>NW_028146738.1:3506300-4081300 GCF_055883805.1 Amblyomma maculatum | reverse complement strand
GTAAGTAGGTAGGTAGGTAGGTAGGTAGGTAGGTAGGTAGGTAGGTAGGTAGGTAGGTAGGTAGGTAGGTAGGTAGGTAGGTAGGTAGGTAGGTAGGTAGGTAGGTAGGTAGGTAGGTAGGTAGGTAGGTAGGCAGGCAGGAAGGCAGGCAGGCAGGCAGGCAGGCAGGCAGGCAAGTAGGTAAGCGGGTGGGTGGGTTGGTAGGTAGGTTTATTGAAAGGAAAAACAGAGTGGTTGGTTGAAAGTATTAAAATATGGCCTGCTACTCAGCAACTGGGAAGGAGAGACGCAAGATGATCATAATGGGTGACGATGTGGGAGAATACGCATGAATTATATACAGGCACAGCAACATGCTTTACAAGCGCGAATCAAGTCCGATGGGGCACACGAACAACTGCCTGGACACCCTTTCCCTTGTCCTGCCATGCGCCCAGTGGAAACTCCTCTTATGGAGGCTTCTTTTCCAAGCGCTTCAAGGAAACGGCTAGCGCTTTTCATTCGCGCGCATACACGGGGCACATCAATAATATATGGTTCACAGTCTCGGGTGCCACAAATTGAACAATCCGAAGAGTAGCCTGTCTAACGAAATCGAAGTACCTGCGAGAGAAAGCTTTGTTTTATTGAAGTTTATGTAGTAAGCAGGCATGATGGCGCGGGATTTCACGCGGGACGTAAAATGTCTGTGTTCAATCTAGTCTGCTTAGAGGCATGTGTCGAGTGTCTCGCTAGGCCCAGTAAGCTGCCGTAACATTCTTCATATAGTTAGCAAGAAGACGCGTGGCATCCGCTCTTGTAAAAGGCACAGCTGTTTGGAGGCCATTGATGAGGGAACTTATTGCTTTAGCATTGGCCTGTTCATTTCAATGGAACCAGCAGTGGGTAAGGATCCACTGAAACGCTATCCAGTGTCCTTGCAGTCGGGCAGGTTTAAGGAGCTTTATGATGTTGAGTGTCAGATACTAGTAGGGATGTACTGTAAGAAATTGTTCCCAAATTTCCAACGCAGTCTTTAAGTCCGTGAATACACCATTTTTGAGATGGTTCCCCAGATATGTAGCGAGCAGATTCCCGAAGCGCTGCAGGTTCAGCAGCGGTTGGCGTAGGAGTATGCCGCAAATTGAAAAGGCGAGTCATTTTCCTTAGTGGTTATTACCGCAGCTGCAGCGAATGCC
Source organism: Amblyomma maculatum (assembly GCF_055883805.1). NCBI lineage: Eukaryota > Metazoa > Arthropoda > Arachnida > Ixodida > Ixodidae > Amblyomma > Amblyomma maculatum. The sequence goes on along the minus strand of NW_028146738.1, from coordinate 4,080,122 downwards.
TGTACTGACACAGGTTCGCCGGTGTATAGGTCAATATATTTATTATATTGTTGCGTTGCTGAGCAGCTTACTGTGGAGGTGAAAGAAGAAGAGGGAGGTGCGTGCAGACCGATCTGGGCTCTAAGGCGCCTGCAGCCAATTTTCGTTCGTAAAGCATTCACCTTTATTAAAACTATTTCACCCGCTACATTAGGTGAAGGTGCTGGGTGAGAACTGTCCTAAATTCGCCAGTTCCTCGTCACAGCCGCGGTGTAGCACGTTTGCTCCCATTATCGACCCAATAGTTATTTTCAATGGCTACCACCCAAGGGGCGCAGACTTAGCTGAAGAAGAGACGACCTTGGCCTCTCAGCAAGAGCCGCGTGCATTCCATCGTGAGTCCAAAAATGACGTTGAACAATGGCTCCGACGGTACAATATAGGTGTAGCAAGTACAACCGTTGGAACTCTACCACCCATCTGTACAAGGCTGTTTTCTTCCTTGCTGGCACGGCTGGGACTCGGTTTGACAACAATGAAGAAATACTCACGACCTGCAACCCGTTTGTGGAAGCGATCATAAGTCCTTTGGAGTTACTTTTGCGAACAAGGAATGCCCTTAACACAAAACTTCACAACTAGCCCAGCCGCCCGGTGAGACATGCACACAGTATATAGAGAAAGAATTGAAGCTTTGTCATATTGTCAACCGGACGATCTCAGATGAATACAAGGTAGGCTACCTTCTCAAGCGGATGGCTGAGGATGTCTATGTCATCATGTCATGTCTACATGTCATCGAGCAGTGCCGTGGTTTTGAGGCGTTCAAAGCACGCCGGATAGCGGCCAAATTCGGCCGCGTTTCCAATGTGACAACCGTTACCAGCAGAAAATCCCGGAGATTGGAACATCGCTTTTCTGGTCCGGAGGATTGTATGCGAGGAGGTGGACACTAAACGGCTACGTACACGTTTTTATTTACCTTAGCGTCAGATATGGAGGTCCATGCCACCATTAGAGCAGTGTACGTCATGAATTACAGAAAATAACAACTGTCCCACAACTATGGTATTGAGCGGACCAGCAATCGACATCACGCCTTTATTTTTAGCAGCTTCCACCCCATGCGGATGAAGGGCCTCGTCGCGCGTCTGTAGCCTGGTCTCGGCTTCAAAGAGATCCTGCGGTCAGCTAAAACAGCAGGCTGCCACCGATGTATTATAGCTGTGGGTACAGCGGACAGATCTCCCGCTTTTGCTCGCGTCGCCAAATTACTCGAGCCTGTGTAGAACGAGCACCGCGCTTCAGGAATGACGCTCAGTGGGAGCAGCCACCCGCTACCTGCCATCAGCATTGCTCCCTACAAAGCGGTGCACGCAATCACTGCCCTGTGTCCGATGGCAGCATCACGCCACCGCCGCAGCGACAAGGCCGTCATCATCTCCACCTCGCCGCTTGGTTTCTCCACCGCTGGGAAACTAGGTGGTGCTACCGATGGAGGTAAGCTCGCCGGACGGTCAATTTAACGAATACCTCGGCCTATCCTCATGCTAAAAAACAAAGTGTCATTGTGTGTGGACAATGTAAAACAGATGCTGTGATTGATACTGGTGCCACTGTTTTATTTATTTTTATTTATTCATAATACCTTACAGGGCCCAGAAGCGCATTGAGTAATGGGGGCAAATAACAGCAAAATGTGCAAAACAAACTAATTACTACAACATGAGATACAAAAGATTAAGTAAAAAGAAACAATTTTGCAAGGCAAAACTAAAGGCGAAAATATACATAGGATACAAGGTACTTTGTATCATGAATGCCGGACATACGGCAGATACCACTCGTAAAAAGAAGAAAATAAAAAAATGCAGAACCACTAGTCACTGTAAAAGTCATAATGCACAAAGCACCAGAACAAAACGCAATAGCAACGAAGGAAGAAAAAACACATTGCGACAAAGAAAATAAAAGATAAGAGACGAAACGATGTCATGTGAGATGTTTGCGTAGCTGATCCTGGAATGGTTGATGGTTGCAGATGCATGCGATGCTGTCAGGAAGATCATTGCAAAGAGCGAGAGCGCGTTGAAGTGCAGATGAATTAAAAGCAAGGGTTTTTCCTTGTATGCGTTTTATGCTATACTGGTTATGTAGGCGGCGTGAAATGCGTGTAGGTGTTTCAAGAGGTAATGAACATGGCCTTGTGCTGTAATAGTATTTATGAAATAAACACAAAAGCGCAGTGGAACAGCGAATGTCTAAAGGCTCGAGGCCAATGTCAAGTTTTATCGCTCTAATGCTGCAGGGAGAGCGGTAGTTGCGTATAATGAAGCGAGAGGTTCGGTTCTGGATGGATTCTAACATCTTGGTTAAATATTTTTAATATGAAGGCCATGTAGGTGATGCAAATTCTAGTTGCGGCCGTACGATTGTTAAATATGCCAGTTTTCTTACGCTGTTAGGAGAGGTTAGCAAATTCCTACGCAGGTAACCTAACGATCTGCAGGCTTTGGCACAGATGGCTTGAATGTGTGTGGCCCATGAAAGACTGTGCGTGAGATGAATACCTAAATACTTGTACGATAATGCCCGAGACACTCTAGTGCTATCTATGACTTACGAAACGTTAGAGTTTGTATGCTTGCGGCTGAAAGAGATAATCTTGCGGTTTGTCGAGTTAAGCGTCATTTGCCATTTAGTACACCAGTCTGAGATGAGGTTCAGTTCACTTTGGAGAGTAAGGTGATTTTCCGTGGAATTAATAGAGCGGTAAACGATCCAGTTATCTGCAAAAAGACGCAAGGAGGAAGATATGCCAGCGGGTAAATCGTTAATGCATATTAGTATCTATAGAGGACCAAGAACACTGCCTTGAAGCACACCAGATGCTACGTCACAGAGTGAGAAGGTGAAATTGTTAACTGTTGTGAACTGTTCCCAACTTTTATCCTTTCCAGTTATCAACTTTTCTTTTAAGAACCGCTTTCGGCAGACGATTGTGTTCGTGTGATATAAAAACAGTATGTTTTGTGGAGTTGGGGGTGAAACGTAAGTTCTGGTTGGACTGTGTTCAGATTTTGTGCTTGGTGACAACTGCTACAGAACAGAATTATTTGTGTCGAGACATGCATGCATGACGGTATCTTAGGTGTTGACGTTTAGCGCCAGTGTGGTGCAACCTGACCATAGCGAATACTCATTTTCAACTGCACAAGAGGCGCCTGTACACATGGACTTCACCGGACGGTCTGTACAGGAATCAGATCGATTATATTCTTTGCCGGCAGAGATGTAGAAGCGCTATACAAGCAGTAAAAAACAAGGCCTGGGACCGATTGTGGCACCGATCATCAGCTTCTTGTTGCCAAAATTAAGCTTCGATTGAGGAAAACGCAGAAAACTAGAAGGCCTTTCAGGTATGATCTGGATCAAATTCCATCAGAATATACTGTGGAAGTGAGGAATACATTTCAAGAATTAGATCTAGAAGACAGAGAGCCCGAAGAGATGTGGTCTGATGTTCGTGATATAATACAAGAAGTTGCACTAAGGTAGTTCCAAAGCAAAAGAAATGCAAGAAAGCAAACTGGTTATCTGAAGAGGCTTTGCAAATAGCTGAGGAAAGGAGGATGGCAAAAGTTATGGGGGAAAGAGAAAGATACAAGGTTCTCAATGCGGATTTTCAGAAAATAGCAAGGAGAGATAAGAATGCCTTCCTGAACATACAGTGTCAAGCAGTTGAGGACAACAGCCAATTAAGGAACACAAGAGCTCTGTATAAGACAATCAAAGATATCAAAGGAAGCTTCTGTGCTAAGCTGGGCGTGATAAAGGACAAACGAGGCAAGGACCTCACTCAAGCCTCAGAGATAAAGACGAGGTGGCAGGAATACAAAGAAGAACTGTACAAGAAGCACCCGAATGTGCTAACCCAACATAAGACGGTTTTGATTACTGATCTCGAGCCGGGCATCCTGAAGAGTGAAGTTGAATTGGCCTTAGCCAGCCTTATAAAAACAAAGTTAGCAGAATTGATGGCCTTCCAGCTGAGTTGCTTCGAAACCTCAACGATGACGCTGTTAACATTCTGTATACACTATGTCAGAAGATTTGGACAAACCTGCAGTGGCCACAGGATTGGAGGAAGTCAGTTTACATCTCCATTCCAAAGAAAGGAAGTGCTAAAGATTGTTCCAACTACCACACGATCGCGCTTATTTCGCATGCTAGCAAGTTGATCTTTATAATCCTCCAAGGTAGGCTGCAGCAGCATGTGGATCGAGAGCTTCCGGACATGCAAGCTGGGTTTCGCAAGGGCAGAGGAACTAGAGACCAAATTGCCAACCTTCGCTGGATCATGGAAAAAGCAAGAGAGTTCCAGAAACCCATTTACTTCTGCTTTATTGATTATGCGAAAGCGTTTGACTTCGTAGATCACAGCAGATTGTGGCAAGCTCTCCAAGAGATCGGAGTTCCAATTCACCTCATCTGTCTCCTCAGGAACCTGTATGAAGGACAAGAGGCCACAGTCAGAACTGGGCATGGTCTTACTGATTGCTTTCCGATTGAGAAAGGAGTGAGGCAAGGCTGCATACTGTCGCCCAGCCTATTTAACCTATATGCAGAGTGCATCATGAGGAAGGCCGGTCTGGACGAGTCTTCAGCTGGAGTGAAGATTGCTTGAAAACGTATCAACAACCTTAGATATGCGGATGATACCACTTTAATGGCAGAAAGTGAAGTGGAACTCAAGAGACTTCTGATGCGCGTACAAGAAGAGAGTGAGAAGTTTGGGCTTAAATTGAACATTAAAAACACAAAGATCATGGCGTCTTGCCCTATCAAGTCCTGGAGCATCAATGGACAAGAAGTGGAAGATGTGGCAGATTTTCTCTTCTTGGGCTCCAAGATTACCTCAGAAGGAGACTGCAGCCATGAAATTAGGAGACGCCTGCTTCTGGGAAAGAGAGCAATGGTTAGCCTTGACCGCCTAGTAAAGAGCAGAGACATTAGTCTGCCAACCAAGATCCGTATAATTCGTGCTATGGTCTTTCCAGTTGTGATGTATGGATGCGAGAGTTGGACTGTGAAAAAGGCTGACCACCGAAGAATTTACGCGTTTGAATTGTGGTGTTGGCGAAAACTCTTGAGAGTTCCTTGGACTGCCAGAAGATCAAATCAGTCGATATTGTCGACCATAAACCCTGACTGCTCATTGGAGGGTCAAATTCTAAAGTTAAGGCTCAGCTACTTTGGTCATCTGATGAGAAGAGAGGAGTCGCTGGAGAAAGATTTGACGTTGAGAAAGGTTGAGAGTCGCCGGAGAAGGGGTAGGCAGCGAACGCGATGGTTAGATGGCATCCTCGAGGCACTGCAGATGAAGTTATGTGATGTTAGGAAGATAGTGAGAGACCGGAAAGCGTGGCGTGACATGGTCCATAGGGTCACGATGAGTCGGACCCGACTGAACGACTGAACTGGAACTAGTCCTTTCTAGCCAGACGATTATCCTAACGGCTCGTGATAGTTTCCCGTACATGCCTGCTTCGCTTTCTGTTCACGCTTCTCTCAAAACCAGTGACGTAAAAGGCTGGAGGAATGTCGTATGTCGTGTGCGGGGAGAATTTTCTAGCAAATAATTACCTGCAGTCCCTCTTGGTTTGTTTGAAATTTATCGGCAAAGAAACATTTTTTATACTCCGTGCTCTTCAAGTTAATGAAAGATTATTATGTTTATACAAAAGAAATCTAGGCTGTGCCAAAAAAACATTGAGCGTGGTTTTATATTTTTATTCACAAATCAGTTTTTAGTATAACTGTGTCTTCCTATTAAAAACAACATGCTTGTGTCCTCATTTGATGTTGGGAAAGGTTGAGGGCCGCCGGAGAAGGGGTAGGCAGCGAACTGGATGGTTAGATGGCATCCTCGAGGCACTGCAGATGAAGTTATGTGATGTTAGGAAGATAGTGAGAGACCGGAAAGCGTGGCGTGACATGGTCCATAGGGTCACGAAGAGTCGGACACGACTGAACGACTGAACTGAACTGAACTGGTGCTACTCTAGACTTCAGTTCCGGTGTAATTTGTTTGAATCCTAAAATTATCCCCTCATTATTGCAGAACACGTCCCGGAATCATGAAGGAGTTTTCGCCCTGAAGGGAGATGTGCGGCTGGCTGCGATGGAGGCAACGTTTGTGGCCATGGCATCACGAGGGCATGTGGGCAAGCACGCAATAGTCGTCGAACCAGATGTTTCGAATGGAGCGAAAAAAAATATTTTGATACCGCGCGCCGTCGTGGACGCAGTGGAGGTTTGCGGACACCTCTGGACTGAACGTATCAGAAGAGATTGTTCGTCTTTATTCTGGTGTGGCACTCGCGAGATTTGAGAACCATGTGACCCACGCCATTGGAAGTATTTCTAATTACAGGGGAGTCGCGAAAGGGAAGTCGAAATATTCTGCTGAGATTGAGGGTATGGTCAACAAATCGCTTCCGTCCAGTGGCCGCCGCACGCTTCCAGACATTTTGACAATTCATGCCCAAGGGTTCGACTTTTTTTCCCATGAATCGGGTAGCCGTTTCCCAGCCTCTCGATTACAGCATAAAATGTACACTGGAAACACACACCCTATTCGCCAGTTTCCCCGGAACAACGCAAGATAATTAAAAAAACATGAGGCTAAATTCTGCAGAAAAAAATCGTTCGAGGATCTTCCATTCCAATGAGCCGCACCTGTGATCCTAGTGCGAAAGAAAGACTATTCTTGGCGATTCTCCATAGACTATCGTCGTTTAAATGCGGTAACAAAGAAAGACGTATACCCGTTACCTCGCATTGATGACGCCGTCGATTGTAAGCATTCGGCATCATATTTCTCCTCCCTTCATTTGCGATCCGGCAATTGGCAAATTCCTCTGTATCAATCCGACCGTGAGGAGACTGCTTTCGTAATACCAGGTGGTTTGTACGAATTTAATGGGATGCCGTTCGGATTATGCAACGCTTCCGCGACGTCAGAGCGATTTATGGACACTATTATTCGTGGAATAAAATGAAAAATATGCACGTGTTACCTAGACGATGTCACCATTTTCGGCAAGCTCTTCCAAGAGTACAAGGAGAGACTCTGTATTGTTGTCGAACACATCGGCAAAGCGTGGCTCATTTTGAATTTAATGAAGTGCCATTTTAAAGACCGACAAACTGTAGCTCGGGGTTTTTTCTTTAACAAGGATATTATCAGGCCCGTCAGCAGACGATCGTTGCAGTATGAGACTTCGAAACTCCACGCACCCAGAAAAGCTTACGAAGTTTCCTCGCACTCTTCTTATTTTCATCGCTTCATAGCTGGCTTTGCGAAAATTGCCCACCACACTTATCTCCTGCATGAGGATTCGCAGCTTGTGTGGACAACTGAGTGAGAATCCTCTTTCAACCGGCTCAAGTCTTCTCTAACCTCAGCACCACTCCTTTATCACTTCGAGCCTTCAATTGTGACGGAGATTCACACTGACACCAGGGTTGTCGGTCTTGGGGCGGTGCTTGTCCAGCTGCATAGTGGGGCTGATTACGCCGTTGGCAACACCAGCCACACGTTAAAGTAAATGAACGTCACTACACAGACACACAAATTGGACTACCTCAATGTTGTGTTCGCTGTGCACAAGTTCCGACCGCACCTATATGGACGACACACCACTATCGTGACCGACCATCAATCTCTACGCTGCTTTATCGGAATTCGCGATCCATCTGGTCGTCTAGCGCTATGGTCATTACGCTTACAAGAATATAACTTTCGTGTCGTGTACAAAAGTGGGCGACATAACAGTGATGCTAACTGTTTGCCATGCCCTCCATTGCCCACTTCAGTCAAATATGTATATGGTTTCGAAGTGTGTTTAGCCTCGTTCTTCCGACGTTTTCTAGTACGGCGACCTTTAGACGAGAGCAACGCAGCGACCGGTCACTGCAGCCTCTTGTAGAACAGGCATAAAGAGGAGCAGATTCCATGCCATTTACCATCAAATATGGTATCTTGGTTAAGTACTACTCAGTCGATGACGCTTCCCTGCTTTTGGTCGTCCCGAAATGTATCCCCGCGCAAGTTTTGTGCGCTATGCACGATGACATCACAACACGACTTTTAACAGATCGCATCTGGAACTGACCAAGTGTGCGCCGGAGAAAGTTGTGTGAACCAAATAAGTGGCACGATTGATTTTTTAGTATCCCATGAACATGTAGGTGCACCAAAGGTTTATCCACCACCCATATTGGTTGGGCGGGACGAATGGGGGGCATACATTGTAGGTATTTGCGACTGATACCAGCGGAGTGCACTTGTAAAACTGCACTCTGGCCGCTCACACAGAATCTTACTCAGTGGGGGATAACGGTGTCTTGTAAGTGATGGTAAATATACACAAAGTGGTTTGTGTGACAAGCATATAGATATTGGGCGAACATGTGCCTTTCAGGTGCGCCTTTGTTAGAGATTTTTTGTCTAAGGCATGTCTTCAGTGCCTGCGGTTTAAACAATAGCGATGCTTTGGGAGCTTATAAGAACGAGGAGCAACCGCACCTCAAATTAAAGCCAGCCATTTATGCCAGTGGTGATCGGGCCAGAAAGAGTTCTACCAATCATAGCCATGCTGTTAAGCTTTCGCTGAATACCATGTTTAGCTACGCTAAAACACTGCTGATTATTTTTTATTTGCAGTGCCCACCACGACAAAGACGTTGTCCTCACGGATGTTCTCTGAATTATTTTCATCAATTGCACGTCTATTATCCAACCTCTGCACCAAGGAGTCATTAAGAGCCTCAAGTAAGCATACCGAGTAGGCTGATCCGACGGATACTGTTTAACGTCGAAGCGAAGCGACCTGTAGCTATTTATCTTTTCATGGAGCTGCAGACGCTTGACGCTACCTGGACTGTTATTTCGGCCGCCGTTATCCACAACTGCTTCAAGCACGCCTGTTTCCTTGGTGTTCGGCATGCCTCGGTGGCCCCCTTTCGTGAACAGCTAGCATGGTGCTGGTGCAGCTGCTGAGGAGGAGATGACTTGCCCAGGCAGCAAAGACTTCATCCAAGCCTGGCCCGATGGCTGCAGCAGACAGACTAGAAGATTGCTTATACTGGAGTATTTTCGAATACAAAATCGTTGGCAAATTACACTCACGTTTCATATTTCACGTCTAATTTTTCGTTACTCGAGACAGAAAAGGCATACATCGACTGCCAAAGGGTTAAAAGAAGTTGCAATTGCGGTTTGAGACACTGCCCATTCGTTATCATTACCAACAGCTTTACGAAACGTTTTCCGGTGCACTGATAACTGGGTCACTCCGATCGCCATTTAGATATCAATTTGTCACTGAGCGGTCAACATCTGCTTCGATGCTAAAATTACGTGTATCCGTGGTGCCACGCGCACACCACCGCCACTCTTTGGGTACTTCACCACGGGGCTGATTGTGTCAAGGTTGAAAACTCACTCATCAGACCCGACTGCATATCTAGTGCCTAGAGGAGGAGGGATTGTTCTTCTACTAATATGTGTTAGGTAAACCACATTATTGTTAATTTGCTTCTTCTCTAGCCATTGAATGTCTTGCATTAAAAAACCGAACTGCAGGTGCTGGATATTGGAGGAAGGTTCTTACGTCGTGCATTTAGTTTAATCAGGGAGGATGTGGTAACCTTACGCCAGAACCCCAAGAAAATGTACGCAAATCAATATCTGTAAGTACGCAGGTGAACTAAGATTTCTAAGTGCGCTCCGTGCAATATAAGCACTACCGGAGCCATCGTTGTAAATTACGTTTTCTAATATCTTCAATCTATTAGACCCTTCACTTTCGTTGAAAAAATGCGGCAGTTTTGACAAACTATCTACGATCAATATATTGTTACGACTTGAATTTGACGTCGGAGCGCTGAACAACAGGTCGCGAGGGCAGGGAGCTCAGCTGGTCTTTGGTTGCGCGTCCGGCACGGGAACCTTTTCCTAACATCCCTCTCATTGACTTATACTGTCAGCTGCATTTTCTTCAGGACTGCTACATTTTCCCCCTGGAAAGACGAAGTCCCCCCTCCCCCTTCCTCCTCCCGGCTAGGTAAGTATTCGTTCCCATGGAAGTGGCACGGATTCATCCGGGCGAAATGGGCAACTTAAGTTGTGACAAAAGCGACGACCACTTCCTGCCATGCGTTCTATTCGGTAGTTCACTTCGCTGACGCGGTCGAGCACAACGTAAGTGCGAGCGAAATGCGCCACCATTTTCTGGGCTAAACACCGTTATCGGAAAGGGCGTGAGACACATGGTTATGCGACTGTCGTACCTAGCTTTGGGACGCTCTTGCGAAGCCATAATTCGCAAACGTGCGAGACAGCCAGCTTTTTCGGCCCGACAGAGTTTCGGCCATGCACGGTTCGTTCATGTGTGTTATGTTATGTTATGTACGAAATCTGGGGGTAGACGAGCCTTACGTGAAAGTGCTGGAAGATATACATAGTGGCTGCGCAGCAACCATAGTTCTGCATAAAGAAAGTAACAAAACTCCGAAAGTGTTAGCAAGTGACACGATCTGCCCAGTACTATTCACAGCTTGCTTAGAGGAACTATTCAGACTTGGAATGGGAGCAGTTAAGGATAAGGGTAGAGGAGAATACCTCAGTAATCTGCAATTTGCTAATGACATTGCCTTGCTAAGCAACTCGGGGGATGAACTGCAAATATTGGTTGATGACCTAGACAGGAAAAGTAGAAATGTAGGCTTGAAAATCAATATGCAGGAGACTAAGGTAATGTTCAACAGCCTCGGGAAAAAACAGCAGTTTACATTAGGTAGCGAAGTACTAGACGTAGTAGGCGAATATTTCTACTTAAGACAGGTAGTAACCACAGATCCGGGCCATGAAAAGAAAATAACAAGAAGAATAGGATTGGGATGGAGCGCATTTGGCAAGCACTCGCAGATTATGACTAGCAGCTTACCGGTATCGCTCAAGAGTTCCATCTTACCGGTACTCACCTATGGGGCTGAAACGTGGAGGCTAACCAAGATGGTTCTACTTAAGTTGAGGACCACCTGGAGGGCTGAATACCTTCTTCAGCAATCATGAATACCTTCTTCAGCAAACGGAAGAACCGGAAATGGACATGGAAAAGTCCTAACGGAGAGACTAAAAATGAAATTCTCCAAAATGTAACTGGTGGATTACAGGAGAGACATTACGCTCACAACGAAAACTAAAAAGAATGAAAAATGATTAAGAGTAGGAAACTGTTTCCAAACGATCATTGATGAAGAAACAGAAAAACTAAAACAGCTGATTGCCCATGATACGGAAAGGTACTTTTCTACTCAGCTACCTACCTTCATTAAAACATCCCCTGAGAAATTCTGGAGGCAGATAACTCCAGCTTCACGATATCATGATACATTTAAAATAAATGGTATGTGTGAGCGTGATGATGCTTTGGTGTCCACGGCTTTCAATGATTACTTCAAATCGGTGTTTACGCAGGATGACGGCTCTCTTCCTTGCTATTCCGTGAATTTGCCTTCAATTCCTGATGTGATTTCCGAGGCAGGTGTTCTCAATTTATTATTGAAGCTTGATTTAAAAAAATCTCCCGGACCAGATGACATTCCCAACGCGTTCCTGAAGCATTATGCAGAATGGTGTGCCAAGTATTTATGCATCTTATTTAACAAACTATTAAATGAAGGCTCATTACCGGATGACTGGAGAACGGCAAGAATTAAACCAATCCATAAAACTGGAGACAAAACATCTATTCAGTATTACCGTCCGATATCATTAACATCTACAGCATGCAAGGTTTTAGAACACATCATTCATAAACATATAGCAGATTTTCTTGAACAAAACGAGTTTCTAACTAATGCACAGCATAGCTTCAGACGAGGATTTTCCACGGCCACTCAGATAGTACAAACTATACATGATTTTGCTCAGGTAATAAATGAAGGAAAGCAGACTGACGCTATATTTATGGACATTAAAAAAAGCATTTGATAAAGTTTCGCATAACAAGCTTCTTCACAAATTAGGCGATGTACTAAAAAATGACAAATTACTCGCTTGGATTGCAGCCTACTTAAGAAACCGCTGTCAGTTTGTAACAGTAAATAATTCCTCTTCCTCTCCAGTTCCTGTGGATTCCGGCGTTCCCCAAGGATCTCTTCTTGGGCCACTCCTCTTCTTGATTTTTATTAATGATATTGTCGGTAACATCTCAGTTTCTGTTATATTTTATGCTGGTGATCGTGTGTTATATGAAAAGATTACTACTGCTGAGGACCAAGTCCGGTTAAATAACGATTTCACTAAGGTAATAGCGTGGTGTGACCAATGGCAAATGTGTGTAAATTATGATAAAAAAAGTGTTCATGCGTATAACTCAGAAAACGAAGCCTCTCTTGTTTAACTATACTGCTAAAAACAATGTTCTCTCTCAGGTGTATACATACAAGTACCGTGGCCTGCGGATCTGCCATAACCTCTCCTGGACAGAGCATGTTAACAACGTTGCAGCAAATGCCCTACGCAAAACTATTTTTCCTCCGACGTGCTCTGAAGCTCAGCCCCCCCCCCCCCCCCCCAGTGTATGTTCACTTTCATATAACACTATTATTCGCCCTATGCTAGGATATGCCGTCATAATATGGGATCCTTTCACTAAATCTAACATTTCTAAATTAGACAGTGTCCGAAAGAAATCAGTACGGTTTATTTACAATTCATATAACCGCACATCTATCACTGCTCTTCTTAATTAAAGTGGTTTGCTTCCAGTCTCTCACAGAAACCGCATCTGTCGCCTAAAGTTCTTTTTTCAGTTAATCAAACGCCAGTACAATATTGACATATCCAACATGATATCGCTCTCCTCGGGGTGCAACACTAGACAACGGCATGATTTTACAGTAACACTATTACACGCACGAGTTAGCAAATTTAAGTACTCCTTTTTCCCCAGAACCATTACATACTGGAATATTCTAACTAATGATGCAGTAACGCAAACTTCGCTAAAAAGGTTTGAAAACCACCTTTAACTTTTTTATATTGTTGTACCGCTACATTCCTGTGTTTCTTTTTTTTTGCCATTGTGTTGTTCATATTTAATGTCGTTGTGTTGTTTCCAGCACTGATGTACTTCCATATTGTGTGTGCACCCTGCGAAGGTCTTGTAAAATATCGCAGTATCAATAAATAAAATAAAAAATAAATTGACTTCATACTGTGTTCAATCCCCGCCATTATGCAAGATGTAGAGGTAATCGGGAAAGTGCGATGCAGTGACCACAGGATGGTGATGTCCCGAATTAGCCTAAATCTGAAGAAGGAACGCAACAGATTAGTAATCAAGAAACCCATCAACGAATTAGCGGTGAGGGGGAGGGCAGAAAAGTTCAGAATCTCGCTAGAGATTAGATATGCAGCTCTAACGAAGGATGGTGACATTATCCTAGAACCAATGAACAAAAATTTCAGAGATGATATTACTGAGTGCGCTGTAAAAGTAGGCGGTAGGATTGTTAGAGAGAATACCGGTAAGCTGTCGAAGGAGACGAAAGATTTGTTTAAGAGACGCCAGAGTATGAAAGCTTCCACTCCAACAGACCAGATGGAATTGGCCGAGATATCGAAGCTAATCAATAAGCGCAAGTTGGCCGATATAAGGAAGTATAACATGGAGAACATTGAGCATGCTGTAAAGAACGGGGGAAGCCTTAAAGCGGTAAAAATGAAATTGGGCATAGGCAAAAACGAGATGTATGCGATAAGAGACAAGGCGGGCAACGTCATCATGAATATGGACAAGATAGTCAAAATAGCCGAGGAGTTCTATACAGATCTCTACAGTAGCCAAAGTAGTCAGGACCGTAAAAACAGTCAGACGTTCCACCAGTGACGAAGGACGAGGTAAAGAAATCTTTAGAAACTATTAAAAGTTGGAAATCAACTGGAGAGGATCAGTTAACTCATCATCATCATCATCATCATCAGCCTGATTATACCCACTGCAGGGCGAAGGCCTCTCCCATATCTCTCCACTTAACCCGGTTCTGTGCTAGCTGCACCCACTTGACCCCTGCGAACTTCTTAATCTCATCCGCCCACCTAACTTTCTGCCGCCCCCTGCTACGCTTTCCTTCCCTTGGAATCCAGTTTGTTACCCTCAGCGACCATCGGTTATCCTCTCTTCGAACTACATGTCCTGCCCATGTCCATTTCTTCTTCTTAATTTCCACTAGAATGTCGTTAACTTGAGTTATTTCTCTGACCCACTCTGCACGCTTTCTATCTCTTAATGTTACCCCTACCATTTTTCGTTCCATAGCCCTCTGGGTTGTCCTCAACTTAAGTAGAACTCTCTTGGTTAGCCTCCACGTTTCAGCCCCATAGGTGAGTACAGGCAAGATGCAACTGTTGTATACTTTCCTCTTGAGCGATACCGGTAAGCTGCTAGTCATAATCTGCGAGTGCTTGCCAAACGCGCTCCATCCCAATCTTATTCTTCTTGTTATTTCCTTTTCATGATCCGGATCTGCGGTTACTACCTGTCCTAAGTAGATATATTCGCCTACTACTTCCAGTATTTCGCTACCTAATGTAAACTCCTGTTCCTTCCCGAGGCTGTTGAACATTACCTTAGTCTTCTGCATATTGATTTTCAAGCCTACCTTTCTACTTTTCCTGTCTAGGTCATCAATCATTATTTGCAGTTCATCCCCCATCATCATCAGTTCATCAGTTAACTACAGATTCGTTAAAGGACGGGGGAATATCGTGCTAGAAAACCTCGCCCCCCTGTATACACAGTGCCTGGTGTCATCGACGGTACCGGAGCCATGGAAGAATGCAAATATTATCCTCATTCATAAGAAAGGGGGAATCTAAGGAGCTTAAAAATTACAGACCAATCAGCTTACTGTCTGTTACGTATAAGGTATTTACTAAGGTAATCGCCAATATAATCAGGACAACCTTAGACTGCAATCAAGCAAAGGATCAAGCAGGTTTTCGGAAACGGTACTCAACTATCGATCATATCCATACCATCAACCAGGTGACAGAAAAATGCTCGGAACATAACCAGCCCTTATACATAACATTCATTGATTACAAAAACGCATTTTACCCCGTTGAAACCTCAGCAGTGATGCAGGCATTGCGAAATCACTGGGTAGACGAGCCGTACGTGCAAGTGCTGGAATATATATATATAGTGGCTGCACAGCAACCATTGTTCTGCATAAAGGAAGTAAAAAATTCCCATAAAGAAAGGTGTTATGCAAGGAAACACGATCTCCCCAGTACTATTCACAGCTTGCTTAGAGGAAGTATTCAGAGACTTGGAATGGGAGCAGTTAGGGATAAGAGTAGATAGAGAATACATCAGTAATCTGCGATTTGCTGATGACATTGCCTTGCTAAGCAACTCGGGGGATGAACTGCAAATAATGATTGATGATCTAGGCAGGAAAGGTAGACAGGTAGGCTTAAAACTCAATATGCAGAAGACTAAGGTAATGTTTAACAGCCTCGGGAAGGAACAGCAGTTTACGTTAGGTAGCGAAGCACTGGAAGTAGTTAGAGAATATGTCTACTAGGACAGGTAGTAACCGCAGATCCAGACCATGAAAATGAAATAGCAAGAAGAATAAGATTGGGATGGAGCGCATTTGGTAAGCTCTCGCAGATTATGACTAGCAGCTTACCGGTATCGCTCAAAAGGAAAGTATACAACAGTTGCATCTTACCTGTACTCGTCTATGGGGCTGAAACGTGGAGGCTAACCAAGAGGGTTCTACTTAAGTTGAGGACAACTCAGAGGGATATGGAACAAAATATGGTAGGGGTAGCATTAAGATATAGGAAGCGTGAGTGTGGGTCAGAGAAATAACTCAAGTTACTGGCATTCTACTGGAAATTAAAAGAAGAAATTGGTATAGGCAGGACATGTAGTGCGAAGAGAGGATAACTGGTGGTCACTTAAAATAACAAACTGGATTCCAAGGAAAGGGAAGCGTAGCAGGGGGCGGCAGGAAGTTAGGTGGGCGGTGAGGTTAAGAAGTTCGCAGGGTGCAAGTGAATGCAGCTAGCACAGAACCGGGTTAATTGGAGAAATATGGGAGAGGCCCTCGCCCTGCAGTGGGTATAATCAGGCTGATGATGATAATGAACTCCCCCTGTTGAGAAACTGAGAAGACAAGCAACATGACGTATATATATCCTTCATGACCCATGGCTACGGATTTGCTCTTGTACGCTGTCCCATTTCCTCTAATCGTAGTCAGCGTTTAGGACAGAAGCCTTGAGGATAGTAACGCCTATTGCTGTCGGCAACGTTAGCCCGCTGTGCCACACGTATGCGGCCATTCATTACTCGGTAACAAATTGGGCTGACTGAGCCGAAATGCCGTCGGCATAAAAAAGAATTGCAGACCGCAACCCATAAATCATTCTTAAAAATACGCAATTCAAGGAAAGTAACGTTTCGCCTTTCAGATTTGACCCCAAGTCCACGACATGATAGGGGCCCGTAATGGATAGTCCACGAAGGCTTGTTGGCACCGAACGTGCTAGAGGAAGACCTACAGAACACGTTGTAATGCGAATGGTTTACTGACATGTTATTGGAATGTGTAGAGATGTTACAGTAATGATAATTAAATAAAAAAACAAAAAATTACCTACGAATACGTTACTTCCTAATGCGAAATTTGAGCGCAGCAAATAAGCTGTTTCACCTTTTCGATAGATTGAGGCAAAGAAATCGAGCAACACATGTATGCGCTATCACAGAATTTTTTTTATTTTTCACACGTATTCTTTTAACAAAGACTCCCTTCTCGGCAGCGGCGATGAGCTTCTGCTTCAGCCTCGCTTACTGCTCTGGATTCTGGCGGCGACGGCGCTGGGCCTCTGCTCTGGCAGCAGCAGCAGCAGCAGCAGCAGCAGCAGCAGCAGCAGCAGCAGCAGCAGCAGCAGCAGCAGCAGCAGCAGCAGCAGCAGCAGCAGCAGCAGCAGCAGCAGCAGCAGCAGCAGCAGCAGCAGCAGCAGCAGCAGCAGCAGGAGGAGGAGGAGGAGGAGGAGGAGGAGGAGGACTTCCACCGGTCGTCTCGCTCATGGCTCAGAAACAGCTGGCAGATAATTTTGCAGTGGCGAACGGCAGCGGCAATTTCGGCTCGGGCGGTGCACATATACAGATCCGCCGCCACCGATCTGGCTCTCTGATTGCCACCGCACAGGGGTTGCATTGGAGGAGGAGCGAAGAAAGGAATTAAGTTCGAGCCGGCGCTTTGACAACCGGAGACTCGCAGGAAGAGGGGGGAGGGGGGCGGCGTGTACACCCAGCGGCAAACGATGTGGGCAGAAGCGCGCGCAGCAAGCGGACAACGCGATAAAGGGAGGAGGGAAGAGATAGCAGCGACTGACTGATGCTGCTGACGCCGATAGTGAGTCAACCCCAGCTGCGGAGTTGGTTACAGGGACAAAGCCGCCGATGCCGACGCAAACAATATGATACCCTCGCTTCCGCAGCGCCAAGAACCAGGTCTAGCCGTGGGAAGGTGGTCACGTATTCGTCGACGTGTCGGGGCCTACGTGAAATAACCGGCGCGTCGGCAACTGAAGAGCACCCTCTCCGCCACACAGGAACAGGGGGGGGGGGGGACCCTCCCCTCCTCTTTCTGCATGGCGGCGACGGTGTTCTATGCAGTCACGTTATCTTGACTCTCTAGCGGCGTCAGCGGCATCCAGCGGTATTAGTCGGTCGCTGCTAGCGCTGGGGGGATGAAAGGGGGGCGGAGCTGGTTACGAGGCCGACGCCGACGCGCAACCCAGGAACGGACGCCAAAGAGCTGCGCTCTAAAACACCGCATGATGAAAAGGCAATGTAACTAGGTAGCTCATAGTTACCTCTGCCCCCTATATAGTCCAAGGTGAGAGCGAACTGTCAAGCAGCACTCCTGCGGATTTTTTTAAATTCTTCTCGGCCATTTCATGCCCCGTTTCTTAAGCATGCTACCAGTTTTGATTTATTTTGAGGTAGACGGTCTTCCATTGACAAAAAAAAAAAAAGCTGGCGCTAACCGAGCATATTGGAGTTTAATTATAGATTTTTTCACGCTTGACAAAAATCGGACCCGAAAAAAAAGCGATACGGACTCGGATGCAGGCAAAATAAGTCCAGCTAAGTGCATTTAACACCCACTGGAGGCAAACTCTGAGCGCATGACGTCCTTCCCGAGTACTAAGAGCGGACAACAGCCAGCTGCCTCGCGCTTTGCTTGCCTCAAAGCGCAGTCGCCGCGTCCCGGGATAAAATTTAGGTCTCTGATTTTCGTAACCAAACCCCCCTAAACATAAAAAAGAGGCGAGCGGAAGCTATCTGCGTTTGCAGTGTTCATGTGCGTTCGTTTCTTCTTACCCGCCCAACTTTACCTCGCAGTTTCACTCGACACTAATGACTTAGAGAGAGAAAACTAACAAAGTATCCTAGTAGCAACGAACTGATCCAACTAATTCACTTATATATACTGTTTGGCTGATTATATACCTATGGCGATGCGGTGCCAAAGGCTCACCACCATGGACGCTTAAACGTGTTTCTTCCAAAGAACTGGTCATTACGAGCGAATTTAAATAGTGGTTTGCCAATACGAAATATGAAACACATCTCTGATACCATGCTATTTTTGTACTGCAAAGTATATAAGCAGTGAATTTGTTATCTCGAATCAAAGTGGCTTCATAAACACTGAAGTATCCAGCCAGCGCAAACCATAGAATGACTTCATAGTTCGATAAGGATTTAAATCTCGGACAAAGGTTCTATGTTTATATCAATGAATCCGATCGTGCACAGCAATGCGCAGAGAAAGTTATCTAATGCGAAACCACCCATAGTCTCTGCTACAAAGATTACGTCTGTTCTGAGACGCGCTGGAGTAATTCTGTGCTCGTTTCCAGTGGAGTCATGAAAGGCCATGGGCCATGGCGAGGCATTTTTAAACAAATCTTTCTGCTGCTTCCCCTAAACGGACTCAGACTGGCCTTGACTTGCAATTCGATGGGAGGCTGGTTGCTCGCGATCCATCGTTACGTGCCGGTCAAAACATCACTTACACAACAGCCGCTTATATTTTCTGACAGGTAATTGCCGTACAGGAAAAATTTCGGCGAAGCTTTTATTTTCATGCCGCGCAAAAGATAATAAGGCCCATCTGGCCAATCTTAAGGGCAGTTTAGGTTTTCTTTAAATGCCATATAGCTATGAGCTTCGTTGTCTATTTTGGCTAATGACAGACCGATTCAAATATGCTAGGCAGGCTTTGCTGGTTTAAAAAACGTAGTGATACCACTGCGGGCGAAGTCAGTGCAAGACAGCCTCATATAATTGACTGCATTCGGAAGATTTCATGGGTATACGAATGTCAGCTCCGGAATGTTGCCGAATGATCTGCACAATGTTTTTCCCGTCGATTCCTTGCACGAATATAAAACAACAGCGGCTAGATGTTTTCTCAATAAGCAGGGAAATGTTTTTTTTTATGCAATTGTTTTTTTGTAGAGTACATATTCTTCCATTCTTGGCGCGTGGGTGCTTACTCAGTTCTTTTTTTTACCGGGATGGAGTTGAAGTCCTATTTAAGCACAAAATTAGGCGCTGAAAGCGGTGTTGACTGTATGAGTATAAAATCACTAGTGTCGATGTGATACGTGATACTTATTACGGGAAATGGGGGTGTACATGTGACCCTGTGATCTGGCAAGAGCTGCCAATTCGGGCTTCTACAGACAGGCGGGCGAGATCGAAATATATATTCCCAGGGGGGTTTGGAAATGAGTAAGATACTGTCTACCGAGGCGACGTAGTCAACTCCTAGTGTATCGGTTAAAGCGAGGTTATATAGATAACAGTATGAAATTGTCTGATATTTATGTAATAGGGTAACGTAGAACTCTATGGTAATGAATGTGCGTCTAATTCTGGAGACAAAAATAAAAGATCAGAGATTTATAGTGTAGCAATCCATACATATGTATGCAGAAGGGGGCAACCGCAAAAACAGTACCAGTCGTATGGAACTAAATCCGGAGCGAGTATATGAAATAAAGTATCCCTCCCTCCCCCTTCTTCCTCTATATAAACTTTTTTTGCACAAGCCCTGCAATAAAGCTAACCTCAGAACCTGTCTACTTAAGCTGACAAACCAGAGACGACTTGGCGCAGTACGTGGAGTGATACGTGATCTTTCTGCTCCTCCGACAACCACTTTCACTCCGGAGATACTGCGGCAGAAAAACCCTCTAGGAACTGCCGTAGTGCCGCCATCAACGCCACAGCCAGGAACCTATGCGTGCACCGCCCAGAAGGAGGAGGAGCTGAAGGCAACAGGCTTCTCCTTACACAGGTCTCTTGGCTGCTGTTCCCCATCTCAATCCGTGAATGACAGTTCCATAAAATGCACGCCTGCGATTCTTTACAGCTCCTTTGATCGGGTGGTCGCGGGATTTAAAAGAGGAAACGCTACAGAGAGCTCCTTGCAAAGGGCACAACACGCACTGATCACACGTGCGCAACACGCACGTGCGTATCAGAAATGTTTTCTATTTATCCACTGCCGTTAACGCCGCACTTTGTTGGCGGAAAAAAACAGACAGGCATCATTCCTACTGATTGGAAACTTCCATTTTGCAAACAATAGCGCCGACACCTTGCCTTAATAGGTAGACTAAACAAAAAATTCTGAGCAGAAAGATAAGTTTGCCTGGATTGTTTAGCAGGCCATTTCAAATCTCACGGTTTTATTTCTTTCCTCAACAGGAAAAACAAAAGAAAAACTTTGCTACCTAAAGTAAGTAGAAAGGTTATCGGCGAGCAAGGTGTTTCTTTCGCACTGAATAAGAAACAAATGAAAGTTTATACACAACGTGCGCAGAAACAACTGACCGGTTTATTTCGCTAACGAATACATATCTTCCTCTCCTGCATAAAAAAGTGGTACGCCATAACTTTTTTGTTTGTTTTCAAAGCACCTCACAGAAAGCGGAAGAAAAAATTTCGAGGGCCCTACAGAATCCAGAGTGAAGAAAAGCAAAAGCCTCAGCGTTGCTGCTGGACACGGTACATTGAGCGCCCCTTGTCGAACACAACCTGCGTTCCGTTGAACGCATCAAAGTTCACTGGCATTCTATAATTTGTTTACAGGAAAGGAACGGCGGAGTGTCCGTAACACGCGAAGGAGAATTATGACAAGGAGAATTATTATCTGGGTTTCACGATCACGGGTGAGGAGCATTCGATTAAAGCGCTCGGCTGGGGATCCGAGGGACGGAGGCGCGATTCCTGGTGGGGACAGAATTTTTGTTCTGCTAACGTGATCGGGATAATTAAAGGGGAAAATCCCGCGGTATCGCGCGTAATCTCGAAAAGGAGTGGGACACTTGTCGCGCATGCACGGACGGACACGCTGGCGAGTCATGAGCCATAAATGGCGGTCGCCTTAAATCTCGTACAAAAAAAAGTGCTGGGATTGCGTCCGGTTACCGTAGGAAACAGAGAAAGAAAAGCTGCGCACACTGGCCGGCATATCGCTGGTTTCGCCGCTGTGCTGCGTCATAGATCACATGTAAGCTTTGCGGTCGACACTGACGCCTCAGGTGAAAAAACAACGGTACATACATAGGTTCATAGCGGCCACCATAGTGAAAACGATGGCACCACATAGTGACAGAGATGTAATGCATCTCACTCAGCGCCTGTTAATGATTTTCATAGGCTTACAAAAGCAAAGCATGAACAATAATAAATGTTCGTTCTGAATTGAACTTGCAACAATCTGCAAGCTATTGGAGAGGCACAATTGTGGAAACATGCGCCGTACACAAGACAGCACCTTCCCTCAGCCTTTCAAATCACCGGTGGTGAGAGAAAGGAGAGAAGGCAGCCACTTCTAACTACCATGCGCAGTTAAAAACACTTGTCCGTCAGCAGAGAACTACTTTAATAACAAGCGTGTCAAACCTACGTCAGACAAAAGCATACTTGAAGCATGAGGCTTACGCCTTGGGGTGCCAGTCCTTAAAAATGTTTTCTAGAGTATTGGAAAAGAATGAAGAGCTTATCGCGAACGTATCAGGTATTCTGATGGGAAATATCGCAGTGCTAGCACTGGTTGATTGCACGTGTTGGTTAAAGCATGAATGGACCCCGCTTAATTCAGGTCCTACCAAAGTATCGTTGCTACTTCTATGCAGCAAATGGGTGGGGCAGAGCCTGAGAGTTCTCTCTGTGTAAACATGTAATATCTGAAAATGTCAGCTGGGTCACTTATTTCGGGCTCTGGTTGCAGAGAGCCGCTTCTCCTGTGATGTGGAAGGGGATGCACTCTGGGAAATGAGCCTGGCTTACTCCAAGACGTAGTAGGAGGACCCAATGGGCCGCAACAGAGAGCTCTATAGGCAATGGTGCCCACAGACCCATGGATTCCCAACACAGCAACATCCCTGCAACGCCGCTCAAGAGAGGCTCCGGATTTGCAGAAAATAAGGGCAAATAGACGTATGACTGAGAGAAGTACAGAAACGTTCAGAGTAGCTGCTTCTCAGCGAGTGGTTACAGCTTGAGCTTTCTTGACCCGAAGTTCTAGCGGAACCATTTCTTGCTTCTTCGTGATTCGCAATTCTGTGAACATGCTCGTTACCACTAAGTTATCGTATGTAATGAACAGACTACAATAGTAATGTTTTACTAGACGCTGCAAGTGTGCGCTACGACGGCTACTCAAATTTAGGTACACATCAAAGGTGATCTGACACAAAGATTCGACAATTTTCTAACAAGTTCTTTTGGAAACCTGTGCGTTTGCGATAATGCGACATACTTCAGTACGGTCCCGAATATCAGTATCCACTGAAATGTGTGCATGAAGCAAAAGAGAAAAGGATTCAAATGTCTTCATTCTGTGATTGTTTACCTTCACCCTCTGCTGCAGTTCTCATTGCAAAGATACAATAAAAAACTATTTCTAATTTCACGAGGAAACGTTGTGCATTGTCCACATAGATTGTAGCGATTAGCCTAGCTTCACTTTCCAAACTTCTCTCTATTTCGGCTGCTTTGCCAAACTACACGGAGTTCTAAGTGGCCCTAGGCTGAGCATTGGCAATAAGGCCGCAATCACCTTCTGCGCATTATGAAATTGGTAGATAGACTGAACAAATAATTGTGGGCAGAAAGAAAAAAATGTGCGCACTGATTCCCTGACAGAGCCTAGTTTACCATCTGAAAGAGTTCGCATCAAAGACCGCCTTGTAGCTGCATTTCGACAGCACCTCAGGCGGCTTTGCGAGGATTCGAGATGTATCTTCAGAACGGGCATGGAACATGACGGTTTTGCGTTCACCAGAAAACCTGAGCACTTTCAAGGATACAGCCCTCCGATCTGTCAGATCTGGCGCAGATTTGCAATGTGGAGTCAGCACCTGAGTAAGACTGCATCGAGGTGTGCTCAGAAATGCTTTCCGTGGAATCGAAATATTTTGCTTACTATTCCTCTGAGTGACATTGATTACGGCAAAAGTGCATCCATATTATTCTACGGGGTGCCTTTGATAAAGTACTGACCAGCTTTAAAAGAGGAAACGCCTTGGCAGTCACTGGAGATGGCTGCAGTAGAGACCCGTGTGTTCAACCGCTACAGTATGCTCCCTGCCCTGCCTAGCGCGTTAATAGTGTTGAAGCTATTTTATATATCTCCTTCCGTTTCGTGCGGCAACCAGAGAGGCAACAACGCACAAAACGATGTGCACAAACAGGTTTTACCTGTCACAAAGGGTACACCATTTTCCGGCGCGGCATTCATCTCCGACATAGGGACACAGACCTTGGAACCTGCTCGATGGATTTCTTTACATGAGTTTGGGTTCGTGTGCGCATCAGGACACGTCGTCTTCATCTGTAGGTTTCGAAATTGGCGAGCACCCCTTTGTTTCAAAACATCGTTAGTGTAGCTAAGCCTGCCTTTTACGTAGTCCCTGGAAATGAATTTAAAAATAAAACAGCGCAAAACACACAGACGAAAGAATAGAAAAGTCCGCGCTCGTGGTGTCTGTTTCTATTCTTTCGTCTGTGTGTTTTGCGCTGTTTTATTTTTAAACCATGTATCACCGACTCGCCCGCTTTGCCATTCTGGAAATGAAACACAATGATTCGAATGTTTTGTTCTACCGTTTTTATAGACAACCACTGGACGAATGGTTATGTGGTTCTGTGGGTAAAAGCAGTCGAGATAAGAAGAAACATTTT
The DNA here is from genome assembly GCF_055883805.1 of Amblyomma maculatum. Classification (NCBI taxonomy): domain Eukaryota; kingdom Metazoa; phylum Arthropoda; class Arachnida; order Ixodida; family Ixodidae; genus Amblyomma; species Amblyomma maculatum. The sequence goes on along the minus strand of NW_028146738.1, from coordinate 4,055,769 downwards.
ACGTTATATATTTGTGTTCCCTTAGGGTTAAAGTTGTAATGTCTGATGCAAAATCAACTTCATTCTTTGAAATATTACACATGCAGATTTTGCACACTGTAGCAAAAGATATATCCCGCATGGAGATCCGACTACCTCATCTGCAAAAACCCAAAACAATCGATCACATATTTTTACACTGTTGGGAAGGGATTTATTATTTGACGCGTTATAAGGGACTCTAAAAAGAGTTACAGCTCCCTTCGTATGGATTAGATTTTAGCCTACAGAGAATGAAGCTGGTTGTCCCTTTGATTTAGGTATGCTCGTGGGCATCCATTTTAATGGCGTTGGCAAATGGCCAGTTATCATTGAGATATTGACGTCCGGCTGGCACGCATGTGCTTGCGTGAAACTATTCAGAGATTTATTGATGTTGTGAAATCTCAAACATGTTCCCTTAACTACTTACCCAGGTTAGAGCCCTTGACTACGCTTAGAAAATGTTACGGTGTCAAAGCGATATTCGTAAGAGTTGGCGGGTTATTTATTTTTTCTGCGGTATAGTTTGGATGTATGTATTTTGAGGTCGTAAAGCCTGGAAATAAATATATAAAAATATTACAGGGTCGTTTAGATGTCTCTTAAGAGGAGAATGGCGAAAGCCCACCCCTCTCCTCCTATCATTTGTCTTGAATCGGTGTTCATTGCAGTGCTACATATAATTGTAATTGATTTGCTGGAAAGGAAAGGAGCAGAATCTGTCACATTGTTTTCAGGCAGGTGTGGAATTGGACGGTACGCCATCGCTCCTGTCGCATGGCGTTCCTTGGCATACGTTCATGTATGGGATTGCTGATGGCAGCAGTACTAGACAAGGAGAACACATCTCGCGGGATCTCGCGCACAAATCTCGCGCACTGCGTTCGCTCGCGGGATTTCGTTTCATGAGCCAAGAAAGGCTTTCGCCTTTGGACAACAGCGTAGTGTAGTGGTTGGGAGTGTTTGTATTGTTTGAAATGTTCTTTGAGAAGGCAATGAAGGAAAAACTTAATGGTTAGCTTACTTGGCTGACGTGCGGTAGAAAATCTGATTCGACTCCCCTCAGGTTGATGGTTTTTTTTTTTTCATTCTTTTATTTACATACTGTATTTTATTGATATGGATGGTTTTTTTAACCTCGACCCCCATTTTCTCTACAACATGGGCCGCCAATCAGATTCTACCATCCCCATATATCCTACTATTCCCACAACTCCCATGTCCAATATTCCGGATGAATAGGTCCCATATATATATGCTACAATACGCTGCCAGAATTGAACACATAGGCCTTCAGCCTCAACGGCCAGACGCGGTCGATGAGCTAATACATTATGGCTGTGCGAGGACCGGCTCTCTCTGGTGCATGCACCGTGCGTGTTGACGACGGTCAGAAGGAAGGAAGGAAGGAAAAAAGTTTATTTCAAGTATGTGTACATACCTGAGGGGGAGGGCAAAATGCATGCAAGCCTGACGAGGCCCATCCCCCTTGGTGCACCTGGCGCAGCAATACAGCGTAACATGTGCAACAGCAATAGAACTTATGAAATGAACACACACGCATTACAAAGTCAAATTAACCATAGGCACATCACAGATATGTTGACAGAAGTTTAAAATACACTTTCAACATTCATTAGACACGCTTTCATCAGCATAAGTTTATGAGGGTTCTGCTGAATGCATATCTGCTACTTTTTTTTCTGAATAAGCGCTCGTTTCTGCATTTATGGATGAGATCTTTTATTTCTTTGCTAGAATTAAGAAGAGCTGTTATCTGGTACAATGTAACTTGACAGCCATAATTTGTTCATATTCTGGGTGGCCCGACAGAATAATTTCTTAGTTCGTAGTTCTGCTGTTTGACAGTGTGCATGATGTGTGCAAGTGTCCCCATGTAAAACAAGTGGTGAGCATGACTGGCCAACCGTAGTGTGATTTGTTTATAAATATTTAATATCTTTAAGCTATCCAATGTGGAACTGTGGTCTCAAGATATGGAATACCAGAGATGACTCTTATTGCTCTTTTTTGTAACAGAAAGAGTGATTTCAAATTTTCTCAGATGTGCTACCCCAAACCAGAAGGCAGTAATGAAGATGAGATTGTACAAGCGCAAAATAAAGTTGTTTCTTTAGCCAGATTGGGAGAATAGACCTAAATTTATTGATGATACCAACGGAGCGTGCGACTTTCAACCGCACAGAGTTTATGTGGTCATTCCACAACAACTTTTCATTAACTATGACTCCGAGAAAACACGCAGATTCAGCACGTTGGATGACAATATTTCGAAACATATTACTTTGTTCCACGTCTAGGACTTTGTTTTTGGGTTTAAAGGTCACAAAATTTGTTTTGTTTACATTTAATTCTAGTCTATTAACGTTTAACCAAACAGAGAGCTTGTCTAGCCAAAGATTGCATTTGTTAACTATAGTTTCAATATGTTCCCCACTAAAAAACACGTTTGTGTCGTCTGCGGATAGTATTATTTCAGGAGTGTTCGATATATTAACAATGTCATTCATATGTATCAGAAAGAGGAGTGCCCAAGAATGGAACCCTGTGGTACGCCAGTACGTATTAGGCCATATTCCGAAGGAACATACATTAACAATTAGTGCATTGCTGTTTTGATTTTAGATAGCTAGTAATTAATTGGAGTGGAGTACCACGTACTCCATAAAACTGAAGTTTGCTAAGTAATATGCTGTGATCAACTCAATCAAATGCTTTCTTGAAGTTTAAGAACAAGCCGAGAGTAACCAATTTCTTTTTAATATTATTCAGTAATGTGTCCTTTATATTTAATACAGCAGACTTTGCAGATTTTCCTTTCTGAAAGCCGTGTTGCACATTTGTAATGACAGAGTATTTGTCAAAAAATTTACGAAACTGGTGTTAATAACTTTTTCAGCAACTTTCGCAAACACAGACAAGACAGATGTTGGGCGATAGTTGTTGAGATTATTTTTAGAACCTCCTTTGTGTATGACTGATTTTCTTTCAATTTTCAGCTGTTGTGGGAAAACACCTTCTTTGAGAATTAGGTTACAAATATGAGAAAAAACGGAAGCTATGATTATGAAAACTGCCTTCAGTGTTTGGACTTTAATGCTATGTAATCCAGCGGCTGAGTTATCTTTCAAGTGCATGATATACTGCGCGATTTCTGATGCGGTTGTGGGGCTCAAATAAATTGTACGCTCTTGATAGCTGGTGAGAAAAGTTAACGGGTGCTGAGTGGTGTGCTGTGAATTCGCGCTATCACCTACTGTGAGAAAGTGCAAGACTTTTGTAGCTATGAACGCCGACGAGAATCTTATGGGGCACTGTTGCAGTATTCCTGCTCAGTAAATTATTGAATGTTCTCCAGATATGGTCTGAGTTGTGTGTGTGTGGTAGAAGGCCCTTCCGTAATATTCTTGTTTTGCTTTCGTAAGGTCAGAGCTCAGTTTGTTTCGAATTTTTTTTTAACCTCTTCGTTCTCTCTGTTCAGAGCCGCAGCCTCGGACCGGGGCGACACTTCTTAGGCCCAGTTCGATGAAAGGTTGCCATCGTGATGATTTTTTGTAGCACTCCTGTTTCGGCGGATGGAGCCGCGACAGGGATACAGTTCTTGCATGCCAGCGCCACAATCGCTCCTGGAATTCGGAATGCGCGATGAAGCAACCAATCCTGCAACCACAGCACCAGGAACAGCCTCCTGAATAGACGAAGAACTCAGGGCATATCTTCTTGGTTAAAATTTTTAATGTGGTCTCCTCCGAAGGCTAAAATGTCTGAGTTGTTTTCGTACCATATGATAATGCCAAATACCCAAGAGGAGGAATGGTCATGCATATAACCATCAGGAACAGGTATCATACTGCATGATGGCAATGAAATATATATATATGTGTGTTATGATTACCTTGTATGATTACGTTGATGTTGATTCCGCTGTGAAGTATTAACTTTCTTAGTCATTCTAAATTCTTCATTTTTGTCCTGCTCAATAGCGCTTATTTCATTTTCTTTGTTTATTATATATATATATATATATATAATAAACAAAGAAAATGAAATAAGCGCTATTGAGCAGGACAAAAATGAAGAATTTAGAATGGCTAAGAAAGTCAATAGTTCACAGCGGAATCAACGTAATCATACAAGGTAATCATACCAGAGGTGGTAATTAATATGTGCGCGCCCGCGCGAGTTAATATACTTGGGATTCTCTCTCCTCTTCGAGCCATTGGGGCCATAAACCATTATGTCATGGCTTCTTGGTGCCATCAGTGACGCAGCAATCCAAAACAGACATGTTTACAACGGACAGCACCTCAGTGAAAAGGAAAGAAAATTGGAAAGGTGCCTGCCTGCAGTCAATCATTCGACCTAAGAAAGCTCAAGTCGCAGCAAGGTTGCGTGCGTGAAGTGATCCGTACTTTATTCTTTTATTTTTCTAGACAGTTTGGCTATTGTGCTTTTTTGAGTCACGTCAGTATTTGTACCTGTCCTCTAAACGCAAGAAAAAATAAAAGCCTAGCAATCGATTGCAAAGTTTTTGGAAACAACTGCAAATAGGTGCATTAATTATCTCTGGGAACGTGTCAAGCTGGGCACCATATACAACAAACCTGAAAACAGTAAAATGCTTAAACATACAAGGATTGTTTGCGAATTGTTCAGCAAGAATACCGAAACCACGACAAAATTTGTAACAATACTCTGGACAGTCAAGTGGTTCCGGTTTCATTCATGATGACTTTGCAATTGCCCCGAATACTTTTCAAAGCACCGGCCCAGGAACTCACATTGAGAGAAGGAGCACATGCAGTTGAAAGCTAAGCACTCAGTGTGTGTGTGTGTGGGGGGGGGGGGGGGGCATACCACGTAAATTCTCTCTATTGCGAACCGCCAGCAATAGAGTAGGTAATGCTGTAACTATTCGACATCTCCGAAAGGTTACCGAAGTTTGCTAGAAGTGAACCAATGTATTCAAAATCACAAGTTTAAATACAAATTTAGCTGAGGAATTCTATCCACAAAGCAGTTAGCGATACCTACACCCGGCGTATTGCATTGGAGTACCGCCAGACCAGATCGTTCAAAACAGGAAGTCGCAATAATCCTCTTTCTCGGAATGCCGCGTACAACAGTTGCACGTAAAGTAAGTTTACCTAGAAGTAAGCCCCGCTTTTGCGAGTGACACAGCGTAATGCGTCGAGATCGCTGTAATGCACGGTTATTTAACTATCTGGAGAGTAAAAAAACCCAATGTTAAGGGGCCGGAAGATAATTCCCTGACGCTTTTAGACAGTGAAACAGCAAGGCAGTGTGGGTGACCACTGTATGAAAAGAAAACGTCCTAAAAAGAAGAACAGGAAAGAGAAATTAGATCACCAATTACCGCGGCTACTTGATGAATATTTATTTGTGTGCAAAGGTGACTGTAAATAAGGTACTAATCTAGAATACTTTATCTTCTCGCGTTAGTAGAATACCGCGTTGCGGCACACATTAGTCAGATCGTGACGAATACCGCGAGAAGTTTTTAATGGAGATTGTAGAAATGAGCGTAACGGACTCTTTATTACTGATTCAGTGATGTTTCTATGTTATTTCCAATAATGACTTTTGAAGAAATGATGAAGCCAACCTAATTTTATTTGCCGTGTGATCTTTATGGGTTAAGTGATTTCAGGTTACTTGTTTTCCATTTATATCAACTAGGCAGCATCAGTCCAGGGTGGTAATTTAATCGAAGCCAAATGTAAGAGCCATTGCATTCGGAGGCTTATAAAGAAAGTGTTGAATGGCTACATCATGATAGTATTTCCAGAATGGAGCTTCCTTTCTCGGCAGCACTGATCGGCAATGTCGCAAACAAGCTCAAGTAGCAGTGCAGTATGAGTTTCTGGAGCAGTTCTTTAGCTACACATGTCAAACTGGGACATATGATTGCGTTCGCGCAGACAAATATGCCTACCGCCCTTCTTACAACATCGCAATTGCTTCCCCTTAAGTTGAAGGGAAGTTAAGTACGTCTACTCAACTGCGCCCATGTGGGAATCCCCACTGTGCACCTCACTTCGCTAGCACTCAAATACTACATTTGGGAGCACTTGCTAACCTGCCAGCACGACCATACTGCGCACGTTGGCTCTGAGAGTGGCCAATGCACTCCTTCCCCCATCATTCTTTCTGTTCGCAGGATAGGCTGGCTGGCTCTATATCCTGCACCTTCCGATGAAACTGTTCTAAGAATCATTGTATGTTACCTTGACCGAGACAACATGTTATCAAGGAACATTGCCTCTCAACTGTACGCCTTATTTAAAGAAATCGCAGAGCTTGAGAAAAAAAAAATATCCCTTTTTTCCAATTCGTCAGCCCTCTGATAAATCTTCGGGTAAGTATGAGTGCCCACTACGGCTTATTTTAGCTTCATTAGCCACGCGCCACGACTCTGACTCATATACTCTTGGGAAAACCATCGCAGGCACAAGGAGCACTTGAGAATAGAAATAAACGTATTGGTGCACATTTTGATTACTGCACCGCCGACAATTCTTTATTATCCGCATTTTGCTTTCCACTTTCCAGTGCCTGCAAATTCTGTCATTTCTCCCTCCGTGCTACTTGCGGTACGTGCGTATAATGGTATTCGTTGTTATTTAGATGTCGTTGTTATTTCGAACATATTTGTCTGCTAGACCAACACATTATTCTGTAGTACTGATCATTCATAGACGCGGCTGTGCGGACCTGAACCAAATTAATCCCACAGACAGCGGCACAAAGAAGAGGTAGCAGAAAGCAAAATTGAATCGCGCGTGCGCACGTGGTCTGCCTCCATGCGCAGGCGTTCGATGATTCTTTTGTTTGCACTGCAAGCAGCTTTCTCTTTTCTCTGATTAGATCGACGCACTTGGCTTCTTTTACTGCTGCAGGCCATCCTGCTACATCTCCCGGACAGCCAGCACTCCTGACTCCAGTCTGGTAGCGTGGCGCCGTCGGGAAAGGATTCGACTGCTGCACTGGGACCTCCGGCCACTTTGCGAGCTCTGCCATGCAGTCGCCTAGGCGGCCACCGGACATCAAGATCGGCCAGGGCCCCGTCAGCTGTCTTCTAGCCGCTGAACACAGACGTGGAGAATATGGATGTGATGACGGCCGCTGCAACCAAGCCCGATGTGCATCTCTGCCCAGCTTATTTCGAAAGGAGAGCGGCCTTGCTGGGAGCGCTGTACGCCGACTGGTCAGCGAGTTATCTGGCGTTTTGACATCGAAAGCTTCTCACGTGAGTTGTTTAAAGGAACGGGCACATATAAATCGCTGAACATTGTGACTATAGCGTCGTGTCGAGACTTCACATGGAAGTGAAGTGGGAATGAGAGACGTAAGAGGTCCAAACACCTTCGCTGCAAACAAAAAATTTAAAAGGTTTGTGTATATACATATTTATATTTAAATATGAGAGGCTGCGTGGTTTCTCTTGTGTGCGGTCAAATTAAAAAAATAAATAGGACCGTAGCCTGCGTTTATGCCAGGAACTGGAAAGAATTAATGCATCCTTCTGTCTGCAACGTTAGCCCGCTTCGGGATAAGGGATGCGCCAACGGAAATTTAATTTATTACATGATAACTTATTGGGCACGTTCAGCCGAAAAGCTGGCTTCGTTGTTATGAGTTAAGAACCATAACTCAAAAACCTATGAGGAAAAATACAATGTTCGATGAACCTATTCTTCCGCAATTGGGTTTCAAACCCACAACCGCCGAACGATGGTGAGCAGGCGGGAAAGATGTGTGGAAGTGATGGAAATCTACCTTCCGCCGCCGTTGAGAATCGAGCGAATTATGCTAAATTTAGGCCGCGTATTATTGTCCAAATAGATCGCATAAAGCGGGAATAAAAAGATAACGCTCCCGAATTATTTTTCCTATAATTAGGTAGGGTAAGGCTGCCGAAGCCCTGCAATAGAGGTAACCTCCACACGTGTCTTCTGCAGCAGTCAGCCCAGTATCCGCTTAGCAGCGCACGTGCAATGAGACGTCGTCCTACCACTCCTCTGACATTCACCACCCGGGCCTTGGTCATACCACGTCAATCACACCTGCCTGGAACTATCGGCAGCGCCACAATCAGAGCCACAGCAGAGGCCCAGTGGTTGCACCGGCGGGGAGAAGCAAAGACTGGAGTCAAGGAGCTTACCCCTGCACTGGTATCTCGGCTGCTTTTCCCCGTCACCCTCAGTGAGTAACAAATCAGTAAGATGCATGCATACTTTTATTCACACCGACCTGCGATTGGATCGGGTAGAAGTGCGATTTAAAGAGTAAATGTAGTGAAAACTTATTGCAACTTGGACAATGTTGAGAACCCAAGCGCCGGACGCACCAACGCAGTGGGTGGCGTTGCCTTATGGCTCAAGATAAACAAAGCTCATGTGCTATGTATTGAATTTTGTACTTCATTATCAAATTACTGGACGCCTAGCACGCCTATTATGAGTTTGGTGAGCGTCGCTCATTACTCACGGAGAAAACGAGTAATGAGTGTGCTACGCAGTGCGAAATGGTCTAGTACAATTCAAATCGCTCTTTAATTGCGAGATGAACAAAACAGAAAATAATTGCTTTGTGAGAGTTTTTCACGCCATTTGCAGGTCGCTATTTCAGTACAAATTTATAGATTTGGGAATCCACTTTGGTTGTGCCTTTCTAGCTAAAATTTTACTGGGGCAATTCATCGTTTCTACTATTAAATTGTTCTCAGAAAAAACAGATGTCAACATATTGTGGTTATATTTTGTTATATGTACACATAAGTAAATATGCTGCATTACTTATAATTAACACGTATTTCAAAATTATGAGTTCCATCTACGGAGATATTGGCGCAGATTTTAGGAAGGAACAGCTTCGGTGAAAGCTCTCGTAGGTTTTATACGCTTCTTATCAATCTGCCAAAACTAAAGAATAAAGCGAGAGCTTCCACGTGATAGTATAATCTTTACACTTAAAAGTTAGGCTATATCGTTAATCGAAAGGTGTGAAAAATGTCATTTTTCAATGACACACAATCACTTGCGCATGAACTGGGTTCTGTTGTCATTGGAGGGAGAAGTAAGCGATAATGGCCGGCGTGTTCAGCAGGCATTGTGTGTGTAAAACCGTGAAACTCGAGATTTTTTCGATAGTGAGGACGAATATGGCTACAACATCAAAATATAGAATGAAGATTGCATGGCAATCGCATAAAAAAATACGCAAAGGAATCGTCATTCAAGTAGGTGATAATGAATCAGTAATTAAGATTAAGGCATATAGGTAATACCCCATCTATTAGCTTGCGGGAAAGAAATGAGTACGTACACTGTGAATATATTCAGTAAGTCGTACTTTAGGCGTTCAAATAGGTAAAATGCGTAAAACGGAAATTTAGATGCGGACGTGTTCATGCACTTTTCTATTTTGGTAAATTTCACGAAAGGCCGCAATTGTCTCAACAATCACCCGTTAAATTTTGAACTAAATGGGTAGAATTGAACATACTACAAAATGACAAGCGGCGAGAAATTTTTTTTAATGTCACGTGGTTGTTGGTTTGTTGCTGTTAATATTCTTCAAACACCGCGAGGTTTTCCCTGCGGCAGAAATTGTGGCCGCGATCGTGCGAGTTTGCCCCGACGAGTAGGGGTCGGGAGGGGGGGGGGGGGGGGGGGGGGAGGGCGTAGTGGTTAGGGCACTCGACTACTGTGCCCAAGGATCCGGAATCAAATTCGTGCCTCGGCGGACGCTTTTCAATGCAGCCGAAAAGCTAGGCGCCCGTATGCCGTGCGTGTAAGCTCATGTTTAAGAACCCAGATAGTCGAAAATTCCAGAGTCCTCTACTACGGCGCATGTCATTGTCTGAGCCGCTTTGGGACTTAAACCTCAGAAACCAAAACAAAACAAACCTTGCAATTTTACTAGCAGATAGCTGATTTGCACGTTGTATATACCTAGCGGTAGCCTGCTGCTCTGCGTGTCGGCAATGTTAGCGTCTTACGGAAGACTTGTCGAAACAAGCGAGTAAATGGAATCCATTTATTTCGTAATTAAAACTGTTTTTTTTTTTTTAGAACTGGAAGTATTTGGTCTCAAAACACGAGACCATAATAATAAATGATAAATCCAAGCGTTCGATGTCGTTGTTATTAACATTCGCACTTAATGTTGTGTCTGCAGAATGTAATCATATCTGTTGTTCAAGTGACTAACAGGGTAAACGGTCCATTTTTTAGAGCTCACTTGATTGCATAAGTCTTCTGAATAAAAATTTGCAATGGATTTAGCTATTATTGAGAAGAAACCAGTGTATCAAAATACCGAGTTCTTCATTACTTTCATATGCCTGAAAAAACAGGTGACAGGTCTATCTGCACTCCTTTGCCCGAATTCTCCTCCTCGCGACTCTAAATGTGACCAACGTCAAGGAATGCTGCAGCATCATCGCAACCTTAAACAAAAAAAAAAAAAACGAACAGTAAATGTGTCCAAGGAACAACAGCCATCAAAAGCATTGCACTAAATTGAGATATCGGTTGCAGCCACCCGTGGGTTCAATTGCGACCGCACGTTTTTCGCCATGCCTAGGTAGTTCGTTCTTTCGAGGCTATGTTCTGCGTCTCCTAGTGGCGATGCCGTCAAGCACCATTCACAAGAAAAAGCTTCAAGATATTTGGAAGGCCATACAAGCCCTGTCGCCAGTGTTTAATAAACTCTGTTTGGAAGCCTGGCTGTGCTATCACAGAATCATTGCAAGTTATGGGTCAAAGTATTAATGGCAGACACATAATTCATGATCTACGGAGATATTGTTGCTACATCTCTAGAGCAAACGGTTGTTGAGAAGCCGAGAGCTCTCTAAATCTAAACAAGGAATATATCATAATCTCAGCTCAGTCAAATTCTTCTCATTACATTTTCAGAGGGCCACTTCTCCTGTGATGAGGAGCAAGACGTCTTCTCCGAGACTAACCTCGCTGACAGGAAGGCCCAAGAGGAGAACCCGATGGGCCACTGCAACGCGCTTTACAGGTGAAACTTCATGGGACCAAATTACCTGAAGTCAGGCTACTCGATCGAGACTCAGCAGTGCAGTTCCCCGCACCGCCGCTCAATGGAGACAGCGGTGCCGTCATCGGCCCTCCAGTAACCGACCAGGCGGAGGGCCTCGGAACGCAAGCGTCTCAGGCAGTACTGCTGCAATGGTGAATGGGTCTCCAAGCCCATTAGGGTGAATGTATCCACGGTATTCACTGCTATTGTAGGAGAGCAAGTTCAGCGTCGTTTCATACAACCTGCTACAAACCGCCTGCCCTACTCCATACAACTCCAAAACTCAACCATTGCTCCTGTACTGGTCCAAACAAGCTGCGTCAGTGTCTCTGCCATCAAATTTAGCTGACCGTTGGTTTTATCTGAACAGTGGGCCATTGTACGGGCAACAAAATATGCGAACTCGCCCAAACGCTGCCATTATTAAAATATGCGATCAGAAGCATAATTATGGAAGGGGACGGAGCAAATTAAAAGTTTGTTCGCAATAAATATAAAACAAGCCACAAGCGATTACAGTGAAATAATTGCAAAAAGACTATTTAACGCTCATGTAGTTATACATTCTGCCAGACTTTATATAAATTGTGTTGAAAGAAGCGTAACCTACGAGTGTAGCAGACATATACGGCAATCTATCACGAGCCACTATCATACATATCTACAACGACTACAGCTGTTTTTTTATTCTGCTTTAAAAACAAGCTTCTAGTTGACACAGAGCTTTTTTATTAATAATAAACGTGTCAATACAGAAAAGCATACTTGGAATGTTACCGTCGTGATGCCATTATAATGTATTTCACTCGAAGTCTTCTTAAGAGACTTTCTTCTCAAAAGAAACGTTTGTGAGCTTCTAGGAATGATCTTAGAGTGAAGAATCTGAAGGAGAAAAAGTCTACGATTTAGTGCCGTGTGCCGTCTACGAAGTCACCATATATTGACAGCTGCCCAGATTTTTATCAGCCCAAGAGTAGGATAAAGATCTATATTTGCAACATATTAAGAAAATGTTTGGTGCTCATTGATGCGAACTCAATTAAAAACTGCAGTAACACAATTTGAGCGCAAAAGTGCTGGACCCTACATTTGCGTTTTTAACTTCTAAAAGATCGAACTATTGTAGTCGACGATGCTGCTTTTAATAATAGAATGTTCCGAATTGTTGCTGATATCAGTCGTAGTCTTTTGAGCAACCGCACGTTTATCAACTCCAAATTGGGTTAGTTTGTATTTCTGTAAGACAAAATTGCAGTTGGAAATGTCTTTGAGCCTATAAACCTAATCCAAAATAATTCAAACTCATTTCATTCCACCTAACCAGCTCCGAAATGGGTTCTTAACTGTCCTCTGTGCCATTCGAAAAAGCTCGAACTATTTTGCAGCAATGGATTAGAAAGTTCATTTCAGGCGCCTACATTAGTTGTTGTAGACTCAATACATCCCTATATAAGGAGCTTTACTCTCTTACACAGTCCAGTTGCCTTCTCAGTATTAGGCACCAGCAGTTATTGCAAACAATTGCGCCGCTTCACTGCAACACATCATTGCTCACAGCTCCCTCGGTATTGAATATTAGATCCGCGAGACCCATCACACAAATCAGCAAGACACCTAATTATACGGTCGCGATCATGGCTTAATGCGTTCATGCGAGTTTTTCATAGCATAACATTACCGCTGCTTCGCGAAGAAACGTGGCCGCATAAGATGCAGGGCATATCCAAACACGTGCGGGAAGAACGCTGTGATACCTGCTGAGCGTTAATACAAGAAAAATGAGAATAGATAGAAACCTGACTGAATTATGTACATAAACATCCAGAGTACTTGCTTCTGAACGAGAGGCTGTGGTTCTCACATTAGGGGGTGGTTTTCTAGATAAACGATTCCTTCGGTCGTCCAGGCTTTGCACTATTTTGCACTTGCTGCGTGATACTAAGATATCCTACTGAATGCGCAGTCTGCGGTATTAACGTTTTGCCCGAAACTGCAAGTCTGTCTGAGAAGACTATTCATACCTAATTACGCTTCAAACGTGATGTGATACTAATACTTGATTCTATTTCGTTTTCGAACGTCAATTCTCTTTATCACATTCTCTTAGCAATATGCATGTGCACCTGTTATAACGCGACCTACTTCAGCACATTGCCGCCCATCTTTATGTATACTAAAATGTGTACATAAGCAAGGGAACAAAGAAATCATATAACGGTTTTCTGGGATTGCTGGCCTCTATACTCTCGATGCAGCTCGCGTTACACAGACACAAAAACGTGATTTCAAGTATACCTAAAACGGTTGTGTACTGGCTGCGTATAACCTGCAGCAATAGCTTAACTCCGCCTCGTTGATGACATCTCGCCATCTTCGCGCTCTACCGTCTGTGTTCTTGTTATTCGAAATTTGTAACTTGCACACATCTATATGTGAACTTTACGCCTGAGTATCGTCGATGAGAACACAGCCGCCTTTCGGGCTATGAAACCGATAGGTAGACGGAAAAAGGATTGTGGAGCGGAGTGGCAAAGTCGCGTGCAGTGTTTCGTTGTCACAGCCTAGGATTATTTCGCAGGTAGTTCTCATTTTTCGCAAGGAGTCCACATTGTCTTTGCGATCAGTACAGCGCCTCATTCTACTTTACGAGGACTGGGGAAGCATCATCAGGAATGGCATGGGACTTGACCGTTTGCCATTGGTGTAATGAGGCTGTTTAGGTAGTTGGCACGGCAATATATTTGTCTATATTGTTGATGCTACGAAAGCCAGCATTCTTAAACCAGAGCTCAAACTTCGTGCGCTTTATCGTCTTCACCACTTCGTCGACTTCGGCGACGGCTCCGTTTTCCTCTTGCTGCTTGTTCAAGCTTCAAGTTTCTCAAGAGGCGGGGGGGGGGGGGGGGCTCATTTACGCAGGACGAAGAGAAAAATTACCACCGCAGTCCTTATTGGGACTATTTTAGTTTCAAATAGGTGATATCCTGCCCTGCACGTCGGACATTTTTTAGCCTGCAAGGAACTGCATTGCATTTGGCTGAGAAGGTCAACAAACTCAGCCTTTTCATTATCGCTCGTTCCATCGAAGGGAGTGTCGATGCGAACACTGAAGCGGTTTGATTGTACTTGCGGACAATGCATTTAGGTAGGCCAGCTAAAAATGCAGCACATGCGCTTGCGGCTTCCACAATATTTCACGTGTTCTCAATAATCCACAAGCGGTGGTATGCTAAGAACGACGGCTACACGACTCCCCGAGGAGGGCATGAGGCGAAGAGCTGTTTATCCCTCATTCCTCGTGTGTGTCACCAAGCTCGCCACCGTTATCAGGGTGCAATGATGTGCACGATAGTCTTCTCACGGAGTTGGACTGTGCGTTACAATTCCAGAAGCACAGCTGAGAGACCCGAGAGTTGGGCCCACTGTCTACTGGCGGACCACTGCATCAAAACCTATTTCGTAGCAAAGTACGTGCCGGTAAAAAAAACAACCAAATACTGGTAGGTATTAGACAGCGAACACCGAAAGGTACTAAACTGTGCGAAATATGTAGTAGTTATGTATCGCAACAAATTGCGCACATCTGGCTAATCTAGGTGTTATAGGTTGTATCTAAAACCAATGCAGCTATGGATTTAATATTGGTGCTTATGCTTAAAGGCAGAAAAAAGCGAAAAAACCTTGCTAGTCATACATAGTTCGTGAGAGTGAAGGTGTGACAGTCATGGTCAGGGTCACTCCTAGAGACTATCATTTGCTTCACAGTTCTTCAATAGATTTCATATCGACATATATAGCACGATGCTTGAGAGTATTCCAACATTCCCTCATTATGTATTAACTGTCGTCTGCGTGTTATAATTCAAATTCAATGCATCCACGATGTTTTTCTTTTATTAGAAAATCCGTGTTTCATCCAGCTTTTTCTCCTGAATAATTATCCTTGGCACGCGTGCGTTTCCTGAGTTCAATTATACATTTTTCATGCGAATGTGTTAGTCGTCTTTTTGTAGAATGTCCACCGTTTATATGATGTGAGCGAAAATCCCTGACATCGCTTTGGCAGGTAATAGCTAGCACCTGACTTGGACGCGGAAGGATATGTCGTCCCGTTGTGCGACGTCACGAGACCGTATGCCTGGAATCAAGTGCCAGTTCGGGCATCTATCTTCAGATGTGTTGGTGAGATAAAAATCGAATCTTCAGGGACTTGCGAAATGATTACCATACGCTGGTCGTTGGCCTCGTACTCATGTCCGTAGCCGGGTTCAAGCAAAGCTATTGAGCGAAGCACGACGAGTCGTCGTTTACATAGTGTAGGAGAGTATTATAATAATTATGTTCGAGATTATAGACGTAAAAATGATTACTGACTAAGGCAGCTGTGAAGCTGATATACTCGAGCGAGTATCTGCGTGAGGAGCCGTAGACGGGAGGCAATAAGAATTTCGCGTAATACGCTGACACTCGGACGCCGCCGCGGTGGTGCAGCTGATAGGCAACTAAACGTCTGGGCTCAAAGGTGAAGGATCGAATCGCTGTAGCGAAAGGCCAGGAGCAAAAGTTCTGTGCGATGTTTGTGCACATTAAAGAACACCTTGTAGTTGAAATATCCTAAACCCTCCATTACGGCGTCTCTCATAGCCGGAATCGCTTTGGGACGTTAAACCGCACAGACCTAAGCTAAGCTTACAAACGGCGCTTAATCAACCCGCAGTATGCATTTGCACAAGCTTAGCATTAGAGGCAATCTCCGCATGTGTACACTGCACCTTATAAATCAGTATCTTGTGAGTACCGTATGTAGAGTGAGACGTCGTTTTGTCCCCTCTTCGAATATCCACCTGCGAACTGGCGATTCCTCATAAAATAACGTCTGCAGGAAATACCGCGAGCGACACCATAATCGCCACATCCATGTTCCTTGCGTACATACGAAAACAGGAGGAATTGATGTTCTAAGCAGGCTTATCAGTTCAATGTCGTCTGGGCGGCCTTTCCCCGACAAAATGCCTAAGTGGCGATTTAAAAAAAGGGCACATATACTATTCTTCAGGACAGCTTGGATGCGGTAGTCGCAAGATTTAAAACTGGAAACTGCTTGCAGCTCGCACAACGGTGAGAAGCCAGAACTAAGCTCTGTGCGACGTACGCTTAACAGCATGCGGGGTTCACGACCTTTATTCGCTAAAATAAAAGGACTGCATATTTATCGATTGGTCAGGATTTCCCATGCACCTTTGCTTCAACCAATCACAATGCTATTTGCGTATTCTATTTTGAAGTTTTAACTTATTAAGCGACAGCGCCAGTTCCTGTTATCCGGCGTAATATAAGGACAGTGAATTCTGCAGTTTACGCATGGAGAAAACTATTTGCTAGATTAAGCGAATTGTTTATCATTCGCTATCCATCAGAAACCTCTGATGCAAAACAAAAACGGTACGCAATTAATTTTTCACTGCTTTTAAAAGCCTATGATTGTGAATTGTGTACCTAACATTCTTGCAATTCGGAATCGGTTTGGGTTTTGTCTATCCAACTAGCAGATATTTGTTACAATTCCGACCCCCTAGAACGAGCCGGAACACTTGTTTCTTAGAGACAGAATTTATATATATATATATATATATATATATATATATATATATATATATATATATATATATATATATATATATATATATAATGTAAGGGTGCGTTGAAGCTCAGGTCGGTGTTCAGGTCGACCGTTTACCTAGCGCGTCAGTCTCTTGCGTCTTCGTCTTTTGTCTGCCGTCTTCTTTCTTTTGCACGCGCCTTTCGACGTACGCTCGTCGTCTTTGTCATCGTCGACAATCACCGAGCGTTGGTGTGACACTACATTATCCCCGGGAGAAAAAAGAGGCATCCTGCCGACTCATGGTGTGGACACAACAGGCGGGTCGTAACAGGGCTTGAGGCGGTCAACGTGCACTGTTTCACGCCCGCGGCGACGCATATCCGGTGTCGGTACAAGCGGTTCTATAACGTAGTTCACCGGAGAGGTCTGGCAAATAATCCGATATGGGCCATGATATTTGGAAGCAAGTTTGGTAGAGAGGCCGGAAGGGGTGGCAGGAACCCAAAGCCACACGAGGGAGTCTGCGGTGTATGAAGGAGCTGGACAAGACGGTGCGCGAAGGAACTGCTGGTGACCTTGGTTCTGGGTTGTAAATGAGCGGGCCAACTGGCGACATTCTTCTGCATATGCTGCTGCTTGAGAGACGGTGGTCGCTTCGGAGGTGTCAGGGCGATAAGGAAGTATCGTGTCCATAGTTGAGGTGGGTTCACGGCCGTATAGAAGAAAAAAGGGGGAGAAGCCGGTCGTGCTTTGTATGGCAGTATTATAAGCGTACGTGACGAATGGGAGAAGCCGGTCCCAGTTTGAGTGGTTGGACGCGACATACATGGCCAGCATGTCACTTAAGGTGCGGTTAAAACGTTCTGTCATGCCATTTGTCTGCGGATGGTAGGCCGAGGTAGAACGGTGGACAATGCGGCACTGCTGAAGAAGGGCTTCAATGGTCTCAGAAAGAAAAACACGGCCACGGTCACTGAGCAATTCTTTAGGTGAACCATGGCGCAGAACGAGATGATGCAGGACGAAAGACGCAACGTCTGGCGCCGACGCAGAAGGTAAGGAAGATGTTTCTGCGTAGCGGGTAAGGTGGTCAACAGCCACGATGACCCAACGGTTACCAGCTGGAGTGACTGGTAGTGGCCCGTAAAGATCAATACCAACACGATCGAATGGTCGGCTGGGGCAGGGCAAGGGCTGCATCGGAACGGTGGAGTGGTGTGGAGGGTTTTTGCGGCGTTGGCATTCCTGGCATGCGCGAACGTAATGACGCACGAAGCGGTACATACCCTGCCAGTAATAGCGGAGGCGAAGACGAGTGTAAGTTTTCAACACTCCGGCGTGGGCACACTGAGGATCGGCGTGAAAAGCGGCGCATATTTCCGAACGGAGATGCCGAGGAATGACAAGGAGCCACTTGCGTCCGTCGGAAAGGTAGTTTCGGCGGTAAAGCATGCCGTCGCGGATGGAAAAGTGACGAGCTTGGCGGTGAAGCGTTCGTGAAGCTGGGCGCAGAGAAGGTGTAGATAAAAGCGTGAGAAGAGAAGCGATCCAAGGGTCTTGCCTTTGTTCATTGGGCATGTCGGCAATTTCTAGCGAAAATGAGTCACTTATGGTGATAGCTGTCGAGTCAGAGCTACATTGAAGAGGTGACCTAGACAGGGCGTCGGCATCAGAATGCTTACGGCCTGACCGGTAGGTAACCTGAATGTCGTACTCTTGTAAGCGGAGGGCCCAACGAGCAAGACGGCCGGATGGGTCTTTAAGGGTGGACAACCAGCAGAGTGCGTGATGGTCCGTAACAACAGAAAAGGGACGACCGTAGAGATATGGGCGGAACTTCCCAATGGCCCAAATGATGGCCAAGCACTCCTTTTCGGTTACAGAATAATTCTTTTCGGCCTTTGTTAAGGTACGGCTGGCATAAGCAACAACGTACTCTGGGTTGCCGGGCTTTCGTTGTGCAAGGACAGCGCCGAGACCTACACCGCTGGCATCAGTGTGAATTTCGGTAGGCGCCGTAGGGTCAAAATGGCGGAGAATCGGAGGCGACACTAGAAGGCGCCGAAGTGTCGAAAAGGCCTCATCACAGTCGGATGTCCAAGACGAAAGAATGGCGTCACCGGCAAGGAGATCAGTCAGCGGCGAGATGATCGAAGCGAAATTGTGTACGAAGCGACGAAAATACGAGCACAGCCCGATAAAACTACGCAGCTCCTTTAGGGAAGTTGGGCGTGGAAACTCAGCTACTGCACGGAGTTTCGCAGGATCTGGTCGAACACCGTCTTTCGAAACAACGTGTCCCAATATAGGAAGCTGGCGAGCCCCGAAGCAGCACTTTTTCAAATTTAGTTGCAGGCCGGCATCAGTCAAACACTTTAGCACACGCTCGAGACGGTCGAAATGTGACGTAAAATCTTTTGAAAACACGACAACATCGTCTAGGTAACAAAGACAGTCATGCCACTTGAGTCCGCACAGGATTGTGTCCATCATGCGCTCGAAGGTGGCCGGCGCGTTGCACAATCCAAACGGCATGACGTTAAATTCATAGAGACCATCAGGTGTCACAAAGGCGGTTTTTGGTCGATCGTCAGCTGCCATGGGTACTTGCCAGTAGCCCGAGCGAAGATCCAGAGATGAAAAGAATTCGGCACCTTGAAGGCAATCCAGAGCGTCATCAATACGTGGAAGGGGGTATACGTCTTTTCGCGTTATCTTGTTCAAACGCCTGTAATCAACACAGAACCGTATAGAGCCATCCTTTTTCCTCACGAGAACAACTGGAGAAGCCCAAGGGCTGTGCGAAGGCTGGATGACGCCACGCTGAAGCATGTCATTAACGTGCTCGGTGATGACTTGACGTTCAGCAGCCGATACCCGATAAGGGCGTTGGCGTACCGGGGCGTGCGTACCGGTGTCGATGCAGTGAGTGACTACGGATGTGCGCCCCAAAGATGTCCGAGGAAGGTCGAATGAGGAACGGAAGCGCTGCAGCAAGCTGACGAGCTGGTCGCGTTGATCTGCTGAAAGGCTGGCATCCAGACAGCCAGAAAAAGCTGCAGTGGAGTCGTCGTTCGGTACATAAGCGGGCAAGTCAATAGTATCGAGTTGCAGTGGGGTTGGATCTTCTGAGACGGCAGATGTCATAGCGTCATCAAAGGACTCGACATGACCAAGACGTTCTCCCCGAAGAAGCGTTGACGGACAAGGCGACGGGTTAGAGACGTATATGGCGCTGTAGCCACCACAGAAAGTCAGAAGGGCGAAAGGCAGGACTAAGCAATGGCGACGATTAGCTGCGTGAGTCGGAGTGAACAGAACTGTCGAATCAGAAAAGCCGGCGCAGGAAACGGGCACGAGGACGGTAGAGCAGGCGGGGATGTCAGTATCTTCGGCCACAGTTATCTTATCGATGTAGAGCGGTGTATCAGACGAGGCGGCCGGTGAAAGCGGAGACAATTCGATGCTGGCTCGGGCACAATCAATAATGGCATGATGACTAGTGAGAAAGTCGCAACCCAGAATCAGTTCGTGAGAGCAGTGAGGCAGCACAAAAAATTCGGCGACGTACAAAACACCCTGAATGACAATTCGAGCTGTGCACGCCGCAAGCGGTTGAATGCGATGTGAGCTGGCAGTTCGGAGAAAAAATTTCGAAACAGTCGTCGTAACTTTACGAAGTCGGCGGCAAAGGTTGGCACTTATAACAGACACAGCGGCGCCAGTGTCCACAAGAGCGAGAACTGCGACGCCATCAACAAACACTTCGATAACGTTGGTCGGGGAAGACGGAGGACTTTCACAAGTTGAGGAAAACGCAGTTCTTGCCTCCGGAACTGCGGCTGTTAGTTTTCCTCCGGGCCAGCAGGAGAGCGACGGCGCAGCGGCGAGAGGGAACGACGGCGGGGAGACGGCGATCGACGGGAGGAGTGGGAGGAGCGGTCAGGATAAGATGAGTCCGTAGAAGTGCCGGCAGGGACAGGGGGAGGGGAAGGTTCAAAGTTTGAACTGTAGTTGTAACTGTACAGGCGGGGGCCATTGCGGTATGACTGCGTGCGCTGGCGACAAAGCCGGGCGACGTGGCCAGGAACGCCACATGAATAACAGATTGGGCGGTTGTCGGAGGTCCGCCATGGATTGTTGACCGGACGTCGAGGAGGCAGATAAGGGCGGGGCGGAGGTGGTGGCGGTGGTAACGGCGCAGCATACGCGACAGGGCAGGGTGGTGGTCTGGCGGCGACAGCGGCGTACGTTAACGGGGCTGTCACAGGCGCAATTTGAGAACTTGGCGGTAAAACTTCTGCAACTTGCTCCTGGATGGTGCGTCGAAGTGCAGAATCTATCGATGGGGTGGTTGCGGCAGAAGCAGGGAGGAGCGATAGTTGACGAGCCACTTCCTCCCGTATAAAGGCCTTGATCTCAGGAAGGAGGGAAGGTGGTTCAGAAGTGAGACTGCATGCTGTCGGAGGTACGAATAACCGATCGTTCGCGAGAGAACGCCGGGTAGAAGCTCGTTGCCTTTTGAGGACGTCGTAACTCTGACAGAGCTGAACTACCTCGACGACGGTTTGGGGGTTTCTGGCCGTCAACATGTGAAATGCATCGTCGGAGATTCCCTTCACGATTTTGGTGATCTTGTCAGCTTCGGACATGCAAGGATCAACACGTCTACAAAGATCCACAATGTCCTCTATGTAGCTGGTGAACGATTCATCGGGATTCTGGGCGCGGGCTTCGAGGCGTTGTTCGGCGCGCAGTTTGCGCACAGCGGGGCGGCCGAACACCTCGGAAAAGCTCGTTTTGAAGGCCGACCAGGTGGGTAGGTCGGGTTCGTGGTTGCGGAACCATAAATTTGCTACATCGGTCAGGTAAAAGAGGACGTTGGCTAACTTCGTGGTGTCGTCCCACTTGTTGTAGGCGCTTACGCGTTCGTAGGAGGATAGCCAGTCGTCTACATCTTGGTCGTCGGCGCCACTGAAAAAGCTGGGGTCACGCTGGCGAAGCCCACCGGAGCACAGGATGGTAGGGGAACCGGTGGGATCAGTCGAGTGTGGAGTGGCGGTCTGGCTTGTTGCCTCAGGCATAGCGGATGGCCGAGCTAGTGTGCGGCTGCGAAGCTCCAGCTTGAGAGGAGGGAACGAAGAGCAGCCTCCACCAAATGTAAGGGTGCGTTGAAGCTCAGGTCGGTGTTCAGGTCGACCGTTTACCTAGCGCGTCAGTCTCTTGCGTCTTCGTCTTTTGTCTGCCGTCTTCTTTCTTTTGCACGCGCCTTTCGACGTACGCTCGTCGTCTTTGTCATCGTCGACAATCACCGAGCGTTGGTGTGACACTACAATATATATATATATATATATATATATATATATATATATATATATATATATAGAGAATATATTACGTTAAATTTGTGTATAATTGAATATAATTTAAAGGAAATTCTGCCTGTTTCATGTCTGTATTCCTTTTTTTTCTGCGCAGTGTGATGAGAACCTTTTGGCAGCCATCAACACCGCAAGCCACCCGGAAGAGCAAGTTACGGGATGGTGGGGTTTTGGAGCTTTTAACTTGGAATTTTTTTGTGATCAATGAAATATTTAACTCGCAATTGAAATGATAGCTTAAGGTATTAAACTAGAATTCACGCGCTGTTGGCTTTTTTGTGTTGTACATATAGCGACTCTGGCTTAGATTTTGAACATATTGTTACGTGGCGGCAAGCGATGAAAACAGGAGAACAGAGGACAAGAGATAAAATCGTCGAAGGTCGTGAGATGGCGTTTAGTGAATATGTTGCCGGGCCTAGCGGGAGTAGAAGAAAAAACAACGTACCGATGGTGGGAACCGAACCCACGACCTGCGAATATCGCGTCCGGTGCTCTTCCAACTGAGCTATATCGGCTGCTGTCTCCCCTGATACTTTCATGGGTATCAATGTTATCTGTATCCGTACTTTGAGAGTGTTCACCAGCGCCACCCTCAACCATAGCGGCGGTCGGGGAACGTCCTGTGTTGCCGCCAGCGTCACGTAGAACGGGATCAAGAGCGAGGGCGAAAGGTGTGCTAGAACCCTCTTACGCTACCTGCGGCTTCAAGATTGCCAGAACCGAGACCCTCGTAAGCTACAAGAAGATAAATGAAGGGGAAATGAGGGTGCTCGTTATAATACATGAAGGAAAGAAGCCAACAGTCGGCGAGGCCAAGGAAAGAATTGGGGACTGTACTTTATGCCTTTTTTTAATTTCTGCTTCGATAGGGACATAAATTAGTGATGCAATCTGTTTAGGGGAAAGATAATTAGACACAAAGTAGAAGAAAAAACAACGTGCCCATGGTGGGAACCGAACCACGACCTCAGAATATCGCGTCCGGGCTCTTCCAACTGAGCTACATCGGCCGCTGTCCCCCCTGCTACTTTTTTGGTATTAATGTTGTCTGTATACGAACCTTGAGAGTGTTCACCAGCGCCACCCTCAACCATAGCGGCGGACGGGGAACTTCCTGTGTTACCGCCAGCGCCACGTAGAACATGATCAAGAGCGAGGGCGAAAGCTGTGCTAAAACCCTCTTATGCAAACAATGGCTTAGAAACTGCCAGAACCAAGACCCCCGTAAGCTACAAACAGATATATGAAGGGGAAATGAGGGAGGCAGACTGGAGGACTGAACTATGAAGACATTGGTGTTCAAGATAAGCCATAACAATATACGTACAGAATGTATAATAATAATTTAAGTTATGCTTAAAATGGTGGTAGACGTGAACAAAAGAGGTTAACCAACCAGTGTGATATATCGTGCTTTTCATACAGCGTCTTCTTTGCAAATTATGAGCATAGAACCACTGCGGTGACTAGTTTCATGGCTGCGATGTCGTTATTTCTATTAGCGCACGACAACTGCAAACAAGGTGTTCGCGGCTGCGAAAAAAAAAGACAACCCCATCTCTAGCGCAGGTGACACTCGACGAATGCTTGAGATAGGAAACGGATGCTTCCCTAATTTTGGGGGTGTCTTTCGTGACTAAACGAACAGAAGTCGCGTCCAGGTCAATGGCCGTAAAACAATAAAATCAAACTGATGTTTTTCACTCAGCCAACGATTTTTGACAAATTTATTCAGTAGCAGCCAGCTGTATACCCATCTTGCTGTGTTTCGTGCTTCTTCTTTTGTCGTTTAGCTGAGCTTCGGCTTCTTCTTCTGTCGTCTAGGTACCCGGGCCTGTTTTGTTGCTTGATGCGTTTTAATGTCAGCGAAGTAAAACTCGGTGCCAGTCGACTTCCTGTAGTCAGCGGAGAGTTTTACTGCCGGAATGTAGCCCGCGTGATCTCATGAGCCTTATTTCTTGCTGTGCTGTCACTATTGAACGTTAGGACCGAATCGAATGTGGCATTCTTCAATGTCTTGAGGCCCACTAATAGAATTTTGGAGGAAATCCTACACTGCACTATTGAGCGACGCATTTGGATTCTGAGCTTGTCCGTGCAGACGCGTGGACAGAAGTTCTGGCTGTGATTGCTGCCAATAAGTGGGCCTGAGTACGTTAAGGACTGGCGGCGGAAGGCTCTCTTTGTGCGCAAACAGCTTGTCTTCGTGCACATTTCTGCTGTAGGCACACCAGGTGTCGGGCCACTTTAGACAAAGAATATGACATGGGTCCGTGTCAGACGATGCCATGCAAAAATATGTTGCCCAAACGGCCTTTTGAAATATTTCGGTCTCCCATTCTTGGCACACGCCAAAAAAAAAAAAAAAAAAACTCAACGCATGTAGCAATAGCTCGTTGTCGCAAAAGAGGCAGCACATTCACCAGAGGCAACGCTACCGCAGCTCAACACGTGAGACATGTGAAAGCGCGAAACAGAGTCCCAGACTTCTCAGGGCTAACAACTCTAAAACGGCTGCCAGAGAGCTCTCTCTTTTAGTTAAAATTAGGAAAGTTTCATGCTTTCTGTAGGTTTACGCTGTCTAATTTACGAAATAAAAACACCGTGTGTAAAGCGGAGCGCATCGCTGGTCGCCTTTCTTTCAGATCGCTGTTTATTGCTAGTAAACTTTGCTCAGGTTGAATTGTCATACTAGAAAAAATGTTGAAAAAATGATTTACTTTTATATTAAAGGAAAAAACAAAAAATTGATTTTTTTTAGAACTTTCGCTAACCCTGCCATCTTAACTAATATGCAGTGGCGCTATTCAAGGGGCTTGTGACCAAAAAGTTGAGAGCAGAATATTGAGAAATATTCCGCAGGTTCCAAACTATTGGAACATAAGGCTACGTACAGGCGTGCAAACAAAATTAATAGATTTCGAATATATTCAGTAAGGACTTATTTACTCGTACCAATCAGGTTAAGTATCTATAACGAAAGCCTAGAGGATGACGTGTCAGAGCGTATTTCTATTGTCCTAGCGGTCTCGAAATACACGCACGATTTCTCTAATATCAACTTTTAAACCTTCCACTAAGCCAGCGGAATTACACAAACAACAAGATGCCAAGCGACGAGTGTTATTCGTCGTATCACGCAGCTGTTGGCTGTGGGAGTTCTTTCAGTTTTTGTGGAAAGAAGCCTTGCTAGTCGGTGCAATATTCTTCGCAAAACAGCACGCATGATAGCAGGGCACGGAGAATAAAAGACAGAAGCAGAGCGCTGTGTCTGCCTTCTTGGCTGCGTACTTCCACCATGCTCGCTGTTTTTCCAAGCTTCTTTTAAGTAGGTAGCGATTAGATGAGGGGCACTTAATATATTGACACATTCTTCTCTCAGTTGTCGAGATCGCGAACATCTTAATAAAAAAATAACATCAGCGAGTTATTTGGAAGCGATAGAACACTATATTTTCTAATCCAACTATTTGTGTTGAAAATTACGTGGGTGAAATTACAAAAATCACAAAAGTGCCTGAATAGTTCACGCGACTAAGTGCTCATCGTTCGTGTTTAAAAAGAAAGCTAATGAATTTATTCATTTTTAGGTTTAGGAGATTGACGCAGAGTATGTCCATTCACTTGGAACTCTCGTGGCTGCATAATCTTCGTGTCAATGCAATGGTCTTTTGATTTCGTCATTTAATCAATATAGAACAAACTGCAAAATGAATTTAAGCGGCCTTAAATGGTTAGGTAACCTTGAAACACCAAGGAACATTCATGTCTATACACTTTGATCGTAACTTGCTCTTCCTCGCCACTCTTAACTTGAACACGTAAAGTGTCTTTAATCTCTTTAGACTTTAATCTCCCTCTAACCTCCCCAAAAGGAGGCCTTAATTGCGTTTGTGCATTAAAAATTCCGGCTATGTGTATCCTAGAGGGAGAACCCTTCGATGCCTTTGCAGTCAATGGAAATAGATGCTTTAGACACCTGTGTGTTCAATCGCGCCCACACGTTCTCCACCATGCCTAGTGCGCTACTTCGGACGAGGTATATTTTGCATCTCCTATCCTCTCCTGGCACAGCCAGGCAGCCCAAAATTCGCCCAAGGAAGTACGAAAACAGCCCGCATGAGTACCAATGGTGGTCACAGCTTAGAAGATTGTCGGGCTCAGCACTCGCCGCACTTGTCATTTCCTTCATCCACGTGGAGCAAGGACATTTATACCACCTCTTTGTATTTCTCTTCCTGAGTTCCGGTTTGTGTGTCAGTAGCACATGTATGCGTCACATGCAGGCGTCCATCATGGCAAGCAGCCTTTTTTTGGAACCATCGTCACATTAGTATAATACTTAGACTTACGCCATTTACTGCAATAATAAAAAAAGGATTGCGCGATGTTTCTTCTAGCATTTGCAGCACTGTCGCGAGACGCGCGGCTATTTATAGATGGCACTATCAGATAGAATGTCAAAGAAAGATGTGCAAGTAACAATATTGGGTAATATGGGTTTTTTAGGTAAGTGATAAGAGCCAATTAAGTGTGTAATTGACGGCCAAGATGGCCGGCAGCAAACTTTCGGTTTTGTTTTTCTGCTTCCAGTCATAGCCGCGTGCCAACTTCCGGCTTCGGTTTTCAGCTTCCGGACCCTTGTCAGTGCAGAAATGCGAAAGCCTGACCGTCGCTGCTGCACACGGTATCGCGTGCCCTTTGTCGAACACAACCAGCGTTCCGTTGAACGCATCAAAGAACCCCGACGTTCTATGATTCGTTTACAGGAAATGAAAGGCGCAGTACCTGTCACTCGCGGAATTACGTTGACACATCTTGGTGACACCACAGCAAACCTTAGGTTTATGCATTTTTACAGTGCAGGTTTCGCAGTGACCTCGCAATATTTTAATTAGGGCAGTCTGGCTTTTCGTTTTTCAAAGATCTCGACAGACTGTCTAGCCCGGCAGCGGTCTGTCTTTAGAGAGATGGCGCATGTGTCTGGCGAAATTACATTCAGGACTGACGGACTGACGGCTAGAACTTCAGATATTGCCGAATGGGAGGAGGCAGTAATCGCATTACCTGCAACATACAACAAATCCAAATGGTTCGTCTTCCTACAGAAACTACATGTAAGGCCAGGTTTATTTATTCGATTGGCGGACGACAACGTGTGCTGCACAGCACGAAAGTTTAATGTCACAATTGCTTCATGCACTGACCTAGATGGATGTGCTTGGAAGGAGTAGAGGTGACGCGGTTAAATTTCGTGCTAGGAACCTTAAACAGAAAGCTATGCGGCTAAATTAGTTTACATAAACTTTCGCATTTCACTTCTAAATCTACAGGTTGTGGCGATCGGCCTTGCTCGACTCACCGGGCGTTCCGTTGGTAGAGTGCTCAGAGATCGGGTTGAAGATGAACTGAAGCATTGAATTCGGTAAAACGAAAACCAGCAGGTTTATTTGCACATTTAAGAAAACCTATTTGCATCACTAAAATGAATTGGACAGAAAATTGAAAATTGTGAACAATTCTTAACAAAAAAGCAGTCGGATCAACAGGTTTTCAGTGCCCTGAGTGATATGTATCGCTCAAAATCAGCCTTAAATACGATGTATCGAACCATTCTCTGATAACGCTACCATTCGATCCCCGAACACGTCCCTCTGGTTTTGACAACCGATCACTGCACTGATGGTATATGTGCAATGCACGGGCTAGTCCGGTCAGGTTCCATTAGGCGGGGTCACCTAATGTCTGGTAGATCGTTGGCACGGGAAACCATCACCGCTTTTGCTCTAAAGCTCGCATGGGTGGTTGAGGCGGCACACTTCTCAGTAGCGCTCGATATTTCTTTCTCGTTCCTTTCCTACTCCGTGCTTTTTGCAGTGGATGCGTCGATTTTGTCTTGTGTGGAATATCGCGGCGCCGAAGTCGACATTGTTGGAAACATTATTGTCCACATGAGCGATGGGTGAGTCCTTAGTACTAAGCACACATTAATGTGGCCCCAGTTATTCTCAGAGCAAGCGCCATGAAGAAGAGGAGGCAGAAAGCAAAAGTGAATAGCGCATGTGTTCAAGCTTTATCCGCCAGCATTCGATTGTTATTTCGTTGGCACTGGAAGCAGGGTTGTCTCTTAAGTGAATAGAGAAATGCACGGGGCCTCTTGTCCTCCTGCGGGGTATCCCACTACATTAGCTGGATTGCCAGCACTGTGGACTAAAGCATAACTGCCTGGCGCCATCGGGAAAGGATTCGTATGCTGACATGGGAACTCCGGCCACAGCGCGTGCTCTTCGATGCGTTCGCCTGGGCGGATTCGGGACGTCAAGATAGGCCAGGGCCAAGTCGTCTCAGTCCAGCTCGCTGACAAAAACGCGGAGAATATGGAGGAGGTGACGGCCGATGCACCCATTCCTGATGTGAATCTCCGCCGGGGCTACTTCGAAGAGAGAACGGCCTTCACGGGAGCGCTGCACTCTGAGTGGCTGGTGAACACCCCAACCAAACCTAAAGCATTGATGTCGAAAGCTTCTCGCGTGAGTTGTTTCAGGGAAGCGACCCAAACAAATATTTAAAATTTGCAGTTAGAGCATCGTATGGAGACTGCACGTGAATATAATGTGGGAATAAGAGACGTATCAGGCCCAAGCGGCTGAGCTGCAAAAAGCTAAAGAAAGGAAAACCATATATATATATATATATATATGATATTCGACGTTTCGGCAGGAGCCGTGCCTTTCTCAACACTGAGGCTACATGATTCTTGTTCGTCTTCTTATAGCGTTGGTAAGAGGTAACGCTATAAGAAGAGGAACACGAATCATGTACCCTCAGTCTTGAGAAAGGCAGGGCTCCTGCCGAAACGTCGACTGCAAATAAACTTGGAAACAGTATGAAGCAATTTTTCACTTGTATGTAACCTCTAGCAACCAAGTACGTCTATTTACTTATACTATAATATATATATATATATATATATATATATATATATATATATATATATATATATATATATATATATATATATATATATATATATATATATATATATATATATATTGTTCTTGATTGGAGGCTGCGTCTACGCTCTTGTGTGCTGTCATATAGTCACATAGACTTCGAATCAGACCGTAGCCTCCGTTTATTTCAGAAACCTCGCGTGAATTGAAGCATTGGCCTGTCTACAACTTCTGCCTGCTCAGTGACAATAATTGGACCAAAGGAATTTCATTTATTACGCGATTAGTATTTGATTCATTCAGCCGAAAATCCGGGGCCGTAATTCTGAACTGAGAACCATTACTCAGGAATCTGTGGGAAAAAGTAAGCTATTCGATGAAACTATTTTGCGCCTGTGTCTTCGAACCCACGTCCATTCACATGGTACGGTAAAGACAACACATAGACGAGGAAGGGTCCTTAACTTCACGCTTCATAGAGGGGCACCTCATGAATTCGTTACGGTAAGAATGACTTACAGACGTGTTTGTGAGATGTGTGCTGATGTTACAGCAATAACTTCAAAAAACAAAGTATTTTGTTCAAAAATCTTTTAATGAATAGATAGAACATCGTCATGCGCCTACTCTCTCAAGCTGCCACGTAATATTTCTCTACTTTGGCGTACAGTTATTTCATGCGCATGGGGATCGGGGCCCTAGGCTTCACCGCAGTCGAAGTATGAGGAGCCGGGATGAAGGAGCAGAAGCAGCCAGGGAGGAGAGGCAAAGAATAGCGTTTTATGAAACTTTTTACATGATGGATATTTAGAGGTCAAGGGAGGAAAATGGAGCTCTCCATGGAGACAATAGAGATTTAGCTTACCGTGATCTGCAATCCGCTGCCGTGATCCGCCACCGCGCGTTCCACTGCGCATGCCCAGACCCCCTTCACGTCGATAGATGGCGCCACATACTTGATGTCGGCACATAGACCTGCCATGTGGGGACCAATCAGGGTCACGCTGGTGGATCGCGGATCACGGCAAGCTAAATCTCTCAAATTTCCACCGCTTAAACACGGTGGGGTATTGCTACTTCCCTAGCTGGGGAAACAATGTTCAGTCAGTGAAGTCCAATAACTGGGGCACAAGAGATCACTGGAGGTGTCGCCCACTGCCGAGGATGGTGCTCGAACTCCTCTCACATCTTTCGGTGGCGAAGGCAAACTTCTCCGATGTCGATGACGATCTTTTGCTGGTGGTGGAGATTCTGCACCAAGGCAAAACATCCCGCATAGTCGCCCGCTCGCGGCGGTCATTTCCACCGCGTGATTCCAAGGAGGTCACCCTTCTTCCTCAAGAATTTGGCGAGTGGAGTCTACCGTCAAGGCTGCTCGGTGGCGCGCCTCTGGCCTAATCGGCACAACGATAGGTTCCCTGCTGTCGCCGCCGTGGCGCCAAAGGGATTAAGGCCTGAAAGGCAGCTCGTTTCTATCCCGCGGAAGAGGAGGCGGGAAGGGTTGGCCGCCGCACCCGGAAACAAAGCGTCACTCGCTGCCGTCGCCGCCGCTTCGCTGCCTTTGGCGCCGGTTGCTTGCCGGCGTCCTCTAAGTGCGCCTACTTTTTCAGCTCCTGAAGTCTGCGCGTACCCTGGCGGGAACCCCGGTCACAACAGCACATCCGTCGCCCGAAGAGGTCTCGCAGTGAGGCAGCGCACGCTGCTCCGCGAAGAGACCTGGAGTCAGATCAGCCTGGTCGGTCCAACCACGTAAAAAACCTGGCCTTTTGGATCTTGCTTGCTCGCTGGACAGCTTTAGCAGTCTCAGCCACACAAGGCCCAAACCACAGCAAATAGCAAGCGCAAAACCAGCTTTGGAAACTGCCAGGCTGCTTTCTAGTCAAAATTAGCTTTACAGCACAAAAGTAAACAAACCAAATTTTGCTCCGATAATTTCGAGTCTTCTTCCAAAAGAAACCATGTTAGAGAAAACAAGGAAATAGAGCGGAATTTCTGTTCAAAAGCGAATACTTAAACTGGAATTGTGACCCATGTCTTAGCAAAATGCCCTAGAAAGCCGCTTCCTGCGAGAACATATCACAAGGTAGAGCTGTAGGTGACCAAAGGGTGATACAAAAAAAAGAGTAATGCCAAATAAAAGGGCATTGCTCAGGAAAACTTTGAGGCCATCAGCGTTGGCATTATCACGCCTTTTTATTTACCGCGTGCCAGATGCGGACTCCTGCAAAACTAGGCTTCCATGAAGCATACATGTTAGGACGGCAGCTAAACTAACAAAAGGCCATTTCTACCAGCGAAGGCGATTCTGCTACACTACATTACAATTTCCAAATAGCTGAAACAAGACAAGCGCCTTCCTTCTCAGATGCACTGCTTGCACGCTCACAAACAGCATGGGGGTGCTTCCCCTCCTTTGCAACGTGTCAAGTGAGGACGCCCCACATACCGCATTCACTCGCTTTTTTTTCTCTGCAGCTGAGAAGGGTGAGTGTAGTCAGGATCCCTCAAATAGACTGTCTAGCCGGCGATTTTTTTTTTTTCTGACCTATTCCATTCATTATTCTTGTCTAAATGCTTCAGCCGCGCCTTGGCGGACGCGGTCCTAGGGTGGAACTAGAAGCCGAGATCTGAGAAAACTTTGAAAGGTTCAGCTTGCGAACATGACCTTTTTCACGTCCAGACTGTACACTTCCGAAGAGTGGCCTGCGCTTTGAAACCCGCACGCGAGATATATAGAGGCGAGCGACTGCAAACGCGTTGCCTGCTGATCCTCCTGTCTGGGATCCCGATTGCATGCCACATCTCTCTCATACTGCCGGGCATTCTGCAGTGCCATATTACGCGGCTACGACGTCTCTTTCGTAGCCAGCTGCTCCTGCCACCTGTCACTGGGCCACTACTGCACTGTCTCGAGTGACAGGAGGGCATAGAACATTTGGATTTACGAAACCCTCAATGGACTGCATTGGCCGGTGCCGTAACTAGCTTCAACCTTGTCTGCGCACGCTTACCCTGTTTTCCTTTCACGCGACAGCTACAGTCCCTACCCAGGTCACCGCACGTGTCACCCTCCATGAAACAACTACCTGGGTGATTCGATGTAAAAGGAGACATTTTCCACCTACCGCGGGGATTGTATTTTTTCTGCTAAAGCCTTTGCGGTAAGACTTCCACTGTGCCGCATTTAACCTTAGCTTTCGCTGCGCGCACTTTGCGTGTGCTCCTTTCACGCAAACTCTGCCGGTCCTGTGCTCCAAGCGACACATGCAACCTGCCAATAGACAACGACCTGAGTGTCCCGAGGTACAGGTATTCATGCTCGATGAATCTAGGACCCCTAGATTAATCTAGATCAAGATCTGGGAAAGTCTCTATGGCCTAACACTGATAGTGCCGCAGGGGGTTTTTGCCGATGCGGCGCGCCTTTACTTGTGCCTTTCATGCGGCATCTACGTACCCTCCGTAGGAAGCGACACATGTTTCTCTCAAGGGACAACATCCTGAGTGTCCCATGTTAGAGAAACACAGGTCTTAGCTGTCACAAAGGGGTCTCCGTCGACACCATTTTCCGGCGCGGCATTCATCTCCGACATAGGGACAGCAGCCTGGTGAACAGGCCTTGGAACCTGTTCGATGGATTTCTTTACATGAGTTTTGGTTCCTGTGCGCATCAAGACAAGTCGTCTTCACCTATAGGTTTCGAAATTACCGATCTGCCCTTTATTTCAAAACACATGAGTATAGCTAATTCTGCAGCTTATGTAGTCCCTGGCAATGAAGCACAATGATTCGAATGTTTTGTTGTATACCGTTTTTATAGACAGCCACTGGACCCATGGTTATGCGGTTGTGTGGGTAAAAGCGTTCCACTGCATTGGTCGAGATAAGAAAAACATTTCGCATTGTATATGTGTGTTCAATTGGGTTAAAGTTGTAATGTCTGATGCAGAATTAACTTCATTCTGAGAAATATTGCTTCATGCGGATTTTGCACACTGTAGAAAAACATACATCCGGCACGGAGATCCGACTGCCTCATCTGAAAAACCCAAAACAATAGATCACATATCTTTACACTGTTGGGAAGGGGTCTATTAATTTAACTCGTATAAGGGACTCTAAAAAAGAGTTACAGCTCCCATCTTATGGATTAGATTTTAGCCTACAGATAGTGAAGATGGTTGTCCCATTGATATAGTTATGCTCGTGAGCCTCCATTGTATATGGCGTTGGCAAATGGCCAGTTATCACTAAGATATTGACATCCGGCTGGCACGCATGTGCTTCCGTTAAATAAATCAGAGGTTTATTGATGCTTTGAAATCTCAAGCATGTTTCCCTAAGTAGTTACAAGGTTAGAACCCTTGACTACGCTTAGAAAATGTTAGGGTGTCAAAGCTATCCTCGTAACAGTTGGCGGGTTATTTATTTTCTGCGATATAGTTAAAGTATGTATTTTGAGGTCTGGTAAAGCCTGGAAATAAATATATATAAAAATAGAGGATCTCTAAGAAGCCTCTTAAGAGGAGAATGGCGAAAGCACACCCTTCTTCTCCTTTAATTTGTCTCTTTTCGGCGTTCGTCGCAGTGCTACATATAATTGTAATTGATTTGCACGAAAGGAGAGGTGCAGAATCTGTCCAGTTTTTTCCCGGCAGGTGTACCTACCGCCCTTCTTGCAACATCGCAATTGCTTCCCCTTAAGTTGAGGGAAGTTAAGTACGTCTACTCAACTGCGCCCGTGTCGGAATCCCCGCTGTGCAGCTCACTTCGCTAGCACGCAAGTATTACATTTGCGAGCACTTGCTAACTTGCCAGCACGACCATGCTGCGCACGTTGGACCTGAGAGTGACCAATGCACTCCTTCCCCCATCATTCTTTCTGTTCGTAGGATAGGCTGGCTGGCTCTATGTCCTGCATCTTCCGATCAAAGTATTCTAAGAATCAATGTATGTTGCCTTAACGGAGACAACATGTTATCAAGAAACATTGCCTCTCAACTGTACGCCTTATTTTAAGAGATTGCAGAACTTGAGAAAAGGAATTAATCCCTTTTTTTTCAATTCGTCAGCCCTCTGATAAATCTTAGGGTAAGTGTCAGTGCCCACTACGGCTTATTTTAGCTTCATTAGCCACGCGCCACGACTCTGACCCTGGGGAAAACCATCGCAGACACAAGGAGCAATTGAGAATAGAAATAAAAGTAGGGGCGCACATTTTGATTACTGCACCGCCGACAATTCTTTATTATCCGCATTTTGCTTTCTCCTTTCCAGTGCTTGCAAATTCTGTCATTTCTCCCTCCGTGCTACTTGCGGTACGTGCGTAGAATGCGATTCGTTCTTATTTAGAAGTCGTTGTTATTTCGAACATATTTGTCTGCTAGACCAACACATTATTCCGTAGTACTGATCATTCATAGACGCGGCTGTGCGGACCTGAACCATATTAATCCCACAGACAGCGGCACAAAGAAGAGGTAGCAGAAAGCAAAATGGAATCGCGCGTGCGCACGCGGTCTGCCTCCATGCGCAGGCATTCGATGATTCTTTTGTTTGCACTGCAAGCAGCTTTCTCTTTTTTATGATTAGAGCGACGCACTTGGCTTCTTTTACTGCTGCAGGCCATCCTGCTACATCTGCCGGACAGCCAGCACTCCTGACTCCAGCCTGGTAGCGTGGCACCGTCGGGAAAAGATTCGACTGCTGCACTGGGAACTCCAGCCACTTCGCGAGCTCTGCGATGCAGTCGCCTAGGCGGCCACCGGACATCAAGATCGGCCAGGACCCCGTCGGCTCTCTTCAAGTCGCTGAACACAAACGTGGAGAATATGGATGTGATGACGGCCGCTGCAACCAAGCCGGATGTGCATCTCTGCCCAGCTCGTTTCTAAAGGAGAGCGGCCTTCCTGGGAGCGCTGTACGCCGACTATTCAGCAAGTTATCTGGCGTTATGACGTCGAAAGCTACTCACGTGAGTTGTTTTAAGGAACGGGCACATATAAATCGCTAAACATTGTGACCGTAGCGTCGTATCGAGACTGCAGATGGAAGTAGTGTGGGAATAAGAGACGTAACAGGTCAAAGCGCCTGCGCTGCAAACAAAAAATGAAAGAAAAGCTTGCGTATATATATATGAGAGGCTGCATGATTGCTCTTGTGTGCGTTCAAATTAAACAGGACCATAGCCTGCGTATCTTGCAGGAACTCGAAAAAATTAATGCATCCTTCTGTCTGCAACGTTAGCCCGCTTCCGGATAAGGGATGCGCCAACGGAAATTTAATTTATTACATGATAACTTATTGGGCACGTTCAGCCGAAAAGCTGGCTTCGTTGTTATCAGTTAAGAACCATAACTCAAAAATGTATGAGAAAAAATGCACTGTTTGGTGAAACTATTTTATTGAGTTTCGAACCCACGACCGCCGAACGATGGGGAGCAGGCGGGAAAGATGTGTGGAAGTGATGGAAATCTACCTTCCTCCGCAGTTGGGAATCGAGCCAGATATACTAAATTTAGGCCTCGTATTCTTGTCCAAATAGATTGCATAAAGCGGGAATATAAAGTTAACGTTCCAGGATGGCTTTTTCTATAGTTAGGTAGCGTTAGGCTGCATAGTAATAAATATGCGTGAGAATATACAGCCAAGATTGAATAACAAAAGATTAAGACAGCAGCAAAACAAATATGCGTATGTGTGTGCGAGGATCCTCAAGAACAGCCTAAGGCCTCATTCTCACAGCCGGTTTTTCCCTCCTCCGTCGACTCCGTCGCACCGGCGCGCTCGCCGGAGAAGTGGAGTTAATGGTGCCAGTACTCAACGAAATCAATCGGGTGGCCGGCGCCGTTAGGTTTTGCTTCAAGGCGCCGCCTGTCCGCTAACGACGGACTCCGCCCCACGAAAGACGGTCCAGTGAGCGCGCTCGCTTCTCTCACGTGACGCTACGTCACGACATGCGTGCGCGCCGCGCGGCTATCGCGGGCTTGCATGCAGACGGCGGCGCGCGAGCACAGAGAGAGAAAAAAAAGCGGGTTTTGCCCTCCTGTCTGGTGCCCCGCGAAGCGCGCGCTGACAAGAGACAACAGGTGCCGTTTCTTTTTTTTTTTCATTTTTCAAACACCGAGTGCCGCAGCTAAACATGACCTCCTGCAAAACTTTAGGATGTTTCAGTTGTATGTTTGAATGAGTGTATGAAAAGAAATCTTGAAAGTTCTGGCGACCCATTCCTTTAGAGATGACAGAGTTATTAAGTATGATCCTATAGATTTCTTCGATTTCACTGACGCGCGGTGTTTGTACTGAGGCTGAGATAAGAAGGCGTTCCAACTCCGAATTGCTGCGAGAAGTCGCGACACTAAATTCGGAATATAAGAGACAGGGATTTTATTTTATCTGGGGTGCTGAAATAACACTATTTTCAAGTAGTAGATATGACATTTCACTCCTTTTCATTCCGCAGCTACGCAAACGATACCTCGTTGCAAACAGTTAAGCTGATAGTTTTTCTCGCTAACCTAAGCCGATCCAAATGCAGAACAAGTCCCTGGCAAACTGAAATCATATAAAGCATGTGGCTCACAATTTAAGCAAACAGCGATTATATAGACACAATCAGAAACAAAGTCAAATACGACCTATCAAACAAGGTTCGGGACAGTAAAGATTCGGACGGGCGGAAAACCTATTGGCTAGGCAGGCGAAGAAGTCAAAATGACTACGCACTGGGGAAGAAAGAAAAGAAAGAGGTAATGAGTGAGGTGAGGAAAGGTGCAGAGGAGAAAACGGAACAAAGAAAAGAGAAAAAATAAGCAAACAGTGGGTGAATGGCGCGGCAAGAAAACATCATGAATGGGAGGAGGTCTAAGGAAAGAAGTAAAGAAAAAGCATATCAAAGGGGAAAAAAAATCAAGAAAAGGCCGCAGTCTACCTGCCAGACAGAAAACCCGTTTTATGAAAGTTGTGACAAAACTGCTTATCAAGAGTAATATAACTAGTGTGTGCATTTACACTACGTTTTAATACTGGCTGCTTATATTCGTACCCATTTGCTTCCGTGCCGTACGCGCTGCGCTTTGCAGTAAACTGTGGAGTTGCGTACAGTTACTGAAGCTAAGATGGCAATGCCTTCCAGCCCTAAAGCACAAGAGGCTAACAAAAAATGCCGCTTTTATTTAATATTGCAATATGCAGGATGGCAGAGCTAACCTCGACTTCCGACAGATTTTATTATTAATATTATTTCTCATCGGTGCCATTCTAACTTGATTTTTAATGCTTGTACCAAAACCATCTTGTCATGTTGTCGCGAACAATTGTTTTATTGATAGCATTGTTCATTAGGCTCTCTGTGATTGTGCTGATCGCGAAAAATAATTTCGCTGGTTGTGAAGAATAATGTTATTGGAGTAAGCATAATTTTCTGTGGTTTAATACATGGTTGCTATAATTATACTCATTTGCTTTGGCACAGTACGCGTGGTGTTTGTACCGTTACCGAAGCTGAGATGAAAATGCCTTCTAGCTCCAAACTGCTGTTAGAGCACGTGAGACAGCACGCTTCTTTTTTTTTTCGTACAGACGCGGAGCACACGACTTCCACCGCCGCAGGGAGGGCAGCCACCCTCCGTATTTTTTTTTCTTGCAGAAGAAAAAAAAACGCTCTGACGTAGAGTCACGTGTGAGAGGCAAAGCCCCGCCCGAACAAGTTTGACGGCGTCCGGCGCCCCTTTCTGTTTGAACATCGCGCCTTTCCATCCGTCGTGCGGTGTCCCCGCCGGTGCCGCCGCGACGGAGAAGAGCACCGCCTGTGAGAATGAGGCCTAACACGGGAGCCAAAATAGATATCGTGTCATACCTCTTTAGACGCAGAGCTCAACTGCGCCCCCTCCCCCCTCTCCGACCATATATACAGCACACACATATCACAACACACACATACACACACACGCGCGGAGAGCAGGGCAAGTACAAAGGGTCATCCACCCAAGGCGCCGGCCGGTAGTCAGCTATATACAATACAGGCAGCGGCGGAACAACCTCGGGGAAAACAAAAAAAAAGAAGAGGTGGGGGACGGTGTCTGCTGCAGATGGCGAAAAAATTTGCGGTTCTCACTAAAAGACGAGAGCGCCACCCTGCTCTCCGCGCGTGTGCCTGTATGTGTGTGTTGTGCTTGCACAGCTGGTTCACCTGTATGTGCCCATATTCTGTTTGTACCCCTCTTGCCAACCCTATAAGAAGACAAACAAGAACCGTGTACCCTCAGTCTTGAGAAAGTCAGGGCTCCTGCCGAAACGTCGACTCCAAATAAACTTGGAAACAGTATGAAGAAATTCTTTGCTTGTGTATAACCTCTAGCAACCAAGTAGGCCTATCTACTATATATATATATATATATATATATATATATATATATATATATATATATATATATATATATATATATATACCGGGTGTCCTAGCTAACTTGAACCAAGGGTTACAAAATATTATATTTGAGGTAGGTCAGTGAAACCAGTTGCATACAACTACCAGCCTGCTTGCGCACTACAGGCAATTTTTTGTCTTGCAATTAGTTAATTGGCTAATTATTTTAATTTTTCTAATTTAATAAATATTCACCTTAGACCAAAAATGTGAATTGGAAAGTTGTAGAGCACCTTCTGAAACCCCCATTCCATTAATTTCGATAAAGAAAGTCTCACGTGTCTCTTTTTTTCCGGGCTCAAAAGAAAGCCCGCGAAATACAAATAATACCACGTGACTAGCGCATTTGAGCGCAGCGATCATGGTGCTCTCAGTCGTGGTTTAAGCGAACGAAATCAGCTGCGGTCGTGACCCGATGGTCCTGTTGCAGCGGCAGGCAGAAATGTTGGCGATGGTTCGAGCGAGCTCGAGCTCGCCCGTCGTCACCGCGATCTTGGCCAAGCCTGTGCACCGCAGCAGCCTACATCACGGCAGGCGGATGACGATAAAGAACCGGCAAATGAAGGTGCAGCGCTAATTTTAGTCGAGTCACATGTCATCTCGCCCCTTTACCCAAGCCTGTATGCGCAGATTCAGTGGATGATACTTTATCGCTCATCCGTTTGCCGTGAAGTTCGCTGATGGGAGAGCAGGAGGGTTTGTTAGAATCCCGGTGGTGTCGGATCGCCGCTCTGGGTGCTACTTGCACCATCACGTGGGCCGGCTGTCGGACGCGGGCGAAGAAGTCATCACAGGCATATCGTCCTGCCGCTTTAACGGGTCAAAGGAGACACGGCCGCAGCAATTTCGTTCGCTCAAACCACAACTGAGAGCACCAGAATCGCGGCGCACAAATGCACTAGTCACGTGGTATTATTTGTATTTCGCGGGCCTTCTTTTGAGCCCAGAAAAAAAATACACGTGAGACTTTCTTTATCGCAATTAATGGAATGGGGGTTTCTGAAGGTGCTCTACAAGTTCCCAATTCACATGTTTGGTCTAAACTCGATATTTAATCAATTAGAAAAATTAACATAATTAGCTAATTAAGTAGTTGCAAAACAAAAAATCGCCTGTAGTGCGCAAGGAGGCTGGCAGTTGAATGCAATTGGTTTCACAGACCTACCTCAAATGTATTATTTTGTATTCCTTGGTTGAAGTTAGTTGGGACACCCGGTATATATATATATATATATATATATATATATATATATATATATATATATATATATATATATATTGTCACGCTACTGACGACGATGAAGGATTGTGATGGTGTGTGAGCCGTGCGATGATTTTCACTCACACGGCTATGACCTGGTTTGAGAATAACGAGGACAACTTGACGACTTGGGAACGGTTCGCCACCGAGTTAAAACTGCATTTTGGCGACTCTGTTCCCAGAAAAAAGCGGGCTGAGCAGACCCTTGCTCAAAGAGCTCAATTGCCCGATGAAACTTGTACAACTTACACAGAGGAGATCCTCAGCTTGTGCAAATGTGTCAATTCTAACATGCCCGAGGAACTTCTTAATCGCTTAGTTCTTAACTTCTTACAACTTCTTAATCGCCAAAGAAAACCTTTGCACTGTCTCCGATATCATTAGACACATCCGCGCGTTTCAAACTTTTACAATACGTTGTATTGCGCCGAAATTTGGGCATCTGGCCAACGTGCCTAGCGTGGCCAGTCTTGATGACCAAGCCCAACTAGATCTTCCGTCAACTATCCGGCAAATCGTGCGCTGAGAACTTCTACGGATCAACACGCTTCCCCTGCATGAATCTGCTGAGGTCTCTGTCCAGAGGGTCTCTAGACGGCCGGCTTCACCACCACATTGCAGCTTCTATTGACTACCCTCCAATGCATTTTGCCAACCCGAATGCGTCGATGCTTGAAGCCCTAAGGTATGACGTCACCTCAAGTGCACCTAGATCTTCTATTCTATCTACCAGGATTCCTGTGCAGTATGAGCATTCAGCCAGACCTACGACGTGCCCTGCTGTGCCTGGCTCTTATCCACAGCAGCAGTTTCTACCTTCCCCACCGGTGTGCTACCGCTGCGGCGTCGAAGGTCACAGCGACAGGTACCGCCGCAGTAGGTTCCCTCCACGCTATAACCACCCGGCGCCTCCAGTAGTACCCAACAATCGACAATACAGCCGCGTTTTCCAGCAATCCAATACTCCCCGTGGTTACTACCACAACATCCAGGACGAGAATCTCCGCGACCATTCCCCAGCATCTGATCGAAGTGTTACGCCTCCACCCACCTTCCATGCGCGTCGTTCTCCATCACCGCGGCGGCGCTCCAGGTAGCCCCATCAGGAAAAATAACAAGCGCGACCAATAGTGGTGAGGCCGCTGGAAAGGTGCTGTGTGCCAACATCCCTCCAACTGCAATGCTCAAAAACATAATTCGTGTGTTATTGATGGTGTTATTGATGGGCTCTACCACAAGGCCACCGAAGCGGTGGCCTTGTGGTAGAGCATCCGCCTCGCATTCGGGAGGTACCGGGTTCGATCCCTGGTGCCGCCGGTCACCCACCGGTTTTTAAATGGGTACAAGCTTTCCCCCGGCCTGGTGCTCGGCTCTTCTGGGGTGAAATGCTTGGGAAAAGGGGTCACGGCCCAAATAGTTGCGCCGATGTGGCAGTGATTCGTTCCGCCATCGGACAACAATAAGTCCGCCTTGCGCGGCAACAGCCGATTATGTGGCCCTTTCTTCTTGAACCCACATTTTGGTTCCTGGCCCATTTTCCCAAGCATTTCACCCCAGAAGAGCCGAGCACCAGGCCGGGGGAAATCTTGTACCCATTGGAAACCGGTGGGTACCCGGCGGCACTGGGGATCGAACCCCGTACCTCCCGAATGCGAGGCGAATGCTCTACCTCAAGACCACCGCTTACATTAACTTTGGTGGATACGGGTTCGACTGTGTCTGTAATGAGTAATCAGTTTAGGCGCTTGTTGGGACGCAAAGTGATGTTTGAATATGACCGTGCTTCAACAATTTGTAGTGTCAGTGGAGAGGTGTTGCGGCCTCTGGGTGTGTGTAGTGCGGAAGGGTCTGTGGTGGTGCAATTTTTCAAGCCGAATTCGCCGTCTTACCCCACTCTTCGCATGACATCGTTTTAGGAATGGACTTTTTGAAGTTTTGTGGCGCTACCATGGACTGCCGAAATCAAGAGGTTCATTTTGACGGCTGGCATCTCCGACTCTTTTTGAAAGCGGTCGTAATAAGAAAACAGTTTTTAGTATTACCGTAGACACAGTAGTTTCACCCTGGTCTGCCATGTTCGTCCCCGTGTCTGTTCCACTTCTTGAGCAGGTTTCATTCCAGGCCGTGGTGCGCCCAGTTCACTCAGCATGCCTGAAGAAAAATGTTATTAATCCTCATTGTATGATCTCCGTGCATCACGGTAATGCCTCGTTATGGACAATCAATCCATCGTCCGAGCCCGTCGTTTTACCCACCGGATTGAAGCTTGCCTCCTGTGGATCTGATGCGCCCCACGTTGTTGTTGCTTTGGTCACAGATGCTACGAGTGCCACCGTACCTCCGGCTTCTGATGAAACTTCGATCTGCCACATGATCAGCGCCGATCTCAGCTCACCTCAACGCCATACTCTTGTGGATATTCTTCTACACTTTTCGCCTATGTTTGACTTTTCTCAAACCGATGGACCAACCTCTTTCCCTGCACCTCGGACACATCATACCATCGACACTGATTCGGCTCGTCCCATCCGTCAAAAGCCATATCGCGTGTCCCCTTCTGAGCGCAGTCATTTATGAGCAAGTGGAGGACATGCTATGGAAGAAGGTGATACAGGAGTCATCTAGCCCTTGGGCAGCCCCTGTTATTCTCGTACGCAAGAAAGACGGTTCGTGGGGATTCTGCGTCGATTACTGGGTCTAAATTCTGTTACGAAAAAGGATGTCTATCCTCATCCTCGTATAGACGACGCCCTCGACTGCCTCTCTGATGCGTCTTATGTTTCTTGTCTTGATCTCAGATCTGGCTACTGGCAAATTAATGGATCGCCGGAAACGATAAGAAAAAAATAACCTTCGTAACGCCAGACGGCCTTTATCAGTTTAATGTTATATGCCATTCGGGCTGTACAATGCGCCTGAAAAATTTGAACGATTTATGGAAACAGTTTTGCTTGGCTTAAAATGCGACATTTGTCTTTGCTATCTAGACGATGTCGTCATATTTGGGAAGTCCTTCCAAGAACGCAACGACCGTGTAGTTCGTGTCTTAAATTGTCGGCACAACGCCGCACTAATTATACACTCGAAAAAGTGCCGCTTTGGAGAGCGCCAAGCGATGGTGCTAGGGCACCTTGTCAATGGTGAAGGTGTAATGCCGGATCCCCAGAAAACTGCTGCTGCTGAGTCTTTTAAAACCCCGCAGACAGCGAAGGAGTTGCGCAGTTTTCTAGGGTTGTGTTGGTATTTTAGACGCTTTATACATCGCTTTGCTGACGTTGCTTACCCATTGACGTGCCTTCTCCACAAAAACTCTACTTTTGACTGGACACCAGACTGCGATGCGTCATTCCGTCAGCTGAAGTTTCTTTTAATATCAAAACCCATCCTACGTTACTTCAATCCTACTGCAATGACAGAAGTACACACGGGCTCTAGTGGAATCGTTCGCAGT
Source organism: Amblyomma maculatum (assembly GCF_055883805.1). Lineage (NCBI taxonomy): Eukaryota > Metazoa > Arthropoda > Arachnida > Ixodida > Ixodidae > Amblyomma > Amblyomma maculatum. Next base: position 4,012,573 of record NW_028146738.1, on the reverse strand, counting down.
GGTGGTGGCGGTGAAAACATTTCATGCCAATGACATGAATAGTGGGGGCGGAGCCCCCTATATGGCACTTGGGTGCTCCCTCACTGTGAGGAGGGCACCCTTACAAAGCGAAGGATAGCCGTTGGAGCGCTATCCTTCTCATAGCACTGGAGATGATCCGGCGCTGGTCTTCAGCAGAAGTGCTGGTCAGTAGAGTCGCGGTGCAGTCCTTGTTCAACGGCACGATGGACGAGAGCATGTTATCGCGTACGCAAGTCGTACCCTGAGCAAACCGGAGCGAAACTACAGTCACCGAACAGGAATGCCTGGCTGTCCTTTTGCTGTGCAGCGTTTCCGTTCATATTTATACGGACGGTCCTTAACTATTGTAACTTACCATCATTCACTCTGTTGGCTGCGGAACATTCGAGACCCATGTGGTCGCCTCGCACGCTGGGCCCTCTGGTTACAGGAATATGACTTTGCTGAGGTGCACAAAAGCGGGAGGCGTCATGCAGACGCAGATTGTCTTTCTAGGATGCCAATGGCCACGACCGGATCTGACAGTGACGATTTCGGCAATTAAAGGTCGACCCTCGAGGCAGCGTTCCCCGACACGAATGTTTTCAAAATATCACAGCAAAGGGATAGCAGTCTGCAGCCTCTCTTTGCCGCCTCCCAAGCCAGCGCAGCTACAAGCCATTTTCATGTGCCTGATGACCTCCTATGGAAAAAGACCAGCGATACCTACTCGTAGTTGCCAAGACGCTTTGCACGAACGTATTGTGTGTCATGCATGATGATCCAACGCCTGGGTATTTGGGATCAGTTCGAACACTCCACCGTGCTCAAGAAAGGATTTACTCGCCCAGAATGCGCTCGACTATTGAACAATACGTTGCCAGTTGCAGGCACTGTCAACGCCACAAACGTCCCACTGCAACTCCATCTGGCTTGATTCATCCTGGGAAGACTCCGACAGCTCCGTTTGATCAAGTAGGCATTGACCTCGTAGGTCCATTTCCGATGTCCTTGGATGAAAATTGCTGGATTGTTATCTGCGTGGACTACCTCACACGTTATTGTTAAACCGCCGCTATCCCGTCTGCTACGGCGCATCAAGTGTCGCATTTCCTGCTGCACTCAGACATCTTACGTCACGGGCCGCCACGAATTGTCATCACTGAACGGGGCCAACAATTCACCGCTGATGTTGTTGAAGAGCTCATGCGTTTATGCGCACTACCTTCCAGACACTCGACGCCATACCATCCCCAGACAAATTGCTTGACTGAGCGCGTAAACAGAACGCTTATAAACTTGCTAGCTATGTATGTGAATGCAGGACATAAGAACAGGGGCACTATACTACCCTTCATCAGGTATGCGTTCAATACCGCCACGCATGAGACGGCTGGGTACAGTCCATTCTTCCTGCTGTATGTCAGACCGCCACGCTACCTCCTGGATACTATCCTGCCCTTCTCAAGCCATGAAGATCCTTGCCTGGCTGAGACCCTCTCTCTCGCCGAAGAAGCTCGGAGAATCGCCCGCTTACGGTCATGGTGCTTAACAAGAACGTTCCTGAGCACGGCCTACATCAAAAACTATTGGCCCACTATTATTGTCAAACGCATCAGTGATTTAACGTATGCCATAGCCCGCCTGACAGCATCGGGTCACCGGTGTGCCAAAACCGAACTATGTCGTGTTGCCCTCTTGAAGCCGTGTCAGCCTCGCACGACTCACGAACACGCCCAGAGCGCTTCGTCTGAGCAGGGGGGAAATGTCACGCTACTGAAGACAATGAAGAATTGTGATGGTGTGGCAGAAGAGGAGGAAGAAGCGTTGGTTTCTGGGGGCCAGTAGGCTTCATCTTGTCCAGCTACATCAGCACTGTAAATTAACACCCTTTCCTACTACACCGTAATTATATATATATATATATATATATATATATATATATATATATATATATATATATATATATATATATATATATATATATATATATATATATATATATAGAGAGAGAGAGAGAGAGAGAGAGTCACGTACAACAGGGCTAGACGTGACTATAATGACGGGACGAAGCTGTACCAGCAGGCAAAGTTCCGCGCACAGCACGCGAGCCAACTTCAGTGTCCTCTTCTTCCAGGCGCAGCAAGATCATGGGGACGCCAGGTGGCATTACTCCCCCTCTTAAAAAAATGAAATCAGAGACGTAGAGCGAGCGATGACAAATGTGCGCGAAAACAAAGATCGGCACATGGACAGAATAGATAACGGAGGCGGGGTAAGGTGTCCTACGTGACAACGAAACAAGCGCAAAGCGCACCATTGGGAATCGAGCCAGATATGCTACATTTAGGCCGTGTATTCTTGTCCAAATAGATTGCATAAAGCGGGAATATAAAGATAACGTTCCCGAACGTCTCTTTCTATAATTAGGTAGCGTTAGGCTGCATGGTAATAAATCTGCGTGAGAATATACAGCCAAGATTGAATAACAAAAGATTAAGACAGCAGCAAAACGAATGTGCGTATGTGTGTGCGAGGATCCTCAAGAACAGCCTAACACGAGAGCCAGAATAGATATCGTGTCCCACCTTTAGACGCAGAGCTCAACTCCGCCCCCTCCCTTCTCTCCGGCCATACCACACACACACACACACACACACACACACACACATATATATATATATATATATATATATATATATATATATATATATATATATATATATATATATATATATATATATACACATACACCTATATGTTCCTTTTTTTCCCGAAGCCCTGCAATAAGCATAACCTCCTCGTGTCTTCTGCAGCCGTCAACCCGGTATCAGCTTAGCATCACACGTGGAATGAGGCGTCGTCCTACCACTCCTCCGACACCCACCCGGGCTCTGGTCATACCACGTCAATCACACCTGTGTGGAACTATCGGCAGCGCCACCATCAGAGCCACAGCAAAGGCCCCGTGGTTGCGCTGGCGGGGAGAAGCAAAGACTGGAGTCAGGAATGTTATCCCGGCACGGGTATCTCGGCTGCTTTTCCCCGTCACCCTGAGTGAGTGACAAATCAGTAAGATGCATGCATACTTTTCTTCATACCGACCTGCGACTGGATTGGGTAGTAGTGCGATTTAAAGAGTAAATGTAGTGAAAACTTATTGCAACTTGCACAATGTTGAGAACCCAAGCGCCGGACGCCCCAACGCAGTGGGTGGCGTTGCCTTTTGGCTCAAGATAAACAAAGCTCATGTTCTACGTATTGAATTTTGTGCTTCACTACCCGAATTAGGGACGCCTAACTCGTCTATTATGAGTTCGGTGAACGTCGCCCATTACGCACGGAGAAAACTTGTAATGAGTGCGTTACACAATGCGAAATGGTCTAGTACAATTCTATCGCCCCTGAATTGAGAGATGAACAAAACAGAAAATAATTGCTTTGTGAGGGGTTTTCACGCCATTTGCAAGTCGCTAATTAGGTTAAAATTTATAGATTTCGGAATTCACTTTGGTTGTACCTTTCTAGCTAAAAGTTTATTGGGGCAATTCATGGTTTCTACTATTCTATTGTTCTCAGAAAAAGCAGGTGTCAGCATATTGTGGTAATATATTGTTATATGTGCACATAATGAAATAGGTTTTCATGGAAGATGTCTTTTTTTTGGCTGCTTCATATTTATGATTTCTGCTTTTTTTGCGAAGCTTGACGAATGGAATCTGTTTACCACCATCTGACGTCCCACTGAGACATACTTGTGCTGGTTGAGTTCGAACAGTACTTTAGAGTATATTGTTACAGGGATGTACTTAATGTAACGGCACTGCGATGGGCTGAAATCGACACTCAGACTTCAGTAGCCGTGCAGTATTCATTCTGTCAGCGTCGTCCTCTTTCTCAACGCTTCCTCGTGCCCACGTTCCTCGATCGTCGTCTTTGTCAGTGAGCACATCACTTTGGTCCCGCGTTTCCCTGTAACACTACCCTCCTCGGCAAAAGGCAAATTCCCGGTGCGTATTAGGCGTGCGGTGTGGAGGGGGAGTAATATGGCTTGAGGCGGGCGACACGTACGATTTCGGAAATGCGTATAGCAGTCGGTGACTTTGGGTGGAGCGGTGCAATCGCCTAGGTGACGTCTGTCACTGGGCGTAGTACACGGTAAGGACCTGTGTAGTGGAGCAAAAGTTTTTGACACAACCCCACATGACGGCACGGAAGCCAGAGCAACACCACACTTCCGGGAGGATAGTGCACATCGCGGTGGTGAGCGCCGTAGCGGCGTTTTTGAGCTTTTTGAGAAATGGTGAGATTGTGACGAGCAATCTGACGAGCAGCGTCGGCTCGGACGATCGTATCGCGGGCATAGGTTGTGACGGGGCCAGCGGCGGGAAGCAAAGTGTCGAAGGGCAGTGAGGGTTCTCTTCCAAAGAGAAGATAGAATGGAGAGTACTCAGCAGTGTCATGACGCGAAGAGTTATATGCAAAGGTGACAAATGGTAGACTAATATCCCAGTCGCGATGACTGTCGGACACGTACATTGCGAGCATGTCGGTGAGTGTGCGGTTAATACGCTCCGTAAGGCCGTTCGTCTGAAGGTGATACGCAGTGGTGAACTTGTGCCGAACGGAGCAAGAACGAAGTATTTCCTCAACAACTCGGTAAAGGAAATAGTGGCCACGGTCGGTAAGTAGTTGACGAGGAGCACCATGGTGAAGTATGACGTCGTACAAAAGGAAGTCAGCAACGTCTATGGTGCAGCTGGTTGGAATGACGCGAGTGATCACGTACCGCTTGGCATAATCGGTGGCCACATCGATCCATTTGTTTCCTGACAAGGACTCGGGGAAGGGCCCTAGGAGGTAAAGGCCAACACGAGAAAATGGCTCAGTCGGGATAGCAATCGACTGCAGGTGTCCAGGTGGTAGCACAGGGGGTTTCTTCCGGCATTGACAGAGGTCGCAAGCGGCTACATAACGTTGGACAGAGCAGTAGAGTCCAGGCCAGAAGAAACGCCGGCGCGTGCGGTCGTATGTGCGTGAGAGGCCAAGATGACCAGCTGTAGGTGCGTCGTGCATTTGTTCGAGAACGGCAGAACGTAGGTGTTGGGGAACGACCAGCAAGTGCTCAGCGCCATCAGGTCGCATGTTGCGGCGGTATAGAGTATTCCCATGAAGGAAGAACAGGGCGAAGAAAGAGTCACGGCTGTGTGTGCGGAGGCGGTCGATAAGAGAACTCAGGGTTGGGTCCAAGTGCTGTTCGTTGGCTATGTGGGAAAAGTCCGATGTAGAGAAGACACAGGGGCCCGACTCATGGTCAGTAGAGGAAGGGGGATCGACGGGATAACGGGACAGAGTGTACATCCTGGTAGAGCCGACCGGATTTGTATACAACGGAAAAGGTATACTCCTGCAAGCGCAGTGCCCAGCGGCCGAGGCGGCCAGCAGGATCCTTGAGGGAAGAGAGCCAACATAAGGCGTGGTGATCGGTAATTACAGTGAAGGGTTGGCCAAACAAGTAGGGTCTGAATTTTCCAACGGCCCAATACCTCCTGCTGGATGACTTGGCGCTCAGAAAGGGACACACGATAAGGCCTCCGATGTACAAGTTTTGCATCGCCGGTGTCAATGCGGTGAGTCACAACTGATGTTTGCCCCATAGAACCGGCAGCAAAGTCAAAAATGTCGGAGAAGGATAACAAAAGGTTGTGGAGGTCCTGAGCGTGTTCGAAGCTGAGGTCAGAGGCAATCATTGTGGAAATAGGGTCGGTAATTGTGGTGGGGGGTACGAGTGTTGGAAGGACGCTTGAATGTGGGCCAGGAGTGAGTGCACTAACATTGCAGTCTGTGAGAGGGGACAAGGTAGCAAGGGATATTCCTTCAGGGAGAGCTTGGGGTGACAGACTGAAGCTCAGGATAGGAAGATATTGGCTGTTCTGTGCAACGCGTACAATGAGATGAGGAAGAACGACGTTGCGGTCAAGAAAGACCTCGGTGATAGGGCAATCAACATAGTCTCCGTCAGGTAAACAGAGGTAGGTAAACAGCAGAGTCAGGGGGCAGGTGAGCGAGCTCGGTGGAGCGAAGGCAGGGTGTAGATGGAGGATGTTCTGCGCAGACAGGTAGGTCCAAACGAAGAAGGCCGCTGGAGCAGTCGGTAAGGGCAGAGTGGGCCGTCAAAAAGACAAGTCCGAGGATCCCATTGTGAGGGCACTGGTTGAGGACGGTGATCAAAACAGGGATGTGATGACTGGCCAGGGTGACTCGGCCAGTGCAAAGCCCAGTGACGGCAGCAGTACTGACATCGGCAACACGAACGGTGGGTGAAGTGGCGGGGTCTGTACTTTCTTTAGGCGGAGGCAAAACGATGAGCTCATGATTGAGACTTGGGCACCAGTGTCAATGAGGGCAGACGACGGGAAGACCATCCACGAACAGGGTGAGGAGGTTACAGGGCAAAGAAATGGGTAGTAGAGGATTTCCAGGTCGGGGTACCAATGCAGTGTCACCTCCGGGAGCTGCATTGGCGAGTTTCTCGTGAAAGGGCCTGCAGAGGACGGCGAGGAACTGCGGCTAGGAAGAGGTGAACGGGAACGGCGGGCTGGCGGGGAAGGAGAGCGACTGGACAAAGGAGGAGGCGGAGTGGTATCGGTGCGGGGCGGCTCATAACGAGGTGTGAAACGGCGGTGACCGTAATCGGATTAGCGGTCAACGTAAGGAAAACGTCGAGGTGGGCATGTCCAGCGGCAGCGGCAGTGGCGAGAGATGTGGCCAATACGCGAGCACGTGAAACAGATCGGCCTGTCGTCAGGGGTGCGCCACTCATCAGGATTGCGGTATCGGTAGCGTGGCGCGTAGGTGTTGCGGGGCGTAGCGGTGGCGACCATGGGATGGACGGGGCTCGAACTGTGGTGATCCACGGTGTGGCTATAGGGGACGCCCAAGTTGGCAACCTCTTGACGAACGACGGCCTGAATGAGGGATATCGTCGCTAGATTGCTGTCCGAGGAGGGCGGGTTGGATGCAGCAGAAGCGAGCGCTTCCAGTTCACGACGCACAATGCGGGTCACATTTTCAGTGTTGGAAGGTTGCCTTAGGGTCGGCAGATCCTCGCACGTGGAGCTGGGGGCAGTGTTGAGGAGCCGATCGAAGCGATGTGCAATGCGTCTGTGTTTGGCCTGCTCGAAATGTCGACAAACCTGCAGAACGGAGTCAATCTTAGAACAGTCCTGACAGAGTAGAAGATTGAACGCATCGTCGGCTATGCCTTTGAGGATGTGCCCCATCTTATCAGGTTCTGTCATGTGTTTATCAACTTTTCGGCAAAGGGCCAGAACGTCTTGTATATACGTAATATAAGGCTCGGTAGATGTGTGGGCACGTGTGGAGAGGTCCCTCTTGGCGGCGACTTCACGCCCAACCGGTGTTCCGAACAGGTCACGGAGTTTTTGTTCGCAAACATCCCAGGAGGGCATATCTGCTTCATGTGGTTCGAACCACACGCGTGCCGTGCCAGTAAGGTAGAAGATGGCATTGGCCAGCATCAGCGTGGCGTCCCACCTGTTGTGCTGGCTAACACGCTCATAAAGCGAAAGCCAGTCCTCGACATCGACCTCACCTGTACCGCAGAATGGTCCAGGGTCACGGGGGTGGGCTACGACGACAGTTGGAGTTGCGGAGGTATATGGAGCCGCGTCGGATGTCATCATGATGGATCCGAGGTGATGGCCACTGCGGAGATCCAGCGTCAGATTTTGTCGAACCCGCTCCCTCCAACAATATGTTACGGGGATGTACTTTATGTAACGGCACTGCGATAGGCTCAACTCGACGCTAAGACTTTAGTAGCCGTGCAGTATTCACTCTGCCAGCGTCGTCCTCTTTCTCAACGCTTCGTCGTGCAGGCGTTCCTCGGTCGTCGTCTTTGTCAGTGAGCACATCACTTGGTCCCGTGTTTCCCGGTAACAATATTTTTGACGAAGTTTTATATAAATGAACAAATTATTATTTAGGTTGATAGTCCAACTGCATGAATCATAATTAAAACCTATTTCGAAATTGACTTTCATCTAGAGTGATATTGGCGCAGATTTCAGGAAAGAACATCTTCGGTGAATGCTCTCATACATTTTACGCGCTTCTTATCATTCCGCCAGAGCTAAAGAATAAAGAGACAGCTTCCATGTGGTAGAATAATCTCTACATTTAAAAGATAGGCTATATCATTAATCGAATGGTGTGGAAAATGTCATTTTAAAATGGCACACAGGCACTTGCTCACAAACTGGGCTCTGATTTCAATGGAGCGAAATGTAAGCAATAATGGCTTACGAGTTCAGCAGGCATTGTATAAAACCCGGAAACTCGGAATTTTTCCGATAATGAGGACGAATATGGATACAACATAAAAATATAGAATGAAGATTGCATGGCAATCGCCTAAAACAATACGCAAAGGCATCGTCATTCAAGTAGGTGATAATGAATCAGTAATTAAGAGTAAAGTACACGAAGCGCCGCAATAATCTCAACAGTCATCTGTTAATTTTTCAACTAAACGGGTAGAATTGAACATACAACAAAATGACAAGCGACGAGAATTTTCTTTAATATCACGTGGCTGTGGGTTTGTTACTGTTGGATTCTTGAAACACCGCTAGGTTTCCCCTGAGGCAGAAATTTTGGCCGTGATCATGTGATTTTGACCCGACGGGTAGGGGGGGGGGGGGCGCAGTGATTAGGGCACTTGACGACGACTGTGCCCAAGGATGCGGGATCAAATTCCTGCCTCGGCTGATGCTTTTCAATGCAGCCGAAAAGCTAGGCGCCCGTATGCCTTGAGTGTAAGCTCACGTTTAAGAACCCAGATAGTCGACATTTCCGGAGTCCTCTTCTTCGGCGCATGTCATAGTCTGAGGCGCTTTGGGACTTAAACCTCGCACACTAAAACTAAACAAACCTTGCAATCTCACTAGCAGATAGCTGATTTGCAAGTTATATATAAATAGCGGTAACCTGCTGCTCTGTGTGTCGGCAAAGTTACTTCTTACGGAAGTCTTGTCAGAACAACCGAGTAAATGGAATCCATTATTTCGCAATAAAACTGTTGTTTTTTTTAGAACTGCCAGGATGAGTCGCAAAACACGAGACCACAATAATAAATGATAAAACCAAGCGTTCGATGTCGTTGTTATTAACATTCGTACTTAATGGCGTGTCTGCAGAACGTAATCGTATCTGTTCTTCACGTCACTAACTGAGAAAACAGTCCATTTTTTTAGAACTCGCTAGATTGCATAACAGTCTTGTGAATAGAAATTTGCTATGATTTTAGCTATTATTCAGAAGAAACCGCTGTATCGAAATCTTGAGCTCTTCATTACTGTCATATGCCTGAAAATACAGGTAACAGGTGTATCTGCACCCTTTGCTTGAAATTTCCTCCTCGCGACTCTAAATGTGACCAACGTCAAGAATAGCTGCAGCATCATCGCAGCCTTAAACAATTTAAAAAGCGAACAGTAAGTGTGTGAAAGGAAGAACTGCCATCAAAATCTTTGCAGTAAATGGAGATATAGGTTGCAGCCACACGTGGGTTCAATAGCGACCGCACGTTTTTCGCCATGCCTATAGTTAGTTCGTTATTTCGAGGCTATGTTCTGCGTCTCCTAGGGGTGATGTCATCTAACACCATTCACAAGAAAAAGCTTCACGAGATTTAGAAGGCCATACAGGCCCTATCGCCAACGTTTAATGAACTCCGTTTGGAAGCATGGCTGTGCTATCACAGAATCATTGCAAGTTATGTGTTAAAGTATCAATTACAGACACATAATTCATGTTCTACGGAGGTATTGTAGCTACATCTCTGGAGCAAACGATTGTTGAGAAGCTCGAGAGCTCTCTCAATCTAAACAAGAGATATACCATAATCTCACCTCAGTCAATTTCTTCTCATTACATTTGCAGAGGGATGCTTCTCCTGTGATGAGGAGGAAGACGTCTTCTCCGAGACTAACCTCGCTAACAGGAAGGCCCAAGAGGAGGACCCGATGGGCCACTGCAACGCGCTTTACAGGCGAAACTTCATGGGACCAAAGCACCTGAAGTCCCGCTACTCGATCGAGGCTCCGCAGTCCAGTTCCCGGCACCGCCACTCAATGGAGACAGCGGTGCCGTCGTCGGCCCTCCAGTAACCGTCCAGGCGGAGGGCCTCGGAACGCAAGCGTCCCAGGCTGTACTGCTGCAATGGTGAATGGGTCTCCAAGCCCATATGGGTGAGTGTATCCACGGTATTCACTGCTATTGCAGGGGAGCAAGTTCACCGCCGTTTCATACTATCTGCTACAAACCGCCTGCCCTGCTCCATGCAACTCCAACTCCAGTACTGGTCCAAACCGGCTGCGTCAGTGCCTCTGCCATCCAAGTTAGCTGAACGTTGGTTTTATCTCAACAGTGCGCCATTGTACGGCCAACAAAATATGCGATCAGAAGCATATGCATGCATAAAAGAGGACGGAGCGAATAAATACAAAACAAGCCACAAGTGTATACAGTGGATTAATGGCGAAAAGATTATTAAGGCACATGCAATTATACCTTCTGCCAGACTTTATATAAATTGTGTTGAGAGAGGCGTGACCTGCGAGTGTAGCAGACATATACGGCAATCTCTCACGAGCCGCTATCATACATATCTAGCTACAAACGACTACACCTGTTTTTTTATTCTGCTATAAAATCAAGCTAGTAGTTGACAAAGAGCTCTTTTATTAATAACAAGCATGTCAATGCGGGAAAAAATACGTGGAATGTTACCGTCGTGATGCCATGATAATGCCTTTCACTCGAAGTCTTCTTAGGAGACTTTCTTCTCAAGAGAAACATTTGTGAGCTTCTAGGATTGATTTTAGAGTGAAGAATCTGAAGGAGAAAAAGTCTACGTTTTAGTGCCGTGTGTCGTCTACGAAGTCAACATATATTGACAGCTGCCCAGAAATTTATCAGCCCAAGTGTTGGATAAAGATGTACATGCGCAACATGTTAGGAAAATATTTGGTGTTCAATGATTTCTCATTCCTCGTATGTGTGACCAAGCTCGCCATCGTTATGAGGGTGGAAAGAGGTGCACTATAGTCTTCTTATGGAGTTGGACTGTGCGTAACAATTCCAGAAGCACAGCTGAGAGACCCGAGAGTAGTGGCCATTGTCTACTGGCGGACAACTGCATCAAACCCTATTTCGTAGCAAAGTGCATGCCGATCAAAAAACGAAAAACAGCAATCAAATACCGGCAGGTATTTGACAGTGAACACTGAAATATACTAAACCGTACGAAGTATGTAGTAGTTATGTAACGCAACAAATAGCGCACATCTGGCTAATCTAGGTGTTATAGGTTGTTTCTAATCTCAATGCTTCTATGGATTGAATATTGGTGATTATGCTTGAAGGCAGAAAACAATGAAAATACCTAGCTAGTCATACATAGTCCGTCCTAGTGAAGGTGTGACAGTCACGGCCAGAGTCACTTCTAGAGACTATCATTTGCTTCACAGTTCTTCGATAGATTTCATATCGACATATATAGCAGGATGCTTGAGAGTATTCCACCATTCTCTCGTGTTTTACCTGTCGTCTGCGCGCTCTAATTCAAATTCAATGCATCCACGATGTTTTCCTTTTGCTAGGAAATCCGTGTTTCATCCAGCTTTGTCTCCTGGGTAATCATTCTTGGCACGCGTGTGTTTTCTGAGTTCAATTATACCTTTTTCATGCTAATGTGTTAAAGGCATCTTTTTGGAGAATATCCACCGTTCAAAGTTCAAAGTTTATTCATAAATAAATAAATCATTCGATTATACTCAAGGTTACAGAAAGAGGTCTCAAAGTTTGACACTGTACTGGGTTATCTATGTATAAACGAAAAAAAGAACAAATAACAACATGAAAAAGCACTGCATAATTTAAAGCTTGTTATCGAAATTTAAAAAAAAAACAAAACATTTCAGCATTTTAAAATTCAAGCAACAAAGAGACTACAACGGGATTAAAGGATGCAAGCCGGATAAATACGCGGTGAAAATACTGGCATCAGGAATAATCAATAAATGAGCGGCGCTCGCGTTTAAATGAAGGTACACATAAGATGGTTTTTCTACAATTAGGTAAAGAATTCCATAGTTTATTAGCGAAAACCCGACAGACTGAATGCCATAGTTAGTTCGAACTTTTGGAAGTGCAAAATTATTGTAGGTTGCAAATCTAGTATTATTTCGATTGATCAGTTCTTGCATATCAATGTACTCTAGAAGGTTACGATTATTTAACACATGATAAGCAAATACTACGAGGTTAAAGTTATTGAGCTCAGAAATACGAAGGGTATTAAGGTGAGAGTATAAAGAAGAAATGGAAGAATCCCTATTTGACTAAGTGATTTTACGGACTGCTTGGTTTTGTATAATCTGAAGTGCAGAAATATGAGAATGATATGTCTGACCACAAGAGGTGATGCATTAGTTAAGATTTCAATGAGTGAAAGCATAATAAAGTTGAATTAGAATATGAAACTAAAGTAATGACGTGCCTTTAGAAGAATTCTGATCCCTTATGATATTTTATTTCGAAGTTGTTGAATGTGGGTGGTAAATTTCAAGTAGTGGTCCAGTTCAACACCAAGAAATGTAGAATTACCTGAGGGGTATATATGGTAAGAGTTAATTGAAATAAAAGTTGGAACAGTAGTAAGCTTTGAGCTGAACACCATGAACTTGGGTTTAGTAGCGTTTATCAGAAGACCATTTTTGACGCACCAAGCAGCAATGATAATCAGATCTGAATGTAGCTTGGATGTCAAGATATCCAGATTTATGTGACGAGATAAGGGTAGTTTTATCTGCATAAAGGATAAAACCGGTGGTAGAAGAGAGACAGTTACGAAGATCATTTAAATCGATTAGGAATAGAAGTGGACCAAGAATGGAGCCTTGCGGGACACCCATTGTTATCACTTTTTTATTAGAAAAGAAACCAGATATACACACTGTTTGTTCGCGATTAGATAAGAAGTTACAAAATAATTTTAAAGGGATCCCATTATTGCCATAAGACGTTAATTTAGCAACAAGTATATCGTGAATAATTGTGTCAAAAACCTCACTAAAATCAAGAAAGACAGAGCCGACGTAGTTACCTTTATCTATTTCAAGTTTGCATTTCTCGATGAAGTAAGTCAAAGCGAGGTTAGTGGAAAAACCATGCCAAAATCCAAATTGTTTCTCATGCAGCATGTTAATTTTTTCTAGATAATAAGAGAGTCTTTAGTGAATCAGCTTCTCAATGATTTTACTGAAATATGGAAGGATAGAGATGGACCTATAGTTATTATTGAGGTTTCTTCTCCTTTTTTGAAAATAGGCACGACTTTCCTTTCAGCTCTTGAGGAAAAACACCAGACTCGAAAATTAAGCTAATAATATGGGCGAAATGGCGAGATGATGTGAGCGAAAATTCCGGATATCGTTTTGATATGTAATAGCTAGCACCTGACTTGGACGCGTACTGATATGTCGTCGCGTTGTGCCACGTCACAAGACCTTAGGCCTGGAATGAAGTGCCAGTTCGGGCATCTATCTTCAGATGTGTGGATGAGATAGAAATGGAGTCTTTCAGGACTTGCGAAATGATTAACATACGCTGCTCCCAGGCCATGCAGGCATATGCGTAGCCGGGTTCAAGCTAAGCTTTAGAGCTAAGCACGATGGGTCGTCTTTTACATGATGTAAGACTGTATTTTAATTATTACGTTTGAGATTATAGACGTATAAACGATTACTAAGTCAGCTGCGAAGCTGATATACTTGATCGAGTATCTGCGCGAGGAGCCGTAGACGCGAGGCAATAAGGATGTCGCGTAATACGCTGACACTCGGACGCCGCCGCGGTGGTGCAGCTGATAGGAAACTAAACGTCTGGGCTCAAAGATGAAGGATCGAACCGCTGCAGCGAAAGGCCAGGAGCAAAAGTTCTGTGCGATGTTTGTGCACATTAAAGAAAACCATGTGGTTGAAATATCCGAAACCCTCCATTACGGCGTCTCTCATAGCCGGAATCACTTTGGGACGTTCAACCGCACAGACCTAAGCAAAGCTTATAAACGGCGCTTAATCACCCCGCAGTATGCATTTGCACAAGCTTAGCATTAGAGGCAATCTCCGCATGTGTACACTGCACCCTATAAATCAGTATCTTGTGAGTACCGTATGTGAAATGAGACGTCGTTTTGTCTCGTTTTTCAATATCCACCTGCGAACTGGCGATTCCTCATAAAATAACTTCTGCAGAAAATACTGCGAGCGACACCATAATCGCTACATCCAAGTTCCTTGCCTACATACGAAAACAGGAGGAATTGCTGTTCTAATCCGGCATATCCATTCACTGTCATCAGGGCTGCCTTTCCCCGTCAAAATGCTTAAGAGGCGATTTAAAAAAAGGGCACATATACTATTCCTCAGGAGAGCTTGGATACGGTAGTCGCAAGATTCAAAACTGGAAACTGCTTCCAGCACGCACAACGGTGAGAATCCACTACGAAGCTCTGTGCGACGTACGCCTAACAGCATGCGGGGTTTTCGAGCCTTATTCGCTAAAATAAAATGACTGCATATTTGCTATTGATTGCCCAGAGTTCCCCATGCACCTCTGCTTGAACAAGTCGCAATGCTATTTGCCTATTCTATTTTGAAGTTTTAACCAATGATGCGGCGCCGCCAGTTCCTGTTGTCTGGCGTCTATAAATACAGTGAATTTTGCAGTTTACGCATGGAGAAAACTTTACATGCTAGAATAAGAGAATTGTTTATTTTATCATTCGCTTACTGTCGGAAACCCCCGATGCAAAAAAAAAACAGTACGGACTTAATTTTTCAGCGTTTGTAAATGCCTATGATTGTGGCTCGTATAAATAACATTTGTGCAATTCGTAATCGGTTTTGGTTTTGCCTATCTAACTAGCAGGTGATTTCGTACCTATATATATATATATATATATATATATATATATATATATATATATATATATATATATATATATATATATATATATATATATATATATATATATATAGGTAGGAGATATTACGATAAATCTGCGACTAATTGAATATGGTGTCAAGGAAATTCTGCCTGTGTCATATCTGCATCCTTTTTTTTCTGCGCAGTGTGATGAAAACCTTCTGTCAGCCATCATCACCGCAAGCCGCCCGGAAGAGCAGATTACGAGGTGGTGGGGTTTTGGAGCTTTTAACTTGGAATTTTTTTCTAATCAATGAAATAATTAACTTGTATTTGAAATGCTAGCGGAAGTTATTAAACGAGAATTCACGTGCTGTTGGCTTTTTTGTGTTCTACATATGGCGACTCTGGCTTAGATTTTGAACATATTGTTACGTGGTGGCAAGCGACGGAAACAGGAGAACAGAGGACAACAGAGAAAGTCATCGATGGTCGTGAGGGGACGTTTAGTTAATATGTGGACGGGCCTAGCGCGAGCGCTCCTGTCCGCGCCACTGCCCGCTTCTACTTCCTTGAATTGTCGGTAACATGACCCGGAGCCACCGAGTGATCGTCCCGGTCGTGGAAGAGGAAGTTATATTGATGATATTATGGCATGGTGATGGGCGTGTCTGGATGCTTGAAGATAAAGAGGAAGAATGAAGGATAGAACGGCTTGCCGGCACGGTGATTCCCGATGAACCTTGGCCCAGGACACTCTCGGGCACACGATGGCACGGCTCGATGGCGGAGGCCAAGACACGAACCGCTTGGCATAAGGAGGACATGCCTAGAAATGTATCGGTGTTTTGTGTCGTGGGGTCTTTGGTCGGCACATCTGGTCAGTGGGGTCACATATGGTCGTTCGGGTCTCTGCTTGTGTCTTGTCATGCGTGGCTCGTCTCGGGTCAGTCTCTCCTTCGTCGTGTCTTGTGGTCGGGGCGGGGTGGGGAGACGGGGCGGAGGAACGGCAACGTCTTGCTGGGTCCGCAGGCTGGGGAACAGCCATACGATGCCTCCTGACCTTCAGCCGACGGCGCAAGAAGTCGCGGGGCAGGGAAGCTCCTGACCAGGATGACGGGGTGATGAAGTGCCTCGCTCCTCAAACCAAATGTTAAATGGCGGCAAGCGTTAAAACAGAGGGGAACAGAGGACAGAGAGATGTTGTTCAATGTTCGTGAGAGGAAGTTTATTGAATATGTTGCCGCGCCTAGCGCCAGCGCTCCTGTCCGCTAAACTGCCCGCTTCTACTTCCTTGAATTGTCCCCCTATTAAAACCCCACCTGCGCACCAGCCCCAAATAAACTGACAACTTTTACTTGATGGCGCAGTCGTTAACCGCCGAAAGATAGGCTGAGTCCTGAACCGCAAGATGTGGAAAAGATCATTTTTCGATGACAGAGAGGCCCACTGTGCAGGACTGAACTATGAAGATATTGGTGTTCAAGATAAGCCATAACAACATACGTACTATATCTATATTAATGAAATAAGTTATGCTTAAAATGATAGTAGACGTAAATAAAAGAGGATAACCAACCAGTTTGATATATCGTGCTTTTCATACAGCGTCGTCTTTGCAGATTGAGAGCATAGAACCACTCCGGTGACTAGTTTCATGGCTGTGATTTCGTTATTTCTATCAGCGCACGACATCTGCAAACAAGGTGTTCGCTGCTGCGAAAAGAAGACTCAACCCCATTTCTAGCGCAGGTGACACTCGAAGAATGCCCGCGACAGGAAACGGATGCTTCCCTAATTTGGGGGGTCTCTTTCGCGACAAAACAAACAGAAGTCGCGTCCAGGCCAACGGCCGTGAAACAATAACTTCAAATCCACGTTTTTCACTCAGCCAACGCTTTTTGAACCATTTATACAGTAGAAGCCAGCTGTATAGCCATCTTTCTGAACTTCGTGCTTCTTTTTCTGTCGTTTAGGTACCCGGGCCTGTTTTGTTGCTTGATGCGTTTTAATGCCAGCGAAGTAAAACTCGATGCCGGTCGAATTCCTGTAGTTAGCGGAGCGGTTTATTCTGCCTCATGAACCTTAGTTCTTGCTGTGTTATCATTGAACGTTAGGACCGCATCGAATGTGGCCCTCTTCAATGTCTTCAGGACCACAAAGAGGTTTTTGGAGCAAAACCTACACTGCGCTATTGAACGACTCATTTGGATTCTGGGTTTGTCCGTGCAGACGTTTCGACAGAAGTTCTGGCTGTGATTGTTGCCAATAAATGGGCCTGAGTGCGTTCAGGACTGTTGGCGGAAGGCTCTCTTTGTGCGCTAACAGCTTGCCTTCGTGCACATTTCTGCTGTAGGCACACCAGGTTTTGGGCCACTTTAGACACAGAATGACATGGGTCCGCGTCAGATGATACCATGCAAAAATATGTTGTCAAACTGCCTTTTGAAATATTTTTGTCCCATTCTTGGCACACCTCAAGAGAAAAAAACTCAAACGCATGTAGTAATAGCTCGTTGTCGCAGAAGACGCAACACATTCACCAGAGGCAACGCTACCGCCGCTCAACACGTGAGACATGTGAAAGCGCGAAACAGAGTCTCACACATCTCTGGGCTAATAGCTCTAATACTGCTGCCAGACGGCTTTGTTTTTTAGCTAAAATTAGGAACGTTTCATGCCTTCTGTAGATTTACGCTGTATAATATCACGAAAAAAAACACCGTGTGTAAAGCGGTGCGCATCGCTTTTCGCCTTACTTTCAGATCACTGGTAATTGATGGTAAACTTTTCGCAGGACGAATTATTATACTAGAAAAGATGGAAAAAAAATGATGTACTTTTATATTTTCGAAAGAAAACGAAAAAAAAAATTTGATTTTTTGTAACTTTCGCTAATTCTGTCCTCTTAACTAATATGCAGTGGCGCTATTCAAAGGGCTTGAGATGAAAATGTGAGAGCAGAATATTGTGAAATATTCCGCAGGTTCCAAACTATTGGAACATAAAGCTACCTACAGACGTGCAAACATAATTAATACATTGCGAATATATTCAGTAAGGACCTATTTACTCATACCAATCAAGTTAAGTATTTATAGCGGAAGCCTTGAGGATGACGTCTCAGAGCGCATTTCTATTGTCTTAACGGTATCAAACTACGCGCATGATTTCTCTAATATCGACTTTTAAACGTTCAGCTAAGCCTGCGGAATTACACAAACAACAAGATGCCAAGCGACGAGTGTTATTAGCCGTGTGACATAGCTGTTGGCTGTGGGAGTTCTTTCAGTTTTTATGGAAAGTAGCCTTGCTAATGGGTACATTATTCTTCGCATAATAGTACGCATGATAACAGGGCGCGGACTAAAAGACACAAGAAGAGCGCTGTATCTGCTTTCTTGGCTGCGTGCTTAGACCATGCTCGGTGTTTTTCCAAGATTCTTTAAAGTGGGTAGCGGTCAGATGAGGGGCACTTAATATATTGTCACATCATTCTTCTCTCAGTTGTTGAGATTGTGAACATCTTGATGAAAAAATAACATCCGCGAGTTATTTGAAAGCGATAGAACACTATATTTCTAATACAACAATTTCTATTGAAGAATACGTGGGAGAAACTACAAAACTCACGAGAACGCCTCAATAGTTCGCAAGACCAAGTGCTCATTATTCGTGTTAAAAAGACTCACACATCAATGTTTTTCGATTTTATTCATTTTTAAGTTTATCAGATTGACGCAGAGCTAGTCCATTCACTTCGAGCTCTCGCGGCTACATAATCTTCGTGTCAGTGCAATTATCTTTTGATTTCGTCATTTATACAATTGAGAAGAAACTGCAAAAGGAAATGATGGCCCTTTAAATAATTAGGTCGACTTAAACACCAAGTAACATTCATGTCTATACACTTTTCTCGTAACTTTCTCCTCCTCGCCACTCTTAACTAGAATACGTAAAGTGTCTTTAATCTCTTTAGTGTTTAAGCTCTCTCTAAGCTCTCCCAAAAGAGCCCTTAATTGCGTTTGTGCATTTAAAACCCCTGCTACGTGTATGCGAGAGGGAGAACCCTTCGAGGCCTTTGAAGTGAATGAAAATAGATACCTTTTACGACACCCGTGTGTTCAATCGCGACCACACATTCTCCACCATGTCTAGTGCGCTAGGTCGGACGAGGCTATTTTTTGCGTCATCTATTGTCTCCCTGGCACAGCCAGGCAGCCCACAATTCGCCCAAGGAAATGCGCGAACAGCCGTATGAGTACCAAAGTTGATCACCAGCTAGAAGATTGTCGGGCTCATCACCCGCCGCACTCTTCATTTCCGACATCCACTTGAATTAAGGATATTTATACCACCTCTTAGTATTTCTCCTCCTGAGTTCAGGTTTGTGTGCCAGTCGGACATCTCGGCGCACCTCCATGCGTCCATCATGGCAAGCAGCCTTTTTTTGGAACGATCGTCACATTAGTATAATACTTAAACTTACGCCATTTACTGCAATAATAAAAAAAAGGATTGCGATGTTCTCTTATAACATTTGCCAGCACCTTCCCGAGACGCGCGGCTATTTTTTGCGGTGATAAGAGCACTCCGCTACATTGGCTAAGATAGAAGCATTGCGCATTTTATACTAGCTGCCTATTTGCCGTCTTAAAGCTGTATATGTGCTGTATGACCTACTTCATTCGTAGGAATTGTATACAAGAGCATTTTAAAGTAAAACTACTTGCGAACGCATATTTTGCATATTAAAATTTGGGACAATATGTCCGCACATATTCCTTCCAGAGACTCGTACCTTGTCGCAATATAGTTTTTGCCACCGTCAAAAACTTTGTCCAACTACTCGAATCAAGCGAAACAAAACAAAAAAATTTATCCGCATGTCAAGCATTCTGGAACAAAATTCTAGAATGGTCTACAGTTCCCTCGGAATTAAAATTGTTTAACAATGTAGTTTAACTTGTCTAAAAATGTTAACACGTAATCGTGGCAAAAAAAAAAAGAAACCCGACTACATTCTGAGGAGTCACACGTGCAAAATTAGCCTTTGCTGCTGCCACCGTCGCTGCTGCCGCTTCGACCCGGGCTCGCGGGTATCTCGTTTGCTTGAAGGGATTTAGCGCCAAGACAGACATCACACAGAAAGATGAGCAGGAGGGGCGTATCTTGCAACTGCTCATTCACAGCGGATGGAAGTGAATATAAGGCACAACAACCGACATTGAGAAATTCAAGAAAACACGCGCGCGAGCAGTGTCGTTAACCTGATCAGCACACAAAATCTACGTACCGGCATATCTCAAGCTTTTTATCTAAATAATCTTGTTATTTTTTTACATTGCAATATATTGCGTGCTTACATAATCAAGAGATTTTACATTCATACACCATGCCTCAAGCAGTTCCCGGGGCACAAGAGAATCACTGGGGCACAAGAGACCACTGGAGTTGTCGCCCACTGCCGAGGGTGGTTCTCGAACTCCTCTAACATCTTTCGGTGGCGAGGGCAAACTTATCCGATGTCGATGACGATCTTGTGCTGGTAGTAGAGATTCAGCACCAAGCCAAAACATCCCGCGTAGTCGCCCGCTAATTCCAAGGCGAGCGGGTCAACCGTCAAGGCTGCTCGGTGGCGCGCCTCTGGCCCATTTGGCACAACGATAGGTTCCCTGCTGTCACCGCCGTGGCGCACAGGGGAATAAGGCCTGAAAAGCAGCTCGTTTCTATCCCGAAGGAAAGGAGGCGGGAAGGGTTGGCCGCCGCAGCCGGAAACAAAGCGTCACTCGCTGCCGTCGGCACAGCTTCGCTGCCTTTGGCGCCGGTTGCTCACCGGCGTCCGCTAAGCACGCCTCCCTTTTCAGCCGCTGAAGTCTGCGCGTACCTCGGCCGGAACCCCGGTCACAACAGCGCGTCCACCACCCGAAGAGGTCTCGCAGTGATGCAGCCCACGCCGCTCCACGAAGAGACCTGGAGTCAGATCAGCCTGGTCGGTCCAACCACGTATCGAATCTGGCCCTCTGGTTCTTGCTTGTTCACTGGACAGCTTTCGCAGTCTCAGCCACGCAAGGCCCAAAACACAGCAAATAGCAAGAGCCAAGCCAACTTTGGAAACTGCCAGGCTGCTTTCTAGTCAAAATTACCTTTACAGCAGAAAAATAAACAAACCAAATTTTAATCCGATAATTTCGAGTCTTCTTCCGAAAGAAACCATGTTAGAGAAAACAAGAAAATAGAGCGGAATTTCTGTTCAAAAGTGAACACTCAAGCTGGAATTTTGACCCATGTCTTAGCAAGATGTTATAGAATGCCGCTTCCTGCTAAAACATATCACAAGGTGGAGCTGTAGCTGACCAAAGGGTAATACAAAAAAGAGTTGTGCCAAACAAAAGGGCATTGCTCAGGAAAACTTTGAGGCCGTCAGCGTTGGTATCATCACGCCCTTTTATTTAACGCGTGCAAAATGCGGACTCCTGGAAAACGGACTCCTGGAACATGTATGCTTCCATGAAGCATACATGTTAAGAGGGCTGCTAAGCAAACAAAAGGCCATTTCTAGTTGCGAGGGCGACTCTGCTACACTACATTACAATTTCCAAATAGCTGAAACAAGACAAGCGCTTTCCTTTTCGGACGCACTGCTTGCACGCTCACAAACATCATGGGGGTTCTCCCCCTCCTTTGCAAAGTGTCAAGTGGGCATGACCCACATACCGCATTCACTCGCTTTTTTTTTTCTCTGCAGCTCAGAAGGGTAGGTGTAGTCAGAAACCCTCAAATGTCTGACTAGCCGGGGATTTTTTTTTTGACCGATTACATTCACCCCTCTCGTCTCAATGCTTCAGCAGCGCCCATGGCGGCCGCGATCCGAGGATGGAAGTAGAAGCCGAGATCTGAGAAAACCTTGAAGGTCTCAGCTCGCGAACATGACCATTTTGCGCGTCCAGACTGTACGCTTCCGAAGAGCTGAGTGCGCGTGGAAAGCAGGACGCGAGATAAGGGCGAGAGACTGCTAACGCGTTGCTTGCTGATCATCCTGTCTGGCATCCCGATTGCATGCCGCATCCCTCTCCTACTGCCGGGTATTCTGCAGTGCCATATTGCCGCGAAACCTTCAAAAGTGTATTCAGAAACCCTCAGAGTGATAAGCATAAAGGCTTATCACTCTGATTCGGGATCGCGTATCAGTTCCGTAATCTTTGTTTGTTAATGCTCGATGTCGCTAGTCACATCTTTATCAGTTTCGTTGTAGCGCAAGAGGCACCGAGATCTATCTCGAAGATTCCGGTCACTCGGGTGTCTTTCCACAATGTTCCAGCCCGTGCTGGTAGCTGTTTGCGATGTCATCCAGATTGTTCTGAGCAGTCTTTAAATTGAGTGTTGACGAGTGTGATGGGCATTCTTTGTTCTACGATCGACGAGCCCGTTTGTTGCTATCGCCGCCGCCGAGTTGCTTATTTCTTTTGCGGGCGCAAGTCAGCCTCAATAAAGAGTAATTTCAGTACCATCAATCCTGTGTCTTCTTTTGGCGTGTACTGCCTTGTCACCACTACGCGACAATATTACGCGGCTACGACGTCACTTTCGTAGCCAGCTGCTCCTGCCACCTGTCACTGGGCCACTACTGCACTGTCTCGAGTGACAGGAGAGCCTAGAACATTTGGATTTACGAAACCCTCGATGGACTGCCTTTGCCGGTGCCGTAACTAGCTTTGACCTTCTCTGCGCGCGCTTACCCTGTTTTCCTTTCACGCGACAGCTACAGTCCCTACCCAGGTCACCGCACGTGTCACCCGTCACGAAACAACTACCTGGGTGATTAGATGTAAAGGGAGACATTTTCCACCTACCGCAGAGCTTTGTATTTTTTCTGCTAAAGACTTTGCGGTCAGACTTCCACTGTGCCGCATTTAACCTTAGCTTTCGCTGAGCGCACTTTGCGTATGCTCCTTTCACACGACCTCTGCCTGTCCTGCGTTCCAAGCGCCACATGCAACCTGCCAATAGACAACGACCTGAGTGTCCCGAGGTACAGGTATTCATGCTCGATGAATCTAGGGGTCTTGTGCATCTAGATCTGCGAAAGCCTCTATGGCCTAACGCTGATTGCGCCGCAGGGGGTTTTCGCCGACGCAGCTTGCTTTACTTATGCCTTTCATGCGGCAGCTGCGCAACCTCCGTAGGAAGCGACATTTTTTCTCACAAGGTTACAAAATCCTGAGTGTCTCATGTTAGAGGAACGCAGATCTTACCTGTCACAAAAGTGTCTCCGTCTACACCATTTTCCGGCGCGGCATTCATCTCCGACATAGGGACAGCAGCCTGGTGCACAGGCCTTGGAACCTGCTCGATAGATTTCTTTACATGAGTTCGGGTTCGTGTGCGCATCAGGACACATCGTCTTCACCTGTGGGTTTCGAAATTTCCGAGCGACCCTTTGTTTCAAAACATTATCAGTAGAGCTAGGACTGCCGCTTGTGCAGTCCTTGCAATGAAGCACAGTGATTCTAATGTTTTGTTCTACCGTTTTTATAGATAGCCACTGGATGCATGGTTATGCGGTTGTGTGGGTAAATGCATTCCACTGCATTATTCGAGATACGAAAAAACATTTCGCATTCTATATGTGTGTTCCCTTTTGTTAAAGTTGTAAAGTCTGATGCAGAATCAACTTCATGCTTAGAAATATTACTCATGCGGATTTTGCACACTGTAGAAAAAAATATATTCCGCGTGGAGAACCGACTTCCTCATCTGCAAAAACGCAAAACAATATATTACATAGTTCTCCACTGTTGGGAAGGGGTTTATTATTTGACGCGTTATAAGGGACTATAAAAAAAGAGTTACAGCTTCCCCTCGTATGGATTAGATTTTATCCTACAGATAATGAAGATGGTTGTCCCTTTGACTTAGTTATGCACTTGGGCCACCATTGTATATGGCTTTGGCAAGTGGCCAGTTATCACTGAGATATTGACGTCCGGCTGGCACGCATGTGCTTCCGTGACACTATTCAGAGGTTTATTGATGCTGTGAAACCTCAAACATGTTCCCCTAACTACTTACCAAAGTTAGAAGCCTTGACTATGCTTAAAATATGCTAGGGTGTCAAAGCCATACTCGTAAGAGTAGGCGGGTTATTTATTTTCTGCGATATAGTTTGATGTATGTATTTTGAGGTCTATTAAAGCCTGGAAATAAATATATAAAAAAAGTAGAGGGTCTCTTAGATGTCTCTTAAGAGGAGAATGCCGAAAGGCCACCCTTCTTCTCCTTTAATTTGTCTTTTTTCGGCGTTTGTTGCAGTGCTACATATAATTGTAATTGATTTCCAGGAAAGGAAAGTAGCAGTATCTGTCACATTTTTTCCCGGCAGGTGTGGAATCGGATGGCACACCAACGCTCCTGCCGCATGGCGTTCCTTGGCATGCGTTCAAGTGTGGGATTGCTGATGGCAGCAGTACTAGACAAGGAGAACACATCTCGCGGGATCTCGCGCACAATTCTCGCGCACTGCGTTTGCACACAGGATTTCGTTTCATGAGTCTAGAAAGGCTCTCAACTTAGAACAACGGCGTAGTGTAGTGTTTGGAGGTGTCTGTTGTGTTTGAAATGTTGTTTGAGAAGGCAATAAAGGAAAAAAAAGTAGTAGTTAGCTTACTTGGCTGACGTTTGGTAGGAAATCTGGTTCGACTCCCCGCAGGATGATGTGTTCTTTTTTTCATTCTTTTACTTACATATCTGTATTTTATTCATATGTATGTTTTTTAAGCTCGGCCATGATTTTTCCTACAACATGAGCCGCCGAACACATTCTACCATCCCTATATATCCTACTATTCCCACAACTCCCATGTCCAATATTCCGCATTAATAAGTCCCATATATATAGATTTTTTTATTAGAGCATTGCCAAATCCCTACTAATAATACACCATTATATATTGTTTAAGGCTTCTGAATGCCACAATACGCTGCCAGAATTGAACACAGAAGCCTTCAGCATCGCAGACCAGACGCGGTGGATGAGCTAATACATATATATATATATATATATATATATATATATATATATATATATATATATATATATATATATATATATATATATATATATATATATATATATATATATACCGGGTGTCCCAGCTAACTTGAACCAAGGGTTACAAAATAATATATTTGAGGTATGTCAGTGAAACCAATTGCATACAACTGCCAGCCTGTTTGCGCACTACAGGCAATTTTTTGTTTTGCAATTACTTAATTAGCTAATTATGTTAATTTTTCTAATTTATTAAATATCGAATCTAGACCAAAAATGTGAATTGGAAAGTTGTAGAGCACCTTCAGAACCCCCATTCCATTATATGCGATAAAGAAAGTCTCATGTGTATCTTTTTTTCCGGGCTCAGAAGAAAGCCCGCGAGATACAAATAATACCACGTGACTAGTGCATTTGTGCGCCGCGATTGTGGTGCTCTCAGTCGTGGTTTGAGCGAACGAAATTAGCTGCGGCCGTGTCTTCCTGGCCCCGTTAAAGCGGCAGGCCGATATGCCTGCGATGGCTTTTTCGTCCGCGTCAGACAGCCGGCCCACGTGACGGTGAAGTAGCAGCAAGAGCGGCGAGCCGACACCACCGAGATTCTAACAAGGCCTCCTTCTCTCCTATCAGCGAACGTCACGACAAACGGATGAGCGATAAGGTATCAGCCACTGAATCTGCGCATACATGCTTGGGTAAAGGGGTGAGATGACATCATGTGACTCGACTAAAATTAGCGTTGCACCTTCATTTGCCGGTTCTTTATCGTCATCCGCCTGTCGTGATGTAGGCTGCTGCGGTGCGCAGGTCTGGCCAAAATCGCGGTGGCGACGGGCGAGCTCGAGCTCGCTCCAACCATCGCCAACATTTCTGCCTGCCGCTGCAACGGGACAATCGGGTCACGGCTGCAGCTGATTTTGTTCGCTTAAACCACGACTGAGAGCACCACAATCACGGCGCACAAATGCGCTAGTCACGTGGTATTATTTGTATTTCGCGGGCTTTCTTCTGAGCCCGGAAAAAAAGATACACGTGAGACTTTCTTTATCGCAATTAATGAAATGGGGGTTTCTCAAGGTGCTCTACAACTTTCCAATTCACATTTTTGGTCTAAAGTCGATATTTAATAAATTAGAGAAATTAACATTATTAGCTAATTAAGTAATTGCAAAACAAAAAAATTGCCTGTAGTGTGCAAACAGGCTGGCAGTTGTATGGAATTGGTTTCACTGACCTACCTCAAATATATTATTTTGTAACCCTTGGTTCAAGTTAGCTGGGACACCCGGTATATATATATATATATATATATATATATATATATATATATATATATATATATATATATATATATATATATATATATATATATATATATATATATACACACATGGCTTGCTTGTTACTAATGGGCCAGTGTTAAATTCAAACAGGATGTCACACAACTTTCCCGATTATCTATTTTATTCCAACAGTTTCGGATGGTGGACCGGCCTTCTTCAAGGTAGAATTCTACCTTGAAGAAGGCCGGTCCACCGTCCGAAACTGTTGGAATAAAATAGATAATCGGGAAAGTTGTGTGACATCCTGTTTTTATATATATATATATGAATAGTGAAAGAAGTGCTGTTGAGCTGGAAAAAATAAAGAATTTCGATTACTAAGAAAGTCAATACGTCAGAGTGGAATCAATCTAATCATACAAGGTAATCATACCAGAGGTGGTAATAAATATGTGCGCGCCCGCGCGAGCTAACATACTTGGTAGTCTCTTTCCTCTTCGAGCCATTTGGACCATAAACCATTATGACATGGCTCCTTGGTGCCATCAGTGCGACGCAGCAATCCGAAATAGACAAGCCTACCACAGAGCGCACCTCACTGAAAAGGAACGAAAATTGCTTAAGGTGCCTGCCTGCAGTCAATCATTTCACCTCAGAAAGCTCAAGTCACTGCAAGACTGCGTGTGTGAAGTTCATCCGTAGTTTATTCTAATTTTTTGGACAGTTTGGTTATAGTTCATTTTTGGGTCACATCAGTAGTTGTGCGTGTCCTGGTATGTTACTCAACGCAAGGAAACATAAAAGCCTAGCAATCGAATGCAAAGTTTTAGGAAAACAACAGCAAATAGGTGCTTTGTCCTAAAATTATCTCTGGGGACGTGTCAAGCCTGGCCACTACATACAAAAAACCTGAAAACAGTAAAACGCTGAAACATCCAAGAATTGATTGGGAATTGTTAAGCAAGAATGCCGAAACCACGACAAAATTTGTAACAATATTGAGAACAGTCAAGAAGTGGTTCCGGTTTCCTTCATGATAACTTTGCAATCTCCACTAATACTTTTCGAAACACCGGCCCATGTACACACTATGAGAGAAAAAGCAACTGGAGTTGAAAGCTAAGCACTCAGTATGCAGGGGGGGGGGGGGGGGGGGGGGGGGGCATTGGGGCATTACACGTAAGTACTCTATATTGTGAACCGCCAGCAATAGAGTAGGTACTGTTTTAACTATTCAACTTCTCCGAACGATTACCGAAGTTTGCTACAAGTGAACCTATGTATTAAAAAAATACAAGTTTAAATACAAATTTAGGTGAGGAATTTTATCCACAAAGCAGTTAGCGATACCAACACCCTGGCGTATCGCATTGGAGTACCGCCAGACCAGATCGTTCAAAACGGTAAGTAGCAAAAAACCTGTTTCTCGGAATGCCGCGTACAACAGTTGCACTTAACGTCAGTTTACCTAGAAGTAAGCCCCGCTTTTGCTAGTGACACAGCGCAATGCCTCGGGATCCCTGTAATGCATGGTTGTTTAGCTATCTGGAGAGCAAAACAATCCAATGTGAAGGGGCCGAAAGACCATTCCTTGACGCTTTTAGACAGTGAAATAGCAAGGCAGTTTGAGTGACCACTGTATGAAAAAAAACGTCCTAAAAAAAAAAAGATGAGGAAAGAGAAAATAGATCACAATTTACCGCGGCAGCTTGATGAATATTTATTTGTATGCGAAGGTGACTTACATATGTTATTAATCTAGAATACTTTATGTTCTCGTGTTAGTGGAATACCGCGCTGGGGAATGCATTAATCAGATCGTGACGAATTTCGCGAGGGCTTTTCAAAGTAGATTGTAGAAATGAGCGTAACGTACTCTTTATTACTGATTCAGTGATGTTTCTGTGTTAGTTCGAATTATAACTTTTGAAGGAATGATGAGTCAACCTAATTTTATATCCGTGCGATCGTTTATGGGCTGAGAGATTTCAGTTGCTTGTTTTACAATTATATCAATTAGGCAGCATCAGTTCCGGGCGGTAATTTAATCGAAGCCAAATTTACGAGCAATTGCATTCAGAAGGCCCATAAAGCAAGTGTCTAAAACCCATCATTGTTCAATGAATATACCATGATCGAAACTCCCGAATGGAGCTTTCTTTCGCAGCAGCCCTCATCAGCAATGTCGCATGCACGCTCCAGTAGCAGTGCGCTATGAGTTTGGCGAGCAGTTCTTTGGCTACACATGTCAAACTAGGACATATGATTGCGTTTCGCATAGACAAATATGCATACCACCCTTCTTAAAAAAATCGCAATTGCTTCCCCTTAAGTTGAGGGAAGTTAAGTACGTCTACTCAACTGCGCCCGTGTGGGAATCCCCGCTGTGCAGCTAACTTCGCTAGCACGCAAGTATTACATTTGCGAGCACTTGCTAACCTTCCAGCACGACCATGCTGCGCACGTTGGACCTGAGAGTGACCAATGCACCCCTTCCCCCATCATTCTTTCTGTTCGCAGGATAGGCTGGCTGGCTATAATTCCTGCATCTTCCGATGAAACTGTTCTAAGAATTATTGTATGTTACCTTGACCGAGACAGCATGTTATCAAGGAACATTGCCTTTCAACTGTACGCCTTATTTTAAGAGATCGCAGACCTTGAGAAAAGAAAATAATCCTTTTTTTCCAATTCGTCAGCTCTCTGATAAAGGTTCGGGTAAGTGTGAGGGCCCACTTCGGCTTATATTAGCTTCATTAGCCACGCGCCACGACTCTGACTCATATACCTTGGGGAAAACCATCGCAGGCACAAGGAGTACTTGAGAATAGACATAAAAGTAGTGGCGCACATTTTGATTACTGTACCGACGACATTTCATTAATATTCGCATTTTGCTTTCCACTTTTCAGTGCTTGCAAATTCTGTCATTTCTCCCTCCGTGCTACTTGCGGTACGTGCGTAGAATGCGATTCGTTCTTATTTAGAAGTCGTTGTTATTTCGAACATTTTTGTGAGCAAGGTTAACACAATGGTTCGTAGTGTTGATCATCTATATACGCGGCTGTGCAGACGTTAAACATATTAATCCCACAGACCGCGGCACAAAGAAGAGGTAGCAGGAAGCAAAATTGAATCGCGCGTGCGCACGCGGTCTGCCTCCATGAGCAGGCATTCGATGATTCTTTTGTTTGCACTGCAAGCAGCTTTCTCTTTTTTCTGATTAGAGCGACGCACTGGGCTTCTTTTACTGCTGCAGGCCATCCTGCTACATCTCCCGGACAGCCAGCACTCCTGACTCCAGCCTGGTTGCGTGGCGCCGTCGGGAAAGGATCAGACTACTGCACTGGGAACTCCGGCCACTTTGCGAGCTCTGCGATGCAGTCGCCTAGGCGACCACCGGACATCAAGATCGGCCAGGGTCCCATCCGCTCTCTTCTAGTCGCTGAACAGGGACGTGGAGAATATGGATGTGATGACGGCCGCTGCAACCGCGCCCGATGTGCATCTCCTCAGAGCTTACTTCGAAAGGAGAGCGGCGTTCCGGGGAGCGCTGTACGCCGATTGGACAGCGACTGCCCTGGCGTTTTGACATCGAAAGATTCACTGGTGAGTTGTTTCAAGGAATGGGCCCATATAAATCACTGACCATCGTGACTATTCGCCGCGAAATCGACCTAGAGGTGGCGCCGCCGTCACTCCGGTGGTGTGGATTGGCAGGCAGCGGCGCTCGCAGAAACGCACGCTGCATAGGTCTGCTTCCGAGTTTACGACGGGTTTGTTGGCGATGAAACCGTGTCTTCTGCAGTATTTCTGCAATATTGAGGAAAAAATCCAAGGATTTCGCCAATGCAGCAGAAGAAGAGCGGATTTTAGGAAAACAAAGCACGCAACCGCCAGTCTTCTAGATTTACTTTGCACGTTTCTTGCGCTGTACCGCGCTCACACGCCTAATGCTTGGGCCTGCCTAATGACAGCTTTGTTTTTCTTAATGACTTTTAAACAGTTTGCAAGTGTCTCACGCGAGTGAGACCAGCGAATTTAGTGTCAAGCCCACGCTGATACAAGGTTCGTCCTCTGACCTGCAGTACATTAGATTGAATCGAGGAAGCCTGGTTTATTATATCGTACCTGACTCTAGGATTAAGCAGGTTAAATGTAGCATTGGCAGCGCACTGCATGGCGAGTTGCTTTAGACTGAGTGCACATCAACTTTGGCCCCCCAGACAACCACGCACAAGTATTCCCCAAAACTGAGATCACGCCGACACTATACAGGAAACCTCGCCGCACAGGAAAGCTGAGTGGATTGAATTTGCCGAGATGCTTTTTGCGGCCACTGTCATAGAATGTGATAGCGTATTACTGCATGCGCCACTAACTGTAAATGATTTCCTGAAACCGAGGAAAGTATAAGGGATTTCTGATGTTTGTGATGTTAATATATAACGGTAAATTAGTAGTGTAATTATTTTGTTTTGCAATGCAAATACATTTCACCGCTTGACAGAACTTTTACACACTTGACAGAATTTACAATAATCAGCGATTAATTTTCAGTAACTTTAAAGTGCAAGCTACGAATTACTCGCTGCGAAGACATCGTTATAAACTGCGCATGGGCACTGTCATGTTCTGGGAAGCAATTTTACAGACTGAAAATTTCTTTATCACTAATTATTTAGCAGTGACTAAATCTTATGCGAAGTAAAATATTAGGGTTGCTTCCAAAGCAGATGCCGGATATAAAACTATTCCGAAAGAAATGGAGGACATCTTGTCATGCGACTATAAAAATGTATTTATCCCCGAACTAAACACTGATATTTAAGCCTGCATGAAGGTGTTTTACTCCCCTTGTCAGAAATGACGAGTTTGTTCGGAAGACAGCACTTGGACGAAAAGGGATTATAATGATTATAATAGGCTACCAGTAAAGTACATTGATCTAGAGGTATTATGTAATATTTAGGGTAACAATTAGGTGCAGGGAATATGTTTCCCAAAAATTCGAGCATTTCTCTAAAGCAAAATGTGCTCACTAAAACTTTTACGAATGCACAGAAGCCTTCAACAACAACAAAAAAAGAAAAGAAATGCATATTGGCCCGGGTTTAAGGCATGAAAGCGGCATCGGCTGTGACGGGTGATTGCAGAGGCTGGTTTTGGTGTCGTTTTTTTTTTCATTATTAAGACCGCATTTACCACGTGGGATTGTTTATTGTGCAGTCAAATCCCA
This sequence comes from Amblyomma maculatum, assembly GCF_055883805.1. NCBI lineage: Eukaryota > Metazoa > Arthropoda > Arachnida > Ixodida > Ixodidae > Amblyomma > Amblyomma maculatum. The sequence continues at coordinate 3,980,985 of NW_028146738.1, read as the reverse complement.
CAGCAGAGGAACGCCTTTCGAAACAGTTGTGATTGAATCCCCCGTTCTCGAAGTCAGCAGGCGAGTGCCCTTACCATTGAGACACCGCGACAAAGGTTTAAAAGCAAAAAAAAAAAGGTACTCACACAACTCTATCGTGCATACAGACGGCATAGTAGGCATAGAGTGGTCTGTTCAAACTGCATTTTGCTATATGAAGCACTCTGCGGTGGCATATGTTTTAGTAGCTGCGGTATTCCAAACAGAAACGGGAATATGCGATTTCTGAGCGTTTGCGTTAACTTATATTGACGGCAACGACCTGTTTTGCTTTGACACGGCGGTAACGACAGTACCACTTCGTTTGAGACATTGCATGTCAAAGGGTCTCAAGCGCCGAAGACCGCGATGGATGATGTCCTTATCCAAGCATGACATGCTCGATACGGACAAGTATATTTTTTTTAATGAAGCGTGGGGGTTATAGACTGTTCATATTTCTTTTGCAAGAGGCAGATAGGTAAGCAAAAGCTCACAGGAACCGCGAAACAAACAAACACTCTTGTACACGCCGCATGCGCGCGCGTAAATCACTGCGGGTTGGCACGCGATGTGAAAACGCATCCACACTGAGCCGCAAGGTGGCGACTCTGCTCGGTCTCGAGGCCAACAGCGTCGTACCGAGACTGCAGATGGAAGTAGAGTGGGAATAAGAGAGGTCCAAACGCCTTGGGTGCAAACAAAAAACGAAAGAAACGTTTTCGTGTATGTATGTATGTATGTATGTATGTATGTATGTATGTATGTATGTATGTATGTATGTATGTATGTATGTATGTATGTATGTATGTATGTATGTATGTATGTATGTATGTATGTATGTATGTATGTATGTATGTGTGTATGTATGTGTGTATGTATGTATGTATGTATGTATGTATGTATGTATGTATGTATGTATGTATGTATGTATGTATGTATGTATGTATGTATGTATGTATGTATGTATGTATGTATGTATGTATGTATGTGTGTATGTGTGTATGTGTGTATGTGTGTATGTATGTATGTATGTATGTATGAGAGGCTGCGTGGTTGCCGTTGTGTCCGGTCCAGTTAAAAATATATAGGACCGTAACCTGCGTTTATGGCAAGAACTCCAAACAATTAATGCATCCTTCTGTCTGCAGCGTTAGCCCGCTTCGGGATAAGTTTAATTTAATTTATTACAGGATAACGGATGAGCTCGTTCAGCCGAAACCCTGACTCAGTTATTATGAGTTAAGAACCATGACTCAAAAATCTATGAGGAAAAATACACTGTTCGATGAAAGTATTTTGCCGCAATTGGGTTTCGAACTAACGACCGCCGAACAATAGGGGGCAGGAGGGCAAGATGGGCGCGCGTGATGGAAATCTACCTTCCTGCGCCGTTGAAAATCGAGCCAGATATGCTGTATTTAGGCCGCGTATTCTTATCCAAATAGATCGCATTAAGCGGGAATATAAAGATAACGCTCCCGAATGGCTTTTTCTATAATTAGGTAGCGTAAGGCTGCATGGTGATAAATCTGCGTGAGAAATTACAGCCAAGATTGATAAAAAAGATTAAGACAGCAGCAAAACGAATGAGCGTATGTGTGTGCGAGGATACTCAAGAACCGCCTAAAACGGCAACCAGAATAGATATTGTGTCATACCCGTAGACGCAGAGTTCAACTCCACCCCCTCACCCCTCTCCGACCATATATATATATATATATACCTTTTTTGCCGAAGTCCTGCAATAAACGTAACCTTCACACATGTGTTCTGCAGCCGTCAGCCCAGTATGAGCTTAGCAGCACACGTGGAGTGAGACGTCGTCCTACCACTCGTCCGACATCCACGTGGGCTCTGGTCATACCACGTCAATCACACCTGTCTGGAACTATCGGCAGCGCCACCATCAGAGCCACAGCAAAGGCCCCGTGGTTGCACCGACAGGGAGAAGAAAAGAATGGAGTCAAGAAGCATACCCCTGCACTGGTATCTCGGCTGCTTTTCCCCGTCACCCTGAGTGAGTGACAAATCAGTAAGATTCATGCATACTTTTCTTCATACCGACCAGAGATTTGATCTGGTAGTAGTGCGATTTATTGAGTAAATGTAGTGAAAACTCTCTGCAACTTGCACAATGTTGAGAACCCAAGCACCGGACGCACCAACGCAGTGGGTGGCGTTGCTTTTTGGCTCAAGATAAACAAATCTCATCTGCTATGTATTGAAATTTGTACTTCATTATCCAAATAAGGGACGCCTAACATGCCTGTTATGAGTTCGGTGAACGTCGCTCATTGCGCACGGAGAAAACGTGTAATGAGTGCGCTACACAATGCGAAATATTCTAGTACAATTCAAATCGCCCCAGAATTGAGAGATGCACAAAACAGAAAATAATTGCTTTGTGAGAGTTTTTCCCGCCATTTGCAAGTCGCTAATTTGGCTTAAATATATAGATTTCGGATTTCACTTTGGTTGTGCCTTTCTAGCTAAAAGTTTATTGGGGCAATTCATGGTTTCTACTATTCTACTGTTCTCAGAAAAAGCAGATGTCAACATATTGTGGTGATATATTGTTATATGTGCACATAATGAAATAGGTTTTCATGGAAGCTGTCTTTTTTTGGCTGCTTCATATTTATGATTTCCGCTTTTTTTTTACGAAACTGTACGAATGGAATCTGTTTACTAGAATCTTACGCCCCATGAGACCTACTTGTGCTGTTTGAGTTCGAACAGCACTTTAGGGCATATTATTGACATATTTTTATAATAAATGAATGAATTATTTTTTAGGTTGATAGTCCAACTGCATGAATCATTACTAAAAACCCCGCCGGGGTGGCGCAGTGGTTACGGCGCTCTACTACTGTACCCAAGGGCGCGGGATCGAATCCTTGCCTCGGCGGCCGCTTTTCGATGGCGGCGAAAAGCAAGGCGCCCGTGTGCTGTGCGATGTCAGTGCACGCTAAAGAACCCCAGGTGGTCGAAATTTCCGGAGTCCTCTACTACGGCGTCTCTCATAGCCTGAGTCGCTTTTGGACGTTAAAGCCCAGAAACCAAACCAATTATTACTAAAACCTATTTCGAAATTCTGAGTTTCATCTACGGCGATATTGGCGCAGATTTCAGGAAGGAACAACTTCAGTGAATGCTCTCATATATTTTAAGCGCTTCTTATTAATCTGCCAAAACTAAATAATAAAGAGACAGCTTCAAGGTGATAGTATAATCTCTACACTTAAAAGATAGGCTATATCGTTAATCAAAAGGCGTGGAAAATGCAATTTTTTGAATGACACACAAGCACTTGCTCACGAGCAGGGCTCTGATGTCATTGAAGTGAAAATAAGCAATAAGGCCTACGTGTTCAGCAGGCATTGTGCAAGAATGGAGATTGCATGGAAATCGCCTAAAATAATACGCAAAGGCATCGTCGTTCAAGTAGGTGATAATGTATCAATAATTAAGAATAAAGCATATACTTAATGCCACATCTAATAGCTTGCGGGAAAGATATGAGTGCATACACTGTGAATATATTCCGGAAGACTAAATTTTGTCGTTCAAATTAGCACCAATATTTAAGACGGAAATTTAGATGCGGACGTGCTCATGCGCTTTTCTATTTTAGTAAAGTTCACGAAAGGCCGCAATTGTCTCAACAATCACCTGTGAAATTTTCAACTAAATGGGTACAATTGAACACACAACAAAATGACATGCGGCGAGAATTTTCTTTCACGTGGTTGTTGGTTTCTTGCTGTTGGATTCGTCAAACACTGCTAGGTTTCCCCTGAGGTAGAAATTGTGGCCGTGATAATGCGAGTTTAACCCGACGGATAGGGGGGGGGGGGGGGGCGCTGTGGTTAGGGCACTCGAAGATGTGCGCAAGGATGCGGTATCAAATTCCTGCCGCAGCGGACGCTTTTGAATGCAGCCATGTAAGCTCACGTTTAAGAACCCAGATAGTCGAAATTTCCGGACTCCTCTACTTCGGCGCATGTCGTAGACTGAGCCGCTTTGGGACTTAAACCTCAAAAATCAAAACTGAACAAACCTTGCAGTTTTACTAGCAGATATCTGATTTGTACGTTATATATTCATGGCGATAACCTGCTGCTCTGCGTGTCGGCAATGTTAGCTTCTTACGGAAGACTTGTCAAAACAAGCGAGTAAATGAAATCCAATATTTCGCAATAAAACTGTCGTTTTTTTTTAGAACTGCCAGGATGTGGTCGCAAAACACGAGACCACAATAATAAATGATAAAACCAAGCGTTCGATGTCGTTGTTATTAACATTCGTACTTAATGGCGTGTCTGCAGAACGTAATCGTATCTGTTCTTCACGTCACTAACTGAGAAAACAGTCCATTTTTTTAGAGCTCGCTAGATTGCATAACAGTCTTGTGAATAGAAATTTGCTATGATTTTAGCTATTATTCAGAAGAAATCGCTGTATCGAAATCCTGAGCTCTTCATTACAGTCATATGCCTGAAAATACAGGTAACAGGTGTATCTGCACCCTTTGCTTGAAATTTCCTCCTCGCGACTCTAAATGTGACCAACGTCCAGGAATGGTGCAGCATTATTGAAACCTTAAAAAATAAAAAAAAAAAAACGAACAGTAGGTGTGTGCAAGGAAGAACTGCCATCATAATCTTTGCAGTAAATGGAGATATAGGTTGCAGCCACACGTGGGTTCAATAGCGACCGCACGTTTTTCGCCATGCCTATAGTTAGTTCGTTATTTCGAGGCTATGTTCTGCGTCTCCTAGGGGTGATGTCGTATAACACCATTCACAAGAAAAAGCTTCACGAGATTTAGAAGGCCATACAGGCCCTATCGCCAACGTTTAATGAACTCCGTTTGGAAGCATGGCTGTGCTATCACAGAATCATTGCAAGTTATGTGTTAAAGTATCAATTACAGACACATAATTCATGTTCTACGGAGGTATTGTAGCTACATCTCTGGAGCAAACGATTGTTGAGAAGCTCGAGAGCTCTCTCAATCTAAACAAGAGATATACCATAATCTCACCTCAGTCAATTTCTTCTCATTACATTTGCAGAGGGATGCTTCTCCTGTGATGAGGAGGAAGACGTCTTCTCCGAGACTAACCTCGCTAACAGGAAGGCCCAAGAGGAGGACCCGATGGGCCACTGCAACGCGCTTTACAGGCGAAACTTCATGGGACCAAAGCACCTGAAGTCCCGCTATTCGATCGAGGCTCCGCAGTCCAGTTCCCGACACCGCCACTCAATGGAGACAGCGGTGCCGTCGTCGGCCCTCCAGTAACCGACCAGGCGGAGGGCCTCGGAACGCAAGCGTCCCAGGCAGTACTGCTGCAATGGTGAATGGGTATCAAAGCCCATATGGGTGAGTGTATCCACGGTATTCATTTCTATTGGAGCGGGGCAAGTTCAGCGCCGTTCCATACAATCTGCTACAAACCACCTGCCCTGCTCCATGCAACTCCAAAACTCAACCTTTGCTCCAGTACTGGTCCAATTTGGTCACAACAGTGTCTCTGACATCAAATTTAGCTGACCTTTGGATTTATATCAACAGTGGTCCATTGTACGGCCAACAAAATATGCGATCAGAAGCATAAATATGGAAGAGAACGGAGGAAGTTAACTGTTTGTTCGCAATAAACATAAAACAAGCCGCAAGTGATTACAGTGAATTAATTGCGAAAAGATTATTAACGCACATGCAATTATACCTTCTGCCAGACGTTATATACATTTTTTTTTAGAGAAGCGTGACTTGCGAGTATAGCAGACATATATGGTAATCTATACCGAGCAGCCATCATACATATGTGGCTACAAACAACTACACCTGTTTTTTTATTCTGATTTAAAAACGTGCTGGTAGTGGACCACACTGAGCTTTTTTATTTACAAAAAAACGTGCCAATTCAATGCAGAAAAGCGTACTTGGAATGTTACGGTCGGGATGCCATGATAGTGCCTTTCACTCGAAGTCTTCTTAAGAAACTTTCTTCTCAAGAGAAACGTTTGTGAGCTTCTAGGAATGATCGAACTTTCGTAATCGACGATGCTGCTTTTAATAAAAGAATGTTCCGAATTGTTGCTGATGTCAGTCGTAGTCTTTTGAGCGTCCGTACGTTTCTCTACTTCAAATTGGGTTAGTTTGTATTTTTGTAAAATAAAATTGCAATTACGAATGCCTGTGATCCTATAAACCTAATGCAAAATAATTGAAACTCGTTTTATAGCACCAAACCTGCTCCGATCTGCGTTCTTAACTGTCCTCTGTGCCATTGGAAAAAGCTCGAACTCTTTTGCAGCAATCGATTAGAAAGTTAATAATGCTTCAGTTATATTTGAGGCGCCTACATTAGATTTTGTAGACTCAATACATCCCTATATAAGGAGCTGTCCTCTCTAACAAAGTCCTCTTACCATCTCAGTATTAGGCACTAGCAGTTATTGCAAACAATTGCGCCGCTTCACTACAACATTCATTGCTCACAGCTCCCTCGGTATTGAATATTAGAGCCACGAGACCCATCACACATATCAGCAAGACACCTAATTATACGGTCGCGATCATGGCTTAATGCGTTCATGCGAGTTTTTCATAGCATAATGTTACCGCTGCTTTGCGAAAAAACGTGGCTGCATAAGATGCAGGGCATATCCAAAAATATGCGGGAAGAACGCTGTGATACCTGCTGAGCGTTACTACAAGAAAAATGAGAATAGATGGAAACCTGACTGAATTTTGTACATAAACATCCAGAGTACCTGCTTCTGAACGAGACGCTGTGGTTGTCACATTAGGGGGTGGTTTTCTAGATAAACGATTCCTTCGTTTGTCCAGGCTTTGCACTATTTTGCACTTGCTGCGTGCCACTAAGATATCCTATTGAATGCGCAGTCTGCGTTATTAACGTTTTCCCCAAACTGCAAGTCTGTCTGAGACAACTATTCACACCTAATTACGCTTCAAACGTAGTGATACTAATATTTGATTCTATTTCATTTTCGAACGTCAATACTCTTTACCACCTTCTCGTAGCATTATGTACACCTGCAATAATGCGACCTACTTCAGCATATTGCCGCTAATCGTTATATACTAAAATGTGTGCAGAAGCAAGGGAACAAAGAGATCATATAATGGTTTTCCGTGATAGCTGGCCTCTATACTCTCGATGCAGCTCGCATTACACAGACACAAAAAATCGATTTCAAATATAACTAAAACGGGTGCGTACTGACTGCTTGTAGCCTGAAGCAATTTGTGTAACTGCCTCTCACTGATGACATCTCGTCATCTTTGCTCTCTGCCGTCTGTGTTCTTGTTATGCGAAATTTGTAACTTGCACACATCTGTATGTGAACTATACGCCTGAGTATCGGCGATGAGAACACAGCCGCCTTTTGGGCTATTGGAACCGATAGGTAGACGGAACAATTGATTGTCGAGCGGAGTGGCAAAGTCAAGCGCAGTGTTTAGTTGGCACAGCCTAGACATATTTCCCAGAAAGTTCTCATTTTTCGCACGGAATCCACATTGTCTTTGCGATCAGTACAGCGCCTCATTCTACTTTACGAGGAGTGGGAAAGTATCATCAGGAATGGCATGGAACTTGACCGTTTGTCATTTGTGCAATGAGGCTGTTTAGGCAGTTGGCACGGCAATATATTTGTCTATATCTTTGATGCTACGAAGACCAGCGTTCTTAAACCAGAGCTCAAACTTCGTGCGCTTTATCGTCTTCACCACTTCGTCGACTTCGGCGACGGCTCCCTTTTCCTCATGCTGCTTGTTCAGGTGTCAAGTATCTCAAGGGGGCGGGGGGAGGGAGGGTGGATTACACGCAGGAAGAAGAGAAAAATGACAACCGCACTCCTGTTTTGGGACAATTTCAATTTCTACTTCAGACATCTTATAGTAGCGCGAACAAAAACACACACAAGACAGGGTACAGGACGAGCGCTCGTCCTGTACCCTGTCTTGTGTGTGTGTTTGTTCGCGCTACTATAAGATGTCTGAAGTACTGCACCAACTAGGCCGACAAGACATCTTACTGATTCAATTTCTAATTAGTGATATCCGACCCTGCACGGCGGAAATTTTGCTGTCTCCAATGAACTGCATTGCATTTAGCTGAGAGGGTCAACAAACTCAGCCTTTTCATTATCGCTCATTCCATCCAAGGGAGTGTCGATGCGAACACTGAAGCGGTTTGATTCATCTTGTGGGCAACGCATTTAGGTAGTCCAGCTAAAAATGCAGCACATGCGCTGGCGGCTTCCACAATATTTCCCCCTGTTCTCAATAATCCACAAGCGGTGGTGTGCTAATACCGACGGCTACACGATTCCCCAAGGAGGGCATGAGGCGAGAAGCTGTTTACTTCTCTCATTCCTCGTATGTGCGACCAAGCTCGCCATCGTTATGAGTGTGCAATGAGGTGCATGATAGTCTTCTCACGGAGTTGCACTGTGCGTAACAATTCTAGAAGCACAGCTGGGAGACCCGAGAGTAGTGCCCACTTTCTACTGGCGGACCACTGCATCAAAACCTATTTCGTAGCAAAGTGCGTGCCGGTCAAGAAAGAAAAAAAGCAATCAAATACCGGCAGGTATTTGACACCGAACACTGAAAGGTACAAAAGTGTACGAAGTATGTAGTAGTTATGTAACGCAACAAACAGCGCACATCTGGCTAATCTAGGTGTTATAAGTTGTTTCTAAAATCAATTCCGCTATGGATTGAATATTGGTGCTTGTGCTTAAAGGCATAAAAAAAATGAAAAAACCTAGCTAGTCATCATAGTCCGTCCGATTGAAGGTGTGACAGTCATGGTCAAGGTCACTCCTAGAGACTATCATTTGCTTCACCGTTCGTCATTAGATTTCATATCAACATATATAGCACGATGCTTGGGAGTATTCCAACATGCTCTCAGTTTGTTTTACCTGTCGTCTGCGTGCTCTAATTCAAATTCAATGCTTCCACGATGTTTTCCTTTTAATAGGAAATCCGTGTTTCATCCAGCTTTGTCTCCTGAATAATTATTCTTGGCACGCGTGTGTTTCTCGAGTTCAATTATACCTTTTTCGTGCGAATGTGTTGAAGGCATCTTTTTGTAGATTGTCCACCATTATATATGATGTGAGTGAAAATCCAGAACATCGCTTTGGCAAGTAATAGCTAGCACCTGACTTGGACGCGTACGGATATGTCGTCCCGTTGTGCGACCTCACGAGACCGTATGCCTGGAATCAAGTGCCAGTTCGGGCATCCATCTTCAGATGTGTTGGTGAGATAGAAATCGAATCTTCAGGCACTTGCGAAATGATTACCATACGCTACTCGTTGGCCACGTACGCATGTCCGTAGCCGGGTTCAAGCAAAGCTATTGAGCTAAGCACGACGAGTCGTCTTTTACATAGTATAGGAGAGTATTATAATAATTATGTTTGAGATTATAGACGTAAAAAAGATTACTGACTAAGTCAGCTGCGAAGCTGATATACTCTAGCGAGTATCTGTGTGAGGAGCCGTAGACGGGAGGCAATAAGGATGTCGCGTAATACGCTGACACTCGGACGCCGCCGCAGTGGTGCAGCTGATAGGCAACTAAACGTCTGGGCTCAAAGATGAAGGATCGAACCGCTCCAGCGAAAGGCCAGGAGCAAAAACTCTGTGCGATGTCTGTGCGCATTAAAGAACACCATGTGGTTGAAATATCCGAAACCCTCCATTACGGCGTCTCTCATAGCCGGAATCGCTTTGGGACGTTAAACAGCACAGACCTAAGCAAAGCTTACAAACGGCGCTTAATCAACCCGCAGTATTCATTTTGCACAAGCTTAGCATTAGAGTCAATCTCCGCGTGTGTGCACTGCACCTTATAAATCAGTATCTTGTGAGTACCGTATGTGAAATTAAACGTCGTTTTGTCTCCTTTTTCAATATCCACCTGCGAACTGGCAATTTCTCATAAAATAACTTCTGCAGAAAATACTGGGAGCGACACCATAATCGCTACATCCAAGTTCCTTGCGTACATACGAAAACTGGAGGAATTGCTGTTCTAATCCGGCATATCCATTCACTGTCATCAGGTCTGCCTTTCCCCGGCAAAATTCTTAAGAGGCGATTTAAAATACGTGCACGTATACTATTCCTCAGGACGGCTTTGATCCTGTAGTCCCAAGATTCAAAACTGTAAACTGCTTGCAGCTCGCACAACGGTGAGAATCCACTACGAAGCTCTGTGCGACGTACGCTTAACAGCCTGCGGGGTTTTCGAGCCTTATTCGCTAAAATAAAATGACTGCATATTTGCTATCGATTGCCCAGAGTTCCCCATGCACCTCTGCTTGAACAAATCACCACGCTATTGCGTATTCTATTTTGAAGTTTCTGATTAAGCGACGCCGCCAGTTCCGGTTGTCTGGCGTAATATAAGGACAGTGAATTGTGCAGTTTACGCATGGAGAAAACTTTATTTGCTAGAATAAGCGAATTGTTTATTTATCATTCGCTCTTCATCGGAAACTCCTGATGCAAAACAAAAACAGCACGCACTTAATTTTTCAGTGTTTTAAAAGCCTATGATTGTGGCTCGTATAATTAACATTTTTGCAATTCGGAATCGGTTTTGGTTTGCCTATGTAACTAGCTATTTGGTACAATTCCGACCCTCTAGAATTAGCCCCGACTCTTGTTTCTTAGAGAAAGTAGAATATATATACATACATATTGGTTTTTTGCCTATCAAACTAGCAGGAGATTTGGTACAACTCCGGCCCCGTAGAACGAGCCCCAACACTTGTGTCTTAGAAATAGTAATATATATATATATAGGTAGGAGATATTACGATAAATCTGCGACTAATTGAATATAATTTCAAGGAAATTCTGCCTGTTTCATATCTGCATTCCTTTTTTGTCTGCGCAGTGTGATCAGAACCTTCTGGCTGCCATCGTCACCGCAAGCCACCCTGAAGAGCAAGTTACGGGATGGTGGCGTTTTGGAGCTTTTAACTTGAAATTTTTTTGTAATCAATGAAATATTTAACTAGTATTTGAAATGATAGCGGAAGGTATTAAACAAGAATTAACGCGCTGTTGGCTTTTTTGTGTTGTACATACGGCGACTCTGGCTTAGATATTGAACATATTGTTACGTGGCGGCAAGCGATGAAAACAGGAGAACAGAGGACAAGAGAGAAAATCCTCGATGGTCGTGATTTGACGTTTAGTTAATATGTTGACGGGCCTAGCGCGAGCGCTCCTGTCCGCGCCACTGCCCACTTCTACTTTCTTGAATTGTCCGTAACATGACCGAGGAAGTTTACCGATGTTGATGATTTCATGGCATGATGATGGGCGTGTCTGTATTCCTGAAAAAAAAGAGGAAGAAGGAAGAATAGAACGACTTGCAGGCAAGGTGAATCCCGATGAACCTTGGCCCAGGGCACTCTCGGGACACGCGTTGAAACGACTCGATGGCGGAGGCCAAGGCATGCACCCCATGGCATAAGCAGGGGAGCATGTCTTGAAGTGTAGCGGTGTCTTTAATCGTGGGATCTTTGGTCTGGCACATCTGGTAAGTGGGGTCACATATGGTCGTTCGCGTCCCTTGTCTTGTCCCGTGTGTTGTCATGTGTGGCGTCTAGGGTCAGTCTCTCCTTCGTCGTGTCTCGTAGTCTGGGCGGGGAGACGGGGCGGAGGAACGGCAAGGGCTTGCTGGGTCCGCCAGGATGGGGAACAGCCATGCGATGCCTCCTGATCTTCAGCCGATGGCGCAAGAAGTCGCAGGGCACCGAAGCTCCGGACCAGGATTAGGGGGTGATGATGAGGTACCTCGCACCTGCAACCAAATGTTATGTGGCGGCAAGCGATGACAACAAGAGAACAGAGGACAGAGAGAAGATGCTCGATGGTCGTGAGATGACTTTTATGAATATGTTGCCGGGCCTAGTTCGAGCGCTCTTATCCGCTCCACTGCCCGCTTCTACTTGCATGAATTGTACGTAACAATATAATGAGTATGGTGAATGATTTCATAAGTTTGATTCGATATATTTCTATTAGGGTGGGTGGGGAATGATCTCCAATCGTTCACTTTATTCTAGGTTTTCCCTGTGGTATTTACCCTAGCTATCACATGATCGTGCCAGCTTGGATAGTTAACGCTAACTGTCGAGAAATGGCGCCAGCATCACGACAGCACGAGCGCAAAGGAAAGTCTCCTCCCTGAGCACACGGGGAAAGCCAAGAGGATTTTGGAATCGGGAACTCGACGTCAGCGGACGCCTCCTCGCGGGTATCCGCTTACGCCGGCGACGTCAAGCCTAACGGGACTGTTCACGCCCGCCCTTCCTGTGCAGCCTCGTAGCTTATTCCCTGCAATAGCATAGGCGAACATTCGCACGTAGCGATCTTGCTGGTGAATCGGATGAAATAGCTTCATTACGGGCTTTACTGCTAGCTATATGCAGCAATACATGCCTGTTAGTTTTAAGCCCGTGCTTCTTTGTTCCAAAGAGCATGGCCCGTAGGTGTCTGCGCATGCTCGGCACAGCACGAGATCACTTTTTTTTTTTGGGGGGGGGGGGGGGGGGGGGAGTCAGCAGTTTGGAGGCGGAGAAAACGCATTTATTCCCCTATTAAAACCCCACCGGCGCACCAGCCCCAAATAAACTGACAGCTTTTACTTGATGGTGCAATCTTTACCCGCGGAAGAAAGGCAGAGTGCTGAACCGCAAGATGTGGAAAAGATTATTTTTCGACGACACAGAGGCCCCCTGTGCAGGACTGAACTGTGAAGACATTGAAATTAAAAATAAGCCATAACATACGTACTCTATCTATAATAATGAAATAAGTTATGCTTAAAATGATAGTAGACGTGAATAAAAGAGGTTAACCAACCAGTTGGATGTTTCGTGCTTTTCATTAAGCGTCTTCTTTGCAGATTGTGGGCATAGAACCACTGCGGTGACTAGTTTCATGGCTGCGATTTCGTTATTTCTATTAGCGCACGACAACTGCAAACTAGGTGTTCGCTACTGTGAAAAAGACTCAACCCCATCTCTAGCGCAGGTGACACTCGAAGAATGCCCGCGACAGGAAACGGATGCTTCCCTAATTTTGGGGGTGTGTTTCGTGACGAAACGAACAGAAGTCGCGTCAAGGGCAACGGCCGTAAAACAATAACATCAAACTGATGTTTTTCACTCAGCCAACGATTTTTGACCCAATTATTCAGTAGCAGCCAGCTGTTACCCTTCTTGCTGTGCTTCGTGCTTATTTTTTTGTCGTTTAGCTGAGCTTCGTGCTTCTTCTTCTGTCGTTTAGGTACCCGGGCCTGCTTTGTTGCTTGATTCGTTTTAATATCAGCGAAGTAAAACTCGATGCCAGTCGACTTCCTGTAGTCAGCGGAGAGTTTTATTGCCGGAATGTAGCCCGCGTGCCTCATGAACCTTAGTTCTTGCTGTGCTGTCACTATTGAACGTTAGTACCGAATAGAATGTGGCACTCTTCAATGTCTTCCGGCCCACAAAACGATTTTTGGAGCAAATCCTACACTGCGCTATAGAACGACTCATTTGGATTTTGGGTTTGTCTGTGCAGGCGTTTGGACAGAAGCTCTGACTGTGACTGCTGCCAATAAATGGGCCTGAGTGCGTTAAGGACTGGTGGCGGAAGGCTCTCTTTGTGCGCAAACAGCTTGTATTCGTGCACATTTCTGCTGTAGGCACACCAGGTGTCGGGCCACTTTCGACAAAGAATATGACATGGGTCCATGTCAGATGATGCCATGCAAAAATATGTTGCCCAAATGGCCTTTTGAAATATTTCGGTCTCCCCATTCTTGGCACACGCCAAACAAAAACTCAAACGCATGTAGTTATAGCTCGTTGTCGCCAAAGAGGCAGGACATTCACCAGAGGCAACGCTGCAGCCGCTCAGCACGTGAGACATATGGAAGCGCTAAAACAGCGCCAGACTTCTCTGGGCTAACAACTCTAATACTACAGCCTGTCAGCTCTGTCTTTTCGCTAAAATTAGAAACGTTTCATGCTTTCTGTAGATTTACGCTGTCAAATGTTACGAAAAAAAAAACACCATGTGTAAAGAGGGGCGCATCGCTGATCGCCTTGCTGTTTATTGCTGGTAAACTTTCCTCAGGATGAACTGTCATACTACAAAAGATGGAAAAAAAATTATGCTCCTTTATATTAAAGAACAAAAAATGTGATTTTTTTTACAACTTTCGCTAACCCTGTCATCTTAACTAATATACAGTGACGCTATTCCAAGGGCTTTAGATGAAACATTTGAGAGCAGAATATTGAGAAATATTCCGCAGGTTCCAAACTATTGGAACATAAGGCTACCTACAAGCGGACAAACAAAATTAATACATATTCGAATATATTCAGCAAGTACTCATTTATTCGTACCAAACAGGTTAAGCATTTATAACGGAAGCCTAGAGGATGACATGTCAGAGCGGAGTTCTATTGTCCTAGCGGTATCGAAATACGCGCATGATTTCTCTAATATCAACTCTTAAACGTTTGACTGAGCCTGCGGAATTACACAGACAACAAGATGCCGAGCGGCGAGTGTTATTCGTCGTGTCACACAGCTGTTGGATGTGGGAGTTCTTTCAGTTTTTATGGAAAGTAGCCTTGCTAGTCGGTGCAATATTCTTCACAAAACAGCATGCATGATAACAGGGCACGGAGACTAAAAGGCAGAAGCAGAGCGCTGTATCTGCTTTCTTGGCAGCGTACTTCCACCATGCTCGCTGTTTTTCCAAGATTCTTTAAAGTAGGTAGCGGTCAGATGAAGAGCACTTAATATATTGTCACCTTCTTCTCTCAGTTGTTGAGATCGTGAGCATCTTAATGAAAAAATAACATCAGCGAGTTATGTGGAAGCGATAGAAAACTATATTTTCTAATACAGAAATATGTGTTGAAAATTACGCGGGAGAAATTACAAAAGTTACAAAAGTGCCTGCATAGTTCATAAGACCAAGTGCTCATATTTCGTGTTAAAAAAAATCACTAATGAATGTAATCATTTTTAAGTTTATCAGATTGACGCAGAGACAGTCCATTCACTTGGAGCTCTCGTGGCGGCATAATCTTCGTGTCTATGCAATTGTATTTTGATTTCGTCATTTAATCAATATAGAAGAAACTGCAAAATGAATTTATGCGGCCTTAAATGGTTAGGTAAGCTTGAAACACCAAGGCCCATTCATGCCTATACACTTTGCTCGTAACTTGCTCCTCCTCGCCACTCTTAACTTGAAGACGTAAATTGCTTTATTCTCTTTAGTCTTTATTCTCTCCCTAACCTCCCCCAAAAGAAGGTCTTAATTGCGTTTGTACATTAAAAAACCCAGCTTTGTGTATCCGAGAGGGAGAACTCTTCGAGGCCTTTGCAGTCAATGGAAATAGATGCTTTATACACCAGTGTGCTCAATCGCGACCACACATTCTCCACCATGCCTAGTGCGCTAGATCGGACGAGGTATATTTTGCGTCTCCTGTTCTATCCTGGCGCAGCCAGGCAGCCCACAATTCGCCCAAGGAAGTACGCAAACAGCCCGCATCAGTACCAAAGGAGGTCACCGCCTAGAAGATTGTCGGCCTCATCACTCGCCGCACTAATTTCCGACATCCGCGTGGAGCAAGGACATTTATACCACCTCTTTGTATTTCCTGAGTTCAGGTTTGTTTGCCAGTAGGACATGTCGGCCTCACCTCCAGGCGTCCATCATGGCAAGCAGCCTTTTTATGGAACCATCGTCACATTAGCATAATACTCACGCCATTTGCTGCAATAAAAAGAAAGGACTGCGATGTTCTCTTCTAACAATTGCCAGCACCGTCGCGAGACGCGTGTCTATTTATTGCGGTGATAACAGCACTCCGCTGCATTCGCAAAGAGAAAAGCATTGCGCATTTTATACTAGCTGCCTATTTGCCGGCTTAAAGCTGTATATGTGCTGTATGACCAACTTCATTCGTAAGAAATGTGTACATGCGCATTTCGAAGTGAAAATTCTTGCGAACATACATTTTTGCATATTAAAATTTGTGACAATATGTCCGCACATATTCCTTCCAGAGGATCGTACCTTCGTGCCACCGTGAAAAACGTTGCCCAACTACTCGAATCAAGCGAAAGAAAGCAAAATAAATTTCTCCGCATGTCAAGCATTGGGAACAAAATTCTAGAATGGTCTACAGTTCCCTCAGAATTAAAATTGTTAGACAATATAGTTTTCTTTGTCTAATAATGGTATCACGTAGTCGTGGCAAAAGAACCCGACTACTTTCTGAGGAGTCGCACGTGCAAAATTAGCCTTTTCCGCTGCCACCGTCACTGCTGCCGTTTCGACCCGGGCTCGCGGGTAGTCTCGTTTGCTTGAAGGGATGTAGCGCCAAAACAGACATCATACAGAAAGATGAGCAGGACGGGCGTAGCTTGCAACTGCTCATTCACAGCGGATGGAAGTGAATATAAGGCAAGACAACCGACATAGAGAAAAGCAAGAAAACACGCGCACGAGGAGTTTAGTTAAGCTGATCAGCGCACAAAATCTAAGTACGCACATGTCTCAAGCTTATTATCTTGATAATCTTGTTATTTTTATATATTGCAATATATTGCGTGCTTACATAATCAATAGCTTTTACACTCATACAGCATGCCTCAAGCAGTTCCCGGGTTATGCAGTCCCTATTCCTGTTTAATATTTGTGTTTTCTTTTGTCTCGTTTCCCACAAGGTTTCTGCCTTTTCTCCAGCAGGCTTTACAATTGTGTGGTAATTAGGTACCTGCCACGTTCTTAAACTCGCGTTCATGCTCTTCCAGGCAATCATAGGAAAGAAACGTTGGGCGAAGAAAGGCTGGAGGAAGTAAATCTCTTGAACAAGGATAAGGTTTAGATAGCCCGGAAATTGCTTGAGGAATGCTATATCAGTGAAAAAGGTAGTGATTTCGAAAGCACCATTTTTTGCAATGTATAATAATAGCAAGTCATTTTTAGATGAAATGTGCGTGCATGCCGATATTCTGTGCGCTTATCAGATTATACTACCCCTTACACCACATGTCTTGGTCCCTCCAGTCCATCAGTTCCTCCAGTTTTGCTGTCACTTCCATCCCTTGTGAATACACTTTGCAATTTCCTCCAGTCCTGTCTTTCATTTCGTGTGCTATCTCTATTAGTTGTACTAAGCAATCATTGTATGGCTACGTAGGCGGGTTTCGCGTCGACGTGAATTTGTCAGACCAGTAAACGAGGAACTAGTAGGCATATCGAAAAATTATGGTACTTTCAGAAAGAGTGTCAAAGAAAGATGTGCAAGTGACAATATGGTTAATATGGGTTTTTTTAGGTAAGTAATCAGAGCCAATTAGGTGTGTAATTGGCGGCCAAGATGGCCGGAAGCAAACTTTCGGTTTTGTTTCTCTGCTTCCGGTCATATCCGCGTTCCAACTTCCGGCTTCGGTTTTCAGCTTCCGGTCCCAAGTCAGTGCTGAAATGCGAAAGCCTGACCGTCGCTACTGCACAAGGTATAGCGTGCCCTTTGTCGAACACAACCAGCGTTCCGTTGAACGCATCAAAGAACCCCGACGTTCTATGATTCGTTTACAGGAAATGAAAGGCGCAGTACCTGTCACTCGCGGAATTACGTTGACACATCTTGGTGACACCACAGCAAACCTTAGGTTTATGCATTTTTACAGTGCAGATTTCGCAGTGATCTCGGAATATTTTAATTAGGGCAGCATGGCTCTTCGTTTTTCAATGATCTCGACAGACTGTCTAGCCCGGCAGAGGTCTCTGTCTTTAGAGAGATGGCGCATGTGTCTGGCGAATTTACATAGGTTTCAGGGCTGACGGCTAGAAATTCAGATATTGCCGAATTGGAGGAGGCAGCGATCGCATTACCTGCAACACACAACAAATCCATATACTTCGTCTTCCTACAGAATCTACAGGTAAGGCCAGGTTTATTTCTTCGATTGGCGGAAGACAACGTGTGCTGCACAGCACGAAATTTCAATGACATAATTGCTGTATGCACTGACCTAGATGGATGTGCATGGAAGGAGTAGAGGTGACGCGGTTATATATCGTGCTGGAAAGCTTAAACAGAAGGCTATGCGGCTAAATTAGTTTACATAAAAATTTCTTATTTGACTTTGTAATCTACAGGTTGCGACGATCGGCCTTGCTCGACTCACCGGGCGTTCCGTTGGTAGAGTGCTCAGAGATCGGGTTGAGGGCAAACTGAAGCATTGAATTCGGTAAAAAGAAAATCAGCAGGTCTATTTACACATTTAAAAAAACCTATTTGCATGACTAAAATGAATTGAACAGAAAATTGATAAGTGTTAATTCATAGCAAAAAAGCAGCTGGATCAACAGGTTTCCAGTGCCTTGAGCGATATGTATCGCTCAACATCAGCATTAAATACGATGTATCGAACCATTCTCTGATAACGCCACCATTCGAACCCCGGACACGTCCCTCTGGTTTTGACAACCGATCACTGCACTGATGGTATATGTGCAATGCACGGGCTAGTCCGGTCAGGTTCCATTAGGCGGGGTCACCTAATGTCTGGTCGATCGTTGGCACGGGCAACCATCACCGCTTTTGCTCTAAAGCTCGCATGGGTGGTTGAGGCGGCACACTTCTCAGTAGCGTCCGATATTTCTTTCTTGGTCCTTTCTTACTCCGTGCTTTTTGTAGTAGACGCGTCGATTTTGTCTTGTGCGGAATATCGCGGCGCCGAAGTCAATATTGTTGGAAACATTATTGTCCACATGAGCGATGGGTGAGTCCATAGTACTGAGCACACATTAATGTGGCCCCAGGTATTCTCAGAGCAAGCGCCACGACGAAGAGGAGGCAGAAAGCAAAAGTGAGTAGCGCACGCGTTCAAGCTTTATCCGCCAGCATTCGATTATTATTTCGTTGGAACTGGAAGCAGCGTTGTCTCTTAATTGAATAGAGCAGTGCACGGGGCCTCTTGTACTCCTGCGGGACATCCCACTATATTAACTGGATTGCCAGCACCGCGGACTAAAGCATAATTGCCTGGCGCTATCGGGAAAGAATTCGTATGGTGGCCTGGGAACTCCGGGCCCAGCGCGTGCTCTTCGACGCATTCGCCTAGGCGGACTCCGGGCGTTAAGATAGGCCAGGACCAAGTCGTCTCGGTCCAGCTCGCTGACAACAAACGCGGTAAATATGGAGGGGGTGACGGCCGCTGCACCCATTCCTGATGCGAATCTCCGCCCGGGCTACTTCCCGGGAGCGCTACACTCTGGCTGATGAACACTCTAAAGAATTGACGTCGAAAGCTTCTCGCGGGAGTTGCTTCATTGAAGCGACCCAAAGAAATATTTAAAATTTACAGTTAGAGCATCGTATCGAGACCACACTTGACTATAATTTGGGAATAATAGACGTATCAGGCCCAAGCGGCTGCGCTGCAGAAAGCTAAAGAAATAAAACCACACATATATATATATAAATATATATATATATATATATATATATATATATATATATATATATATATATATATATATATATATATATATATATATATATATATATATATATATATATATTCGTGATTGGAGGCTACGTCTTCGCTCTTGTGTGCTGTCACATTGAATCGGACCGTAGCCTGCGTTTATTTCAGAAACTTCGCGTGAATTGAAGCATTGGTCTGTCTACAACTTCTGCCTGCTCTGTGATAATAATTGGACCAAGGAAATTTCATTTATTACGCGATCAGTATTTGATTCGTTCAGTCGGAAACCCGGCGTCGCATTTCTAAACTGAGAACCATAACTCAGGAATCTGTGGGAAAAAATACGCTATTCGATGAAACTATTTTCAGCCTTGTGTCTTCGAACCGACGTCCACCCACACGGTACGGTAAAGGCAGCACATAGACGAGGAAGGGTTCTGAACTTCACGCTTCTTAGAGGGGCACCTCATGAATGCGTTACGGTGAGAATGACTTACGGACGTGTTTGTGAGATGTGTGCAGATGTTACAGCAATAACTTCAACAAAAAAAGTATTTTGTTCAAAAATCGTGCAATGAATAAGTAGAAAATCGTCAATGCGCCATTAGCGTACAGTTTGGCGTACTTTGGCGTACAGTTCAGTTCATGTGGACGGGGATCGGGGGCCTAGGCTTCACCGCAGTCGAAGCATGAGGAGCCGGAATGAAGGTGCAGAAGCAACCAGGGAGGAGAGGCAAAGAAGAACGTTTTATACAACTTTTTACATGATGGATATTTAAAGGTCAAGGGACGAAAATTGAGCTCTCGGTGGAGACAATAGAGATTTAGCTTACCGTGATCTGCGATCCGCTGCCGTAAATCGCCTCCGCGCGTTTCACTTCGCATGCCCAGATCCCCTTGACGTCGATAGATGGCGCCACATACTTGATGTCGGCACATAGACCTGCTATGTCGGGACCAATCAGGGTCACGGTGGCGGATCGCCGATCACGGCAAGCTTAATCTCTCTAATTTCCACCGCTTAAATACGGTGGGTTATCGCTACTTCCCTAGCTGGGGAAACAATGTTCAGTCAGTGAAGTCCAATCACTGGGGCACAAGAGATCACTGGAGGTGTCGCCCACTGCCGAGGATATTACTCGAACTCCTGTCACATCTTTCGGTGGCGAAGGCAAACTTCTCCGATGTCGATGACGATCTTTTGCTGGTGGTGGAGATTCTGCACCAAGACAAAACATCCCGCGTAGTCGCCCGCTCGCGGCGGTCATTTACCCCGCGTGATTCCAAGGAGGTCATCCGCCTTCTTCAAGAATTTGGTGAGCGGGGTCAACCGTCAAGGCTGCTCGGTGGCGCACCTCTGGCCCATTCGGCACAACGATAGGTTCCCTGCTGTCGCCGCCGTGGCGCCAAGGGGATTAAAGCCTTAAAAGCAGCTCGTTTCTATCTCGTAGGAGAGGAGGCGGAAAGGGTTGGCCGCCGCAGCCGGAAACAAAGCGTCACTCACTGCCGTCGACGCCGCTTCGCTGCCTTTGGCGCCGGTTGCTCGCCGGCGACCTCTAAGTGCGCCTACCTTTTCAGCTGCTGAAGTCTGCGCGTACCCTGGCGGTAACCCCGGTCACAACAGCACATCCGTCGCCGAAGAGGTCTCGCAGTGATGCAGCCCACGGCGCTCCGCGAAGAGACCTGGAGTCGGATCAGCCTGGTCGGTCCAACCACGTATCGAACCTGGCCCTCTGGTTCTTGCTTGCTCGCTGGACAGCTTTAGCAGTCTCAGCCACGCAAGGCCGAAATCACAGCAAGTAGCAAGCGCAAAACCAGCTTTGGAAACTGCGAAGCTGCTTTCTAGTCAAAATTACCTTTACTGCACAAAGTAAACAAACCAAATTTTGCTCCGATAATTTCGAGTCTTCTTCCGAAAGAAACCATGTTAGAGAAAACAAGGAAATAGAGCGGAATTTCTGTTCAAAAGCGAACACTCAAGCTGGAAATTTGACCCATGTCTTAGCAAGATGTTCTAGAATGCCGCTTCCTGCGAGAACATATCACAAGGTGGAGCTGTAGGTGACCAATGGGTGATACAAAAAAAAGAGTAATGCCAAATAAAAGGGCATTGCTCAGGAAAACTTTGAGGCCATCAGCGTTGGCATTATCACGCCTTTTTATTTACCGCGTGCCAGATGCGGACTCCTACAAAGCTAGGCTTCGATGAAGCATACATGTTAAGATGGCAGCTCAACTAACAAAAGACCATTTCTACCAGCGAGGTCGACTCTGCTACACTACATTACAGTTTCCAAATAGCTGAAACAAGACAAGCGCCTTCCTTCTCGGACGCACTGTTTGCACGCTCGCAAACATCATGGGGGTGCTCCCCCTCCTTTGCACGTGTCAAGTGGGGACGACCCACATACCGCATGCACTCGCTTTTTTTTTCTCTGCAGCTCAGAAGGGGGAGTGTATTCAGGATCTCTCAAATAGCCTGACTAGCCGGAGATTTTTTTTTTACCGATTCCATTCACCCTTCTCGTCACAATGCTTCAGCCGCGCTCACGGCGGCCGCGATCCGATGATGGAAGTAGCAGCCGAGATCTGAGAAAACCTGGCAGGTCTCAGCTGGCGAACATGACCTTTTTCGCGTCCAGTCTGTACGCTTCCAAAGAGTGGCCTGCGCTTGGAAAGCCGGACGTGAGATAGGGGCAAGCGACTGCAAACGCGTTGCTTGCTGATCCTCCTGTCTGGGATCCCGATTGCATGCCACATCCCTCTCCTACTGCCGGGCATTCGGCAGTGCCATATTACGCGCCTACGACGTCTCTTTCGTAGCAAGCTGCTCCTGCCACCTGTCACTGGGCCACTACTGCACTGTCTCGAGTGACAGGAGGGCATAGAACATTTGGATTTACGAAACCCTCAATTGACTGCCTTCGCCGGTGCCGTAACTAGCTTTGACCTTCACTGCGCGCGCTTACCCTGTTTTCCTTTCACACGACAGCTACAGTCCCTACCCAAGTCACGCACGTGTCACCCTCCATGAAACAACTACCTGGGTGATTCGATGTAAAGGAAGACATTTTCCACAAGTCGCGGGGCTTTGTATTTTTTCTGCTAAAGACTTTGCGGTCAAACTTCCACTGTGCCGCATTTAACCTTAGTTTTCGCAGCGCGCACTTTGCGTGTGCTCCTTTCACGCAAACTCTGCCGGTCCTGCGTTCTAAGCGACAAATGCAACCTGCCAATAGACAACGACCTAAGTGTCCCGAGGTACAGGTATTCATGCTTGATGAATCTAGGACCCGTAGAATCATCTAAATCTAGATCTGGGAAAGCCTCTATGGCGTAACACTGATAGTGCCGCAGGGGGTTTTTGCCGATGCGGCGCGCCTTTACTTGTGCCTTTCATGCGGCATCTACGTACCCTCCGTAGAAAGCGACACATTTTTCTCTCAAGGGACAGCATCTTGAGTGTCCAATGCTAGAGAAACACAGGTCTTACCTGTCACAAAGGGGTCTCCGTCTACACCATTTTCCGGCGCGGCATTCCTCTCCGAAATAGTGACAGCAGCCTGCTGAACAGGCCTTGGAACCTGTTCGATGGATTTCTTTACATGAGTTTTGGTTCGTGTGCGCATCAGGACAAGTCGTCTTCACCTATCGGTTTTCGAAATTACCGAGCTTCCCTTTATTTCAAAACATCATGAGTATAGCTAAGACTGCAGCTTATGTAGTCCCTGGCAATGAAGCAAAATGATTCGAATATTTTGTTCTATACCGTTTTTATAGATGCCACTGGACGCATGGTTATGCGGTTCTGTGGGTAAAAGCATTCCACTGCATTGGTCGAGATAAGAAAAAAACATTTCGCATTGTATATGTGTGTTCTCTTGGGTTAAAATTGTAATGTCTGATGCACAATTAACTTCATTCTAAGAAATATTGCACATGCGGATTTTGAATATTGTAGAAAAACATATATCCCGCCTGGAGATCCGATTGCCTCATCTGCAAAAACCCAATACAATTGATCACATATTATTACACTGTTGGGAAGGGGTCTATTAATTTAACGCGTTATGAGGGACTCTAAAAAAGAGTTAAAGCTCCCCTCGTATGGATTAGATTTTAGCCTACAGATAGTGAAGATGGTTGTCCCTTTGATTTAGTCATGCTCGTGGGCATCCATTTTAATGGCGTTGGCAAATGGCCAGTTATCACTGAGATATTGACGTACGGCTGGCACGCATATGCTTGCGTGCAACTATTCAGAGGTTTATTGATGTTGTGAAATCTCAAACATGTTCCCCTAACTACTTACCAAGGTTAGAGCCCTTGACTACGCTTAGAAAATGTTAGGGTGTCAAAGCCAAACTCGTAAGAGTTGGCAGGTTATTTATTTTTTCTGCGATATAGTTTGATGTATGTATTTTGAGGTCGTAAAGCCTGGATATAAATATATAAACAATGACAGGGTCTTTTAGATGTCTCTTAAGAGGAGAATGGTGAAAGCTCACCCCTTTTCTCTTTTCATTTGTCTCTTATCGGCGTTCATTGTAGTGCTACATATAATTGTAATTGATTTGCTGGAAAGGAAAGGAGCAGAATCTGTCGCATTTTTTTCCGGCAGGTGTGGAATCGGACGGCACACGAACGCTCCTGCCGCATGGCGTTCCTTGGCATGCGTTCAAGCGTGGGATTGCTGATGGCAGCAGTACTAGACAAGGAGAACACATCTCGCGGGATCTTGCGCACATATCTCGCGCACTGCGTTCGCGTACAGGGTTTTGTTTCATGAGCCTAGAAAGACTCTCATCTTATAACAACAGCGTAGTGTAGTGTTTGGTTGTGTCTGTTGTTTGAAATGTTGTTTGAGAAGGGTATAAAGGAAAAAAAGTAGCCGTAAGCTTACTTGGCTGACGTGCGGTAGAAAATCTGGTTCGACTTCCCGCAGGATGATGTGTTTTTTTTTTCATTTTTTTTATTTACATATATTTATTTTATTGATATGTATGTTTGTTTAACCTCGGCCATGTTTTTTCCTTCAACATGAGCCGCCGACCATATTCTACCATACCTATATATCCCACTATTCCCACAACTCCCATGTCTAATATTCCGTATTAATAGTCCCATATATATAGATTTTTTTATTAGAGTATTGCCAAAACCCTACTAATAATACACCATTATATATATTTTAAGGCTTCTGAATGCCACAATACGCTGCCAGAATTGAATACAGAAGCCTTCAGCATGAACAGCCAGACGCGGTCGATGAGCTAATATATATATATATATATATATATATATATATATATATATATATATATATATATATATATATATATATATATATATATATATATATATATATATACATATACACATACATACACATATACATAAACCCCGCAAACCAACCAAACATATATATATATATATATATATATATATATAGACAAAGATAGTGAAAGAAGGGCTGTTGAGCAGGAAAAATTAAAGAATTCTGAATGAAAAAGAAAGTCAATACTTCAGAGTGGAATCAATGTAATCATACAAGGTAATCCTACCAGAGTTGGTAGTAAATATGTGCGCGCCCGCGCGAGCTAACATACTTGGTATTCTCTTTCCTCTTCCAGCCATTTGGGCCATAAACCATTATGACATGGCTCTTGGTGCCATCAGTGCCACGCAGCATTCCGAAACAGACAAACCTACCACAAAGCGCACCTCACTGAAAAGGAAAGAAACTTGCTTAAGGTGCCTGCCTGCAGTCAATCATTCGACCTCAGAAAGCTCAAGTCACTGCAAGAATGCGTGTGTGAAGTTCATCCGTAGTTTATTCTTTTATTTTTTTTACAGTTTGGTTATTGTTCTTTTTTAGGCCACATCAGTATTTCTGCATGTCCTGGTATGATTTTCCACGCAATGAAACATAAAAGCCTAGCAATCGAATGCAAAGTTTTATGAAAACAGCTACAAATAGGGGCATTGTCCTAAAATTTCCTCTGGGGATGTGTCAAGGCTGGCCACCACATACAAAAAACCTGACAACAGTAAAACGCTGAAACATACAAGAATTGGTTGGGAATGGTTAAGCAAGAATACCGAAACCACGACAAAATTTGTAACAATATTGAGGAGACAGTCAAGAAGTGGTTCCGGTTTCATTCATGATGACTTTGCAATTTCCACGAGCACCGGCCCATGAACTCACATTGAGAGAAGAAGCAATTGGAGTTGAAAGCTAAGCACTCAGTAAGGGAGGTGGGGGGGACGGGGGGGAGGGGGGCATTACATGTAAATACTCTATATTGCGAACCGCCAGCAATAGAGTAGGTAAGGCTGTAACTATTCAACGTCTCCGAACGATTACCGAAGTTTGCTACAAGTGAACAAATGTATTCAAAAATACAAGTTAAAATACAAATTTAGTTGACGAAGTCTGTCCAAAAACAGTTAGCGATACCTACACCCTGGCGTATTGCATCGGAGTACCGCCAGACCAGATCGTTGAAAACAGTAAGTAGCAAGAAACCTGTTTCTCGGAATGCCGCGTACAACAGTTGCACAAAAGTATGTTTGCCTAGAAGTAAGTCCCGCTTTTGCTAGTGACTCAGCGCAATGCTTCGGGATCCCTGTAATGCATGGTTATTTAACTATCCGGAGAGTAAAAAAACCCAATGTGAAGGAGCCGAAAGACCATTCCCTGACGCTTTTAGACAGTGAAATAGCAAGGCAGTCTGAGTGACCACTCTATGAAAAAAAACTTCTTAAAAAAAAGAACAGGAAAGAGAAATTGGATCACAATTTATCGCGGCAGTTTGATGAACATTTATTTGTGTGCAAAGGTAACTTATCTATGTTATTAATCTTTAATACTTTATCTTCTCGCGTTAGTAGAATACCGCATTGCGGAATGAATTAATCAGATCTTGATGTATTTCGCGAGAAGTTTTCAAAGGAGATTGTAGCAATGAGCGTAACGGAATCTTTATTACTGATTCAGTGATGTTTCAATATTAGTTCCAATAACGACATTTGAAGGAATAATTAGCCAACCTAATTTTATTCCCGTGCGATCTTTTATGGGTTGAGTGATTTCAGGTTACTTGTTTTCCAATTAATCAATTAGGCAGCATCATTTCCGGGTGGTTACTTATACGACGCCAAATTTACAAGCAATTGCATTCGGAAGGCTCATAAAACAAGTGTACAAGACCCATTATTGTTCAATGAATTAATCATGATCGAATTTCCCGAACGGAGCTTTCTTTCGCAGCAGCCCTGATCGGCAATGTCGCATACACGCTCCAGTAGCAGTGCGCTATGAGTTTCACGAGCAGTTCTTTAGCTACACATGTCAAACAGGGACATATGATTGCGTTTCGCATAGACAAATATGCATACCGCCCTTCTTACAACATCGCAATTGCTTCCTTTAAATTGAGGGAAGTTAAGTACGTCTACTCAACTGCGCCCGTGTGGGAATCCCCGCTGTGCACCTCACTTCGCTAGCACGCAAATACTACATTTTGGAGCACTTGCTAACCTTCCACCACGACCATGCTGCGCACGTTGGGTCTGAGAGTGGCCAATGCACTCCTTCCCCCAGCATTCTTTCTGTTCGCAGGATAGCTTGGCTGGCTATATGTCCTGCATCTTCCGATGAAACTGAACTAAGAATCATTGTATGTTACCTTGACAAAGACAACATTTTATCAAGAAACATTGCCTCTCGACTGTACGCCTTATTTTAAGAAATCGCAGAACTTGAGAAAAGAAAATAATCCCTTTTTTTTTTCAATTCGTCAGCTCTCTGATAAAGCTTCGGGAAAGTGTGAGTGCCCACTGCGGCTTATTTTAGCTTCATCAGCCACGCGCCACGACTCTGACTCATATATCCTTGGGAAAACCATCGCAGGCACAAGGAGCACTTGAGAATAAAAATAAAAGTAGTTTCGTATATTTTGATTACTGCACCACCGACAATTCTTTATTATTCTAATTTTGCTTTCCACATTCCAGCGCCTGCAAATTCTGTCATTTCTCCCTCCGTGCTACTTGCGGTACGTGCGTATAATGTTATTCGTTGTTATTTAGATGTCGTTGGTATTTTGAACATCTTTTTCCGCAAGACCAACACATGAGTCCGTAGTACTGATCATTCATAGACGCGGCTGTGTTGACCTGAACCATATTAATCCCACAGACAGCGGCACAAAGAAGAGGTAGCAGAAAGCAAAATGGAATCGCGCGTGCGCACGCGGTCTGCCTCCATGAGCAGGCATTCGATGATTCTTTTGTTTGCACTGCAAGCAGCTTTCTCTTTTCTCTGATTAGATCGACGCACTTGGCTTCTTTTACTGCTGCAGGCCATCCTGCTACATCTGCCGGACAGCCAGCACTCCTGACTCCAGCCTGGTAGCGTGGCACCGTCGGGAAAAGATTCGACTGCTGCACTGGGAACTCCGGCCACCTTGAGAGCTCTGCGATGCAGTCGCCTAAGCGACCGCCGTACATCAAGATCGGCCAGGACCCCGTCGGCTCTCTTCTACTCGCTGAACAGGGACGTGGAGAATATGGATGTGATGACGGCTGCTGCAACCGCGCCCGATGTGCATGTCCGCCGAGCTTACTTCGAAAAGAGAGCGGCGTTCTTGGGAGCGCGGTATGCCGACTGGGCAGCGACTACCTTGGCGTTTTGACCTCCAACGCTAATCCTGTGAGTTTTTTCAAGAAATAGGCAGAAAGAATCGCTATCCAATGCGATCAGAGCGTCGTATCGAGACAGCAGATGAAAGTTGAGTGGGAATAGGAGACGTAAAAGGGCCAAGAGCCTACGCTGCAAAAAAAAAAAAAGAAGGAAAGAACAATTTGTGTCTTTATATTTATAGATATATGAGGCTGCATTTTTTTATCCGTGTATACGCTTAAATTAAATAATACCGAGCCTGCTTTTATGGCAGAAACTTAAAAATAATTAACACATCTTCTGTCTACAACCTTGGCCCGCTGTGGGATAAGTGGTAACACCACGGCAATTTTATTCATTACGCGATAAAGTATTCGCGCGTTCAGCCGAAAAGCCGCTGCCGTAATTTTGAATTGGAAACCATAACTCAGAAACCTGTGAAAAAATACGCTGTTCGATTAAACTATTTTTTGTCCCATTTGAGTTTCCAGCCTATGCCTGCCGCATGATAGGGGAGGAGGAAATGCATATCGGCCCCGAATGGTTCTTTGCTTCAAGCTGTTTAGAGAATGCCTTACTGACGTATCTTGGGGATGTGTTCTTATGTCACGGTAATAATTTCAAGAAAAACGTTTTTGGTTCAAAGATCCCTGCATAAATGGGCTGCGTTAAAAGCATCATCGTGGTATACGCTCTTAAGCGTCATCCTCATTTTTCTTTTGGGTTAAAGTTTCTTGCATTTAATGAAGGCGAACAATGTTCATTTATTGAAGCTTTTTGCTAGCCGTATTTGGTGAGACTCCGTGTTATATCTTGCAAACTTCCATGGCTGAAAATGAACCATCAAGGAAAAAACAGAAAAGTGAAATGATCAAGGTTGCACACGAAATAAACATTATTTAGTGGTTATTACGCTCAAAGCTACTGGGACCACTCTCGACCCCACATTGACGATAACTCGACTACATGAGGTTCTTGAACATGCGCTGACGTCGGACACTACGCAGGCCACCAGCATTACGATTCCATAAAGATACACTCGCCTCGGTGCGGGAGAGGGAAACAAGAGCCTACAGCACGAAGGGACAGACGGCCACAAACTCTATGCATTTACTGCGCATATAATGGTCCTTTTCTTCGTGGGCGTTGTAATTAATCGCATTGTTTGGTTCTATATGTGGAGCCCTGGCAAGAAACCTCATTAATAAGCATACCATCACTCAACAACCATTTCTTGCAAAACACATATTGTTGTAGAGAAAACAAAACGAGAGATGTCTCTATCTATGAACGTGTCCAACTTGCTCACTAGTACATTTTGGGGCTGATTAATTGCCCACGGTACTGGTGGGTACAAAGCTCCCTTCTAGCCAGCATTTTAACAGAAGTTTAAATTTAAAAAAAATTTATATAGGAGTCTTGCTCTCCGAAAGTTTCAATTTATCCCTTATTTAATGTGACTTCACGAATGGCATATATAGAAGTCGAGGCTTTCTTATCACAAAATAAAACAGTTAAATGCGGCAAGATGTATCCAGTTCGAACAACTAGGATATTTGATAGTTGCTTCAAGTTTGCAATCTCAGCCGGACGTTTCGAAGCTTCTACTCAAGGAATCGGATCGTGCTAACACTTCACGGGAAAATTTATTTTAATCGATTTTCCTGCAGTGCACTCCGGGTCTTAGCAGGTGCCAGAAAGGTAACCCCGCTACTGGTGCACTACGAATTAGGGCTCTGATCGTTTTTCAGGCAGTTCAGTGAAGAGCATACGAAAGGCATTTATAAACACAAATCTTTCCCCACGTCACCTAATAAGGCTTACACTGACGTCGGCCTGCTATCCTATTAGCGATAAGTCATTGGCGGATGACCACAGGCATCTTTTGCTTCCTTAGCCGCTTTTTGGCCGGTAAAAAGTTCTTCACCCTCAGACCACCTAAAGAAATTTGAGACCAGTCATTGACGATGAATAAAAATTGGGGCAAGTAATCTTATTAGTGTAAAAGAAAATGAGGTGTATCCGGCCGATCATAGGCGTAGATATAGGGTGTCTCTAAACACCATATCGCTTGATAGATCTT
This sequence comes from Amblyomma maculatum, assembly GCF_055883805.1. Classification (NCBI taxonomy): domain Eukaryota; kingdom Metazoa; phylum Arthropoda; class Arachnida; order Ixodida; family Ixodidae; genus Amblyomma; species Amblyomma maculatum. The sequence continues at coordinate 3,950,598 of NW_028146738.1, read as the reverse complement.
GACAGTCTATTTTTCGAATTATAGTTAATCAACTACGTAAGGAAGCCCATGATCGTCCCAGTCCTGTAGGGTGGGTAACTTCCGCGGTAATTTAGCCTGCCATAGAAAGATTTCATACCTGTGCGAAATTCGTCCTATGTAATGGCATGCACGAGAATATTCACTACTTCTTTACTAATATTTTTTTTTCTTCTCCTTGCACGTATATATAGAACCTGTGCTAACGCAATTTTTCTCAATATGTACGAAATAAGTTTTGCATGCATTGTTGGCACTGTAAGCTTTGCCAACGGTGTGAACATAAAACCACGAGCATCGTTATGGTAGGTGGTAGTTATTGCCTGACGTGACGGCGTACTAATTGGTCGACAGCTTCTGCGACGTCACGAGACCACGTGACCTGGCAGGCGCTTCTAATGCGGCATCATTCTATGAGATGGGCGGGCGAGATGCAAATCGTACCTTCCAGCGCAGTTGGGAACTTAGTGAGATATGTGACATTTAGGCCTCGTTTCTTGTCCAAATCGATTGTATAATTCGGGGAGATAAATATGAAATTTTTGAATGGCCTTTCCTATAATTAGATAGCGCAAGGCTGTAGGGTGATAAATCTGCGTGTGATTATACAGCCACGCTTGAATAACAAAAAGCTAAGACAGCAGGAGGATATGCGTAATAGGTAGCGAGGATCCTCAAGAAGAGCCCAACACAGGAGCCAGAAAAGATATCGCGTCATACGCTGAGACGAAGAGCTCATCTCCGTCTCCCCCACCCCTCTCCCATCCTACAGATATATATATAATAGGTATATATATATACCTTCCTTTTTTATTGGTCCAAGCTCTGCAATAGACGTAACATCCACACGTGTCTTCTGCAGCCATCAGCCAAGTATCAGCTGAGCAGCACACGTGGAATGAGACGCCGTTCAACCACTCCTCCGACATCCACCCTGGCCCTGGTCATACCACGTCAATCAAACCCATCTGAAACTCTCCGCAGCGCCAGCATCAGAGCCACAGCCGAGGCCCCGTGCTTGCATCGGAGAGGAGCAGCAAAGACTGGAGTCAGGAAGCTTATCCCTGCACTGCTATCTCGGCTGCTTTTCCCCGTCACCCTTAGTGAGTGACAATTCAATAAAGTGCACGCATACTATTATTCATATCAGCCAGTAATTTGATCGGGTAGCCGTGCTATTCAAAGAGTAAATCCACTGAAAACTCCTTGCAACCTCCTTGCGAAGAGATAGGTCATGTGCTATGGTTCACATGAATTTCCGCTGGCAAAATGCGCACTGTTGATTGCATATGGAATTTTGTAGTACTTAACCAGATAAGGGATGCCTAACAGAGCAGTTCCCGATGTCAGTCGTAATATGAGTTGGGTGAACGTTTCTCATTACGCCAGGATAAAACTTGTTATAAGTTCGCTAAACAATATGAAATGTTCTACTACAATTAAAACCACTTCAAATTTTACCGCAATTTCAATCACTCCATAATTAAAACATAAAAAAAAAACTGAAAATTATACCTTTGTGAGAGTTTTTGACGGCATTTTCAAGGATAAAAATAAATATATAGATTTCGGAATTCACTTTGGTTGTGACTTTATAGCTAAAAGTTGATATCCGCGATTCCTGCCTTTTGGTATTAGCTCAAAACTATTGCTGGCATAAAAAGCAGATGTCAGTCTATTGTGGTGATATTTTCTTATATCTGCGCATAAGCAAAAAGGATTTCAAGGGAGCCGTCTTTTTTAGCTACTTCATATGATAGGAATTATGGTTTTTCCTACGACACGTAACTAAAAGAATCTGTTTACTGTTGTCTTACCCCCAATGAGGCATACTAATTGTCGTATTCAAGCTGTAATTTAATGTGTTTTATTTGAAAAATATTATAATAAACCAACAAATTAGTGTAAGTTTAGAGTCGAACTGTTTAAATTGAAATATAGTTCGAGATTTCAGAGTTTCATGTACGGTGACTTTGGCGCAGATTTTAGGAAGGAACCACTACGGCGAATTCTCTCGTGCATACTAATCGCTTCTTACTAAGGTGCCAAAACTGAAAACAAACAGGGTAGCTTCCACGTAGTACCATAATCGTTACACTGGAAGTATAGGCTATGTCGTTATTCATAAAGTATCGTAAACGTTATTTTTCGATAGAGCGCAAGCACTTGCTCACGGACAGGGCGCTGAAGTAATTGGAGCTAAATGTAAGCAATAATTGCCTATGTGATTAGCAAGCAATGTGTAAAACTTGAAAGCTCAGGATTCTCCCAATGAGAAGGAATTTCGCTACAACAAAGAAAATAGGGATGAAGATTTTCATGGCGATTGCCTAAAGTAATACCCTAACTGGGCATCGTCATTCAAGAAGCTGATAATGAATCAGTAATTACGATTAAGGCCTGTAGATAATACCACATCTAATGGCTCACAGGAAATAATATGAATAGATTTACTGTGAATCAGTGCAAATATTTATACTTGAAATTTTGACGAGAACTTGTTCATGCACTTTTCTAGTTTGGTACAGTTCACGAAAGGCCGCAATCATCTGAAATTATACACATTAAAATTTCAACTAGATTTGTAGAATTAAACATACAACAAGATGACAAGCGGCGAGTAATTTCTCTAATATCACGCAGCTGTTAGTGTGTTGCTACGGGTTCTTCCAACACCGCTAGGTTTACCCTGAGAGAAAAAGAGTTGCCGCGATCTTCAAATTTGACCCGCCGAATTGGCGCAGTGATTACGGCACTCGACAACTGTGCCCAAGGTTGTGGGATCAAAACTCTGTCTCGCCAGCCACTTTTCAGCACCCCCCAAAGCTAGGCGCGTCTCTGCGCGATGTCAGTCCACGTTTAGGAGCCCCAGTTATTCGATATTTCCCGGAGTCTTCCACTACGGCGTCTTTTATACTTGGAGTCGCTTTGGGAAGTTAAACCTGAAAACCCGAAACCAACAAAACTTTTCCTGTCTGATAGCTTAATTACAGCTTATACATAGCCGTCACCTGCTGTTCTACGTGTTGGCTATAGAAGCTTCTTACGGAAGACATGTCAAATCGCGGAGTAATTTTAAACGAATATAAATAAATTCATCACGTGATGAAAACTTACTCGTTAAAAAACGTCAGGTAGTGGTCTCAATACACGACAACAACCTAATACCTAAGAAAACCAATCATATTATCAACATTCCCACCTAATGTTGTGCCTGCAGAATGTAATCATTTTATTTGTTTTTCACGGGACTAAACCGAGACGACAATCCATTTTTTAAACCTCGCTTGACATCGTCATCCTCGTGTAAACATACTTTCGCACTGATCTTAACTATTATTCAGTACAAACCGGTGTATCAAAATCCTGAGCGTATCGTAACTTGATAAGCCAGAAAAAACGCGACATATCTATCTGCACCCTTTGCTCGAAAGCTAATCACCGCAATTATAAACCTAACGGACGTAAAGTACAGAAGTGTTGCAGCATCATGACGCCCTTATACAATTAAAATAAGAACACTAAATGCGTCTAAGGGAAAACATCCGTCAAAATCTTTGCAGTAAATGGAGATATCGGGAGCAGACACCCGTGTGTTGAATAGCGACCATCCGTTTTCCGCCATGCCTGGTTCGTTCCATGGAGGCTATTTCCTGCGTCTCCTTGGGGTAATGTCCTGACGCGCCATTGAGATGAAAAAGCAACAGATTTGGAACGCAATACAGACACTAAATACGTTTGGAAGATATGCTAGCACATAATCAATAGAAGTTATGGGCTAAAGTACTAGGGGGGGACACATAATTCATGTCCCACGGAAGTATTATTCATACCTCTCTGGAGCAAATGGGAGGTCGAAAGCCCGAGAGCTCTCTTGTTATAAACGTCGAATTTCCCACAATTACAGCTGAGTAAGTTTCTTCTGACTGCATTTGCAGAGGGCCGCTTCTCCTCTGATGAAGAGCGAGTCTTCTTTGAACCTAATCTAGTTGACCGGAAGCCCCAAAAGGAGGTCTCGACGAACTACTACAGCGAGCTGTACCGGCGAAACTCCATGGGGCCAACGCTCCAGAAGTCGCGCTACCCGGTCGAGACTCAGGAATGCAGCATCTCTACACCGCCGCTCAAAGGAGACCGCTGTGTTGTCGGCCCTCCGGTAGCTGACCAGGCGGAGGGCTTCCGAGCGCAAGCGACCCTGGCAATCTTGCAGTAATGGCGAATGGGCCTGCAAGCTGATATCGGTGAGTGTATCTATATGTGTATTCACTACTCCTGCGGGGGAGAACGTTTTGCGGCGTTTGACACATTCTGCTACAAAATGCCTACCATGCTCCATGCATATCCAAAACACAATATTGCACCAGTACTGGTCCAAACAGGCCGCGTCAATGGCTCTGTTATCAAATTTTTCTTAACATTGGTTTTTGTTTATCCGTCGGCCATTGCACGGACAACATAATATGCAATCAGGAAAAGGACGGAGCAAATTAAACGTTTGTTCGCAAGTAAATATAAAACAAGACACAACTGATCACAGCGAAATAATTGCGTAAAAGTCCTTTGCGCACATGCAATAACACCTTCCACCAGCCTTTTTATCAATTGTGTTGAGAGAAGCGTGAGCTGCGCGTGTGCCAGAAATATACGACAAACTCTCACGAGGTACTATCATGATTTTCTGGCTAAATATGACGACACTAGTTGTTTTATTGATTATACTGTGAAAACAAGCAGATACTTCACGGGTCATCGAGCATTTTTGTTAATAACAAGCGTATGAATACTAGAAAAGCATAGTTTGAATGTTGAGGGCGTGATGCCACGATAGCGTCTTTCCCATGAATTCTTCTCAAGAGACTTTTTTTTATTAGCAAACGTTTCAGGAGCTTCTAAGAATGCCCTATAGCGAATAATCTGAAAGAGAAAAAGTTTACGCTTGAGTGCTGCGTGTCGTCTACGAAGGGACAATTGACGACTGCCCGGGAATTAATCGGTGCAGGTGCAGCATAAAGATGGACATGTTCAAGGTGTTGAGAAGATATGCTTTGTTCACTGATGATAATTTAGAACTACCGTAGGAGTACGTAAGGTCATGAAAGTGCTGGACCTAAATTTGTGTCTTTAAAGTTAAAAGAATCTAAATACTTTAGTCGACGAAAATATTTTAGTCGAGCATCCGTACGTTTTTTACTTCCTTGTCTTATCACAGATGCGTGCCTAGTCCGGAAATCCTTGAAATGCTAGATAAAAAATCAAATTGAATTATTTTGTATTTCTGAGAGATAAAATTGCAATTATACACGCAATATATACTATAAACCTAATCAAAATATTTGAAACTCGTATTACTGCAGCTAAACTGTCCCAACTAGGTTCTTGTCTGCCCCAGGTGCTGCTGAAAAAGCTCGATCTTTTTTGCAGCCCTGGAATAGGAAGTAAATAAGGCTGCAATCATATTTGTGGCAGCTTTCATTATTTTTGGCATACTCAATACCATCTCTTTATAAGAAGCTGTACTCGCTTGCAAAGTCCAGCTTCCGCCTCAGTATAAGGCACCGACAGGTATCGCAAACAATTGCAACGATTCACTACTACTTTAGAGCCGCGAGACCCATCGCACAAATCAGCTAGGCACCGAATTATCTACGATTGCGATAATGACCCATTGCGTTCATGCATGTTTTCAAGGGCGTAGAATTACCGCTATTTTGCGAAGGGAACTTGCCGAATGGGATAAAGAGGATAAAGGATGTGCGTGAAGAACGCTTTGATACCTGTTGAGCGGTAATCTATGAATAATAATAGCAGTTTGAAATATGACTGAATTACCCAAACAAACATCCAGAGTACCTGCTTCTGAACAAGAGGCTGCAGCTCTGACATTATTGCGCAGTTTCTCAGCTGAACCATTCCTTGCTTCATCCAGGTTTTGCACTTCAATGCACTTCCTCCGCACCGCTAAGATATCTTATGTAATGCCCAGTATGCTTTGTTAACGTTTTTACCCGAAACTGCAAGTGTCTCTAAGACGGCTATTCACAGAGCTCCTCAATACTACCAGTTGCGAAACTTCTCATAGGGCCCATGTACCAAAAAACAGCAGTTTTGATTGGTCAAAATTCGTGTGTTTACGAATGGTGGCGGCAACCGCGGCCATTAAAGGAAACTGCGTCCAAATTGCAAACATTCTGATTGTTAATAAATGCAGAACCATTATGAAAAATAAAATTAGTTGAAGGCTTCACGCGGCAAAATGTATTAAGGTAACAGCCATATAGTTAATCAAGATGGATAACAGGAGAGAAAATTTTGATTTCCAAAAGGAAATATTGGCTATAGCAAAAAGCTTGTATTGAGCGCTTCCAGATGGCGCGCAAATTCATAGACATCCGAAACATGCGCACAAAATTCGGTCAGTTTTTGAAGCGGCATTTCGCAACTGGTGTGATCCGAAAGCTCTGGGCTATTCATACATAACTTCGTCTTAAGTGTGATGTGATATGATATGATTCCAACGATATGATTCCATTATATTGGCGAATGTCGTTACGTTTTTCACATTCTTTTAGCTTTATGTGCACCTGAGATGATGCGACCTACTTCAGCACATTGCCGCTCATCATTATATACTAAAATGTGGCATAATCAAGGGTAGAAATGAACGTATAATGATTTCCAGTCATTGCTGGCCTCTATACCCCTGATGCAGGCTCTCTTTACAAAGACAAAAAACGGCGATTTCAAATGCAAATAAAATGGTTGGGTAGAGGCTGAGTATAGCATGCAGCAATTAGCGTAACTGCGCCTCGCTGATGATATCTCGCCACTTGTGCTCTCTGCCGTCTGCGTTCTCCTTATGCGCAGTTTCGTAAGTTGCACACAGCTTTATGTGAACTACAGCTGAGTGTTGGGGATGCGGACACAAGCCTCTCCTTTCTGTTAGGAAGCCGACAGGTAGACCTAATATAGGATTCTGGGGTGAAGAGTTAAAGTCACGTGCAGTCCAGTGAAGTTGGCACAGCCTTGATGCAGAGAGTTCCCATTATTCGGAAGCATTCCACATTGTCATTGCAGTCTGGATAGCGACTCATTGGACTTTACGACGACTCGAGAAACATCATCACTAATGGCATGTGGCTTGACGGCTAATCATTTGCTAGAAACCACGTGTGCCTTCAAGGATACAGCTCTCCGATCTGTTAGGTTTTGCGTGAGTCAGGAATGTGGGTTCTGCACCCGATACGGACAGTATCCAGAAGGAGTCCAGAAATACTTTCTACTTAAGCGATAAAATACACATTCCGATTCTGCCATCATTATTACTCTGGATACATGGAGCTGTAGTTGTGGTATCGAAGACTTGGGCCAAAGATGTACTGTACAGGGGTTACCTTCATCCTTTCCGGCATAACGTGTATTAAAGTACCAAATGGGAGCGCTTGATCAAGAAACTAGCACATACAAAAATCCCTAATAGGACTTTATGGGATACAATTAATAATAGGATGATTATAGCACACTTCTATATGAACTTCTATATGAAAGAACAGAGCTTAACCGGTGCCATCAAGAGGTTTCGGCTTCACGCACAGAATGAACATCGGAAGAAACACCTATAAACGAACCTAAATTAAACTTCTTGAGTTTTGTACTTATTCCAGCATCACTTTCAAAATTATGTACGGAAATGGACATACCTTCTCCATAAGAAATGCCAACCAAGTAGTAATTAATCCGCCATGCTCAAGCAAATGAAAACAAGGGGAGTTGATCCGCATCCATTGCCAACAAAATTACTGATTCCTGAAGCCGTGGAAGGCACGGAAGCGAACTCGCCAGAAACTTTAACGACTCAACTGCACTTCATTTCTTTAGGCAGAAAGGCCCAACAAATTCTCCCTCTTCGCATCGTTCATTCCATCGAAGGTATGATTAATGAGAAAACTCAATCGGTTCACTAATACTTCTAAGCGGTGCATTTTGGTAGACCAAGTTTGAATGCTGTACATGCGCTCGCAGTTTCCACAATATTTCGAGTTGTTTCTAAGCACTATGCCGCTCGCAATGTGTAGAACATGTTTGCTTATTATTATTGAATGTAGAAAAGATTGATTAAAACCATGCGAGCCCTGCATGGTCGGCTCGCGTGAAAATGTTACTGCCACGATTAGGGTCACTCTAAGAGACTGTCCTTTGCTTCACCGACCTTCGAAAGATTTCATATCAACATATATAGCAGAATACTTGATAATAGTAAGAAATTGTCTCCTTATGTTATATGACGTTAATGGCTTTTCAAATAAATGAGCTGTATAAGCTCTCGCCTAAAAGTAACATGTCCTATTGCTTTTCTGTAGTCTGGTTTTTGATCACCCGTATCGATTGCACACTTCAATTTACTACCACTAAGTCCACAATTGTTCTTTCATTTTATGGTGTAAAGATATTGTGATTTTATGCAGTTTTTGTTTTCTGAATAAATATGCTATGCTTAGTATGCGTGTGTTTACTAATATTAAACTACTTTTTTCTTTTTATTGCGATAGCGTCAAAGGCCTCTTCCTGCAGAGCCTCAGGAAGGATAGAAATTGTGGCCGGTGTGGGCAAAAATACTGGGCATTATTTTGGCAGGTAATTGCTAGCAGGTCACATAGTCTCGTATTGATTGGTTGGGGGTGTGTTCGATGCCAGGAGAGCATAGGCCTGACAGGAGCTGCAAGTTTGGGCATTCACTTTCGCATGTCTGGGTGAGACAGAAATAGAATCTTCAGGTAAATTAGGGAAATGATTAATAGACGCTACTTCTTCGCCACATGGGCACGTCCGTATGACCAGGTTCAATCTAAGCTTTAGAGATAACTGTGACAAGATGGTCTTTCACATAATTGCTTAGCGCACGACTGTATGCCAATCATGCGTTAGATTATAGACGTAAGAATTACTGATTAGGTCAACAGCAGAGCTGATATGCACGGACGAGTATCCGCGGGAAGGGCCACAGACGGAAGACAATACGGATGTAACAGAATAGGCTGACACTGTAGGGTCGCCGTGGTGATGCAGTGGTAGGGCGCTCGGTGTAACTAGTAAAGAATGCGCGATCGAATCCCAGCTGCGAAAAGCCAGGCACAAGTGTACTGTGCGATGTCAGTTAACATAAAGGAACGGCAGATGATCTAAATTTCTTGAAGCCTCCTCTGCGATGTCTCTCTAACCACTCGGACCGTAAATATCCCACAGATACATCTTTTTTTATCCAAGTCTTGAAGTACAGGTAATGTCCAAAGTGCACACTATGCCGTAACAATCGCTATCGTGTTTGTGCCACATATGGACTGAGATGTGGCTCTTCCCCTCTTCCAATATCCATCTGCGAAAGAGGATTCCTCCTAAAATAACACCGGCAGGAGCTACCCGGACTATCACCTTAATATCCCCAGGCAAAGCCGTTGTGTACATAGGGAATGAGAACGAATGGCGATACTCAGCAGGCTTATCGATGCACGGTTATATGGGCAGGATTTCCCCAACAAAATACTTGAGTGGCACTTTAAAAATGTCCATGCATACTATCATTCAGAGCGAGTTCGATCAGGCAGCCACAGGATCCAAACGAAGAAACGCTGTAGACATGTGCGGTTTTCATCTGGGGTTTATAAGGGGTTGTAAATAATCATTCACACTTTATCATAAGCACCATGAAAATAAAGTAAACACCTAATTTTTCACCTTTACAAAGCTGATTTGGTGCAATTTCGGCCCTCTAGCACTAGCTTCACTGATTCTTGCTTAGAAAGAACAGAAAATATAAATACGTCGCGGAGCTAGTCTGATAAACCTGCAGCTAAAGAAACGTAGTTTTAGGCAGACAGTTTTAATTCTGTCTTTTTCGTACATGCTTTCTTTCTCTACGCAGTGACCTCAGGAGAACCTGCAGCCCGCACTCTCCATGCACAACTCCCGGAAGAGCTTGTAGGGTCACGGCGTATTTTCGACCTTTCCCTTTCATATGTTTTATAGTCAATCAATAGATAACTAAAAGTAGAAATTATTAAACGGGAATTAGCACAAAATTGGCTATTTGTGTTTTAAATACAGTGAATGTGGCTCAGTTTTTGAAGATAAAATTTGAGCGGTCAATACGGTGATGTGTTTGATTCGGTTTCAAGCATCGATATCCTGAAATAAAGTGACAGCTTGTATTGATGGCGTAATCTTTATCCGCTAAAGACAACTTGATTGCTTAATCACAAAGCATGGAAAATATTTTTCTATGACAGAGAAGCACTTTGTGCAGGACTACACTCTGAAACCATTGGAGTCCAACTTCATCAATAACGACATATGTACTTTGCAAACACTATGCAAAAGGAGGCAATTCAGTAGCGTCGCAATACCCAGAAAAAAAGAAGTGGGTACAACAAAGGAAAGGGCAATTATAGAAAAGGATATAGCTTTAACCTAAACGTATACTTACTGTAGGGCTCAAAGGTCTTAAGATGAAGCACATGCTGAGAGGTGAATTTTGAGGCTTCTTCTGCCGGTTCCAAGTTACTGGAATCTAAGGTTGCACGTATGATTGAAAGAAATACCAGTAATACAACGTTATTGTATTCCGTAGTCCTACTTTAGTCGTAACATTTAGGAAGATTGTTTATGCCGAAACAGTAGAGGCGGACGTCTATAGGCACTTTTACATTTTAGTAATGTTGGTTATTCTTCGAAAAACACCATTCAGGATAACAGGGGACATAATAGAAGACAAAACAGTGCTTTGTTTGCCTTGACTGCGTACCTCTAACGTGCGCGCTGATTTTCCAAGATTCCTAAGATAAGCTAGCGGACAGCTGAAGGGGACTTAAAATAGCTGGCACATACTCGTCTCTGTTGGCGAAATTATGAACATCTTACCGTAAGAATAACACAAAGGCGAAGTTTGGAATCAATAAGAAAACTATACATTTCCTAAATAAAGGATTTCTGAGTCGAACATTATGGGCCAGGCATGACAAGACACGAGAATGCCAGAGTAATAACAAGACCAAGGTTGATCTTTAGTAGTAAAACGTTCAAACTGCAGTGCTTACTGGATGCGATGAACCCTTTTTTTTACCACATTAACGAAGAGCCAGACTATTCACTTCCAGCTGCCTGGCTTCATAGTCTTCGTGTCAAGATAATTTTCTTTTGATCTTTTCTGAGCAAACCCATAAAATGAAAATATATGCGCCTAAATAATTCAAGACGCTCGAACCAAGAAAAGGTAAGCCTATCTACACACTTTACCCGTAAATTGCGCTTACTTTTAACTCTTAACTTGAAAGACGTCAAGTGTACGATTTCTGTATTCTCTCTGTCACCTCTCCGAAAGAAGGCATTAACGGCGTTTGTGCCTTACTAAAACTACCTGTATCCGATAGGGAGCACTCATCGAAGCCTTTGTATTTAATGCAAATAGATGGATAGACACCCTTGTGTTCAGTCGCAACCACACGTTATCCGCCATTTTAAGTGTTTTCAGTCTGTCGAGGCTATTTTCTCGGTGTCATAGACTTTCTTACGGCAACCTAGCCGCCCGCAATGCTCCCAAGGTAGTACGCAAACAGTCAGCACCTGTACCAAAGGTGGTTACAGCAGAGAACATTGCCGGGAGCATCGTTCGCATCATTTATCTGCGACATCAGTGTTGTGCAAGGACATTTACATCTCCTTGGTGGATTTCTCTGCCTGAGTGCAAGTTGTGTGCCCAGTAACAGATGTCGCCAACACAACCAGACTTCCATTATGCCGCGCAGCATCTGTTTCCAACCATCGTCATCGGCGTATAGCAAAAACTTCAGCGCTGTGCTGCAGTGAAGAACTTGACGATTTCGATGTTCTATTCTGGCGTTTTCCTTCACAGCCGCAGGAATGAAGGGCAATGCAATAAAATGATAAGAGCACTCCTCTGCATTGGCTGAGAAAAAAAGCATTGCGCATTCCGCACCAGCTGCCCTGCTGGCTTAAAGCTGAACATATTCCTGACAACCAACATCATTCGTAGAATTATTGCACCAGCGGATTTCTCAAGCGATGGTATTTACGCGTGTGTAGGGGTGCGTTTATTCAGATGGATATAGCGCCGCTCAGGAGGAACTTGCAGCCGAGCGTCAGGCGTGGCGAATAAGCAAGGCAGCAACCAACTTCTTCGTGCTCGAGCGCGCCAGCACGCGATGCATGGCAGTGGCTATGAAGACGAAGATTACCACACTACATTTTCCCCCCGGGTAGAGAAGAAGCCATCCTGGTGACTTATAGACCCAATAGAACAGACGGAGCGAAGTATTGCTTGATTCGGTCCACATGAACTGTTTCACGTCCACGGCGACGCAAGTCAGTAGAAGGCGTAGCAGGCTCAAATACGTATGTGAGAGGAGATATTTGTTGGAGGACTCGGAATGGACCATGATATCGAGCAAGAAGCTTTTTTGAAACGCCGGTGGTTGTGGTAGGGACCCAGAGCCATACCAGGCAGTTAGGTGCATATGTAGAAGGCTCGCCGGTGTCGCGGTGGTGTTTTTGTTGCCACTGGTTTTCCGTTGTAAGCGAACGGGCGAGCTGACGGCTCTCTTCTGCGTACTGGGCGGCGTCCGAGAGTGGCGTCGATTCAGTGACATCAGGGCGGTAGGGAAAGAGCGCGTCTATTGTGCAGGTTGGCTCGCGCCCGTAAAGAAGAAAGAAGAGAGAGATCCAGTGGTGGTCTGTATCGCAGTATTGTACGCGTAGGTTACAAAGGGAAGAACCGGGTTCCAGTTTGAATGAGCGTCGTTGACGTACATGGCCAGCATGTCACTCAGAGTACGGTTGAAGCGCTCGGTCAGGCCATTCGTCTGAGGGTGGTAAGAAGTTGCGGTGCGGTGAATGATGCGGCATTTTTTCTGTAGGGCTTCAATACCTTCGGACAAGAAAACGGGTCCGGGGTCACTGAGCAGTTCCTTCGGAGTCCCGTGGCGAAGAATCAAGTTGTTGAGAAGGAACAACGTCTCTTGCGGAGGCAGACGGTAATGGTGATGGTGAGTAAGATGGTCTACTGCCACGTTAATCCACTGGTTTCCAGCGGAAATAGTAGGCAGAGGACCATAGAGATCTATGCCAACGCGGTCAAACAGACGAGCAGGGCAGGGTCTGCAAAGAAATAGGGGACTTCTGTGGAGTTTTTCGGCGTTGACAAGATTCGCAAGCGCGCACAAAATGTCGTACAAAGCGGTACATTCCACGCCAATAAAATCGCAGACGTAGGCGCGTGTAGGTTTTCAATACGCCACCGTGGGCACACTGTGGGTCACCATGGTACGCAGCACAAACGTCGGCGCGGAGATGACGCGGTATGCCTAGAAGCCACTTCCGTCCATCAAGCAATTAATTGCGGCGATAGAGGAGACCGTCACGAATGGAGAAGTGGTGGGCTGGCCGGACGAGCGCTTTGCATGAATGACCGGGAGTAGGACTTGAAAGAAAATGCAAAAGAGCACTGATCCACGGGTCATTCCGCAGCTCGGTAAACATGTCGACAGTGGAAAGAGTCGACAAATCGTAAACACAGGCGTGCTTAGACGAGGTATCACTAGGCAATGGCGAGCGAGAAAGAGCATCCGCGTCCGTATGCCTCAGACATGATCGATAATTGACATGGATGTCATACTCCTGGAGACGGAGAGTCCAGAGAGCAAGGCGACCGGATGGGTTTTTCAGAGAGGCCAGCCAGCACAAAGCGTGGTGATCGGTCACAACATAAAACGGTCGGCCATACACATTGGGATAAAATTTTCCGATGGCCCAAATAATGGCCAAACATTCCCTTTCGGTGACTGAATAATTGGACTCGGCTTTCGTCAATACTCGCTGTAACCAGTCTTACGTTGGGTAAGGACGGACCAAGCCCAATACCGCTGGCGTCAGTGTGAATCTCCGTAGGCGCAGTCGGATCAAAGTTACATAGAATGGGAGGCGAAATCAAACCGTGCGAGAGGTACGGGGATCTACACCCAGCACCTCCACCAATTGTAGGGGTGGGTTTATTCAGATGGATATAGCCGCTCAGGAGGAACTCGCCGCGGAGCGTCAGGCGTGGCGAATCAGCAAGGCAGCGACCAACTTCTTCGTCCTCGAGCGCGCCAGCACGTGATGCATGTCTGTGGCTATGAAGACGAAGATTACCACACCACACGTGCAATTTTTCGCATTTGGTAAATTACATATTCGTAGAACCTCCTCCCGAGGTTGGTACCTTTTGGCTATCATCGCTTTTGCTATTATTAATGGCGTTTTCGAGCGACTCGACGTGATGGTATTGTTTTAGATTATCCGCCTTCCAATCTGGAGGCACCAGGTTGGATGCCGGGTATCGCCGCGCACCCACCCGTTTTCAATTGGTGCAGGGCTTAATGCTCGGCTCTTCAGGTTGAAATTCTTGGGAAAGGTGGCATGGCACAAAACGCCGTAAAAAGAAAAAAAGTGCCAAGGACGGCTGAAGGAACCTAAGCGTACACAAGTGTAGGAATAGTATAGCCCGGGAACTTCTTGACCCATGCTATATTCATTAAAAATGTATCAATTTTTTAGGCACACCATATTCTGCGATGTTTAATAAAAACTGTGCTCTTTTCAATGAAACGTGTGTGCATGCCTGGATTCGTTGCGCTGATCAAATTACGTACCGCACACGTGCATGTGTTGGTTCCGCCTGTCCATTCTTATTTTATTTTACTTTATGGTCTTCACCTATGAATAAACAAAACAAATTATGCCTCTCTTGCTTATCATTATTTGTGCGTGCTGTTTTGGAGCTAAATTACTTCAAGTGAACATGCACCAACTAGCCCCACCGCAAGTATTATCAAGCTTGTCTTGATTCGCGTTTTGGCAATGAACTTCGAAGCCCGTCTAGCACGGCTGCGGCCTATGTCTTTAATGACATGGCGCATGTGTGTTGTGTATTTACTTGGGTTTCGCACTGACTGTTAGAAATGCACACGTCGTAGAAAGGGTGCAAGCGGCGATTGCATTACCCGCAATACCGAATCCTTATAGCTCGTCAGCATTCAGATAATATATATGAGGTCTGGTTTCTGGCTTGTCTTGTAATTTCGCATCTGAAGCCAGGGATTCGGCATCAGGAAAAAATGTAATATGGTTACCTGGTCATCAAAGGGTAGAGGGCAACGAGTACACGCCAAGGCCAGAGTATTCTTAGGATCCATTCTTTCACATGAATACCCCCAGCTCTTCAATATATGCGGCGCAATACTATAACAAGTAAACATAGAGACGAACATTCCTGGCACCCGCTAACGGACTCGATAAATCTGAGGAGTGTCAACTGAGGCAGTTACATATACATAGAAGCACGGCAAGATGGCACGAAATTAGTCCGGGTAATTTGGTAGCTGGATGAATGTTTTGCGCCCAAAAAGCAGAAATTTACCACGAAAGCCTAGACATACCTTGAAAGTAAACAAAACTTAAGCGGGGTGGGGAGGTGGTGCTATCCTGCTCAAATCTTGCGGCACTGAGGATGTTGGTTACGACTGATGACCCGACCAACAACGCCCTTAACACATAAATCCTTTTTCCGAAACAAATCCTCTCTATTACTAATACCACTAGGCTCCACAGATGCAGCTTCATGAAGACGTCGATGTTCTGTGTGTATGCCATAGTCCTCTAGCACCTGCGATAACAACGCACAGCGCGACAGTTCAAAGTTACAAATGCACAATTCATTGACCTTCATAGTTGAGTATGAAAGTAGTAACTAGAGCTGACGCGTTTAATTTGCGCGCCTGGCAAATATACCTACCCAGCTATGCAGTCAACCATGTTCACATAAAAATTTCGCGATCCACTTTTTATCCTACAGGCTGTCGGGACGCTGGAACTAGCAAGACCCGACCTTCATTTGGTAACGTGCTGTCAGATTGGTTGAGTACGACTGAAGCTTTGGTGTTGGTGAAACAAAAACAAACAGGTTATTTGCAATTTATAAAACTTCGAACATATAAGGTCGAACATATAACATATAATATAAGGTTCGAACAACAAAAGGCTAAGTGTTAACAACCCATATATAAAAACAGCTGGATGAGCCGTTTATACAGGGTCAAGAATAATATTTCACGCTGAAAATCATCCTTGAATATATTATTTCCAGCCTCATTCTGATGACGCTAAATAAAATAAAATACATCGCGCTTCTCTTATATATCGGTAGCCAATTACACACATCACATCACTGATAGTATCCGGATTATGCAAGGTATGGTACTGTGCTGTTCTAACAGGCCGGGTAACTCGATGACTGATAGACCGTTGCACAACGAAGAGACGACAATCCAGTATTCTTTTGTAGAGCTCCGCCAGGTGATCGAGGCGGGCTCCTTTCTCAAAAGCGCACCTGAAAGGAGCGGCACCGACTCGAAAATATCGGCGGGATTTAAACAAAACCTCACATTTACAAAAGTATGCGTTTGTGAAACTGCGCTTCGACACCCAAGAGCACCAAAAAGATCATGCCACGTTTTTAAAGTTTCTAGGAATACATTGCTGCGCAAGGCCTCGGCATTTCTTCACAACCACCAGAGTGCACGTGATCTGAATTTTCAAAGTGCGTAATGAAAGCAACTATATAACTGGAGCCGGGCATGCCTAATGTAGCAAACTCTTCCGACGTTTAATTCACACGGGGGTTCTTTGATATGTGCAGGTACGCATAAAGATTCTCTTCAAATTACAATCATGCCGTCCCTACCGGTCAAAACGAAGCAATTGGTACATGATAAGTTTCACTAGCCTCCACTTATAGTTTCCACATACCAAAGCTGCTCCTTGTGCTGACAGTATTACAATACTAAGATATGCACCGTTTCTGTTTTCCTCTACCGGCACAATTGTCATCCGCGCATAGAGTGTTTTCAGTCATCTTTTTCATCATCCCTCTAGGAACCAATCTCGAAGATGGTGTAGAGAAGTGAACAATCATGACCAAACAGTTTTGCAAACAATTTTCTGTTATAACAGATAATAAATAACGTAAATTGGCTGAAGCTTTACAGTTGTGTATAAACTTATGACAAATTGCAATAAATTCATTGAGATTTCCGAACGTAACGTTTACTAGAAGTTGATTGCTTCGAGCCATTTCAGTCGAGAATAGAGATTTAAATTAAGGTATGAGGCGAGTTCTACACTCCAAACATTTCTTCAAGAAATATAGACGCTAAATTTGGTGACATTTTCTTCCTGTTAATGATGCATAATACGTTCCTGTATCGTGATCTCTCCGCAGTTTTATCTTGCAACAGCTAAATTATAAAAAAAAAATTGAATTTTTATTCTTCGATAGTTTTGGTTTCAGCAGCCGATAAGATGGCTGTGATGTCACAATCAACTCTTGACGCGCGGTATGTACAGCAGCGGTATTAACACCGATTCTTTTACTGATTCGTATTTTGAGGTCGACATTTCTTTATCATTGCAGCGGAGTCACACGACAGAGGAATAATTATATCGTTGTTTTTTTATCCATGACGTGATCAAGGCGACCTTGATTTTACAGCCATCGCTCGGATGTAAAACAGAAACAGGCGAGGAAAAAACGTCGATTATAAGTTATCTAGCAGTCGTAGGCAGACATGACGATTAGATCCGTCTGCAGTAATGTATTAGGCATTATGACAAGGGATAAAACAAGAACCCAAAAATTAGGTATCTACAGTCCTTTCTTTCACATAACAAGATGTTTCACTCTGTACATCTGGCGTGGTAACCCTGATGTTGTCAGCGTTTATTTTTTAAACCGTTAACTCTGCTCACCAGAATAAAATGTCGAAAAATGACCGAAGCTGGTTCTGTGACCATCAATATCAGAGGTCAAAGCAGAGGTCTATTTCGCTATTGTCAAGCTATGTGTCTATATGCCTAGGATATGTCTTATGATCAGCCATGAGTTTGGACCATTAGTTAATTATACACTACGTTGACCAATTACTGGGCCAAATTAAGGTATATTCAATAAATTTAAATTAAATAAATATTTTAACTACTGCATCAAGTCATATACTGTTGGAAAACTTAGGCCGAGGTAATGGCACTGTGATAGTTAGCAATCCGCATTCATCTGCGTTAAGTAGTTACTGCCATACAGAACAACACTTTAATATCAAGTTGCGTACAGCTGGATAGCGTAAGATGAGTGCAGATGCTCTGCACTTGTAGCGATCACTATAATAAGCGTTAATAATCTATTTGCAATCAAAACCACTTATTGCATGGAGCCATATACGTCTAAAACCTTAAGCTAAATTCCAAATAGGTTGTGCTTGTTAGCGACTGTAATTCATTAGTGTCCAATGTTTAATCGCTTTTAAAAGCAACATTTGCGCTATTGATGGAAAGCTGAGGTGCATTATGTGCTGGTTAGCCAAACGCAAAGATAAATCTAACAAACGATTCCTTTTCTTCTGCATGCTCGTGTATGTGTAATAGGTCTTATTTAGAACGGGCCTGTTTAAAATAAATTATTACTGAGTGAATCATTTGTTCACAGGTTCCTCCTCTTAGTGCAAATGTGGCTTTTGCACTGGAGCCTGTAAACCGAATACAACAGTTGTGGCTAAAACTCTTCTTCTGTGAAATATAGCTATAACATACAGCAATAAGTTAACCCCTCAGGCAGGATGAAAAAAAGTCTTGCCGACAATTAAAATGGCTAATATGCTGGAACACTAAGAATTGTGTCTCGCAAATTATATTCCTATTACTATGTCTTGATCATAGTAGTTATTGGTTTTTCAACCTTTGTCATCATCATCATCATCATCAGCCTGGCTATACGCACTGCAGGGCGAAGGCCTCTCCCATATTTCTCCAATTAGCCCGGTTCTGTGCTAGCTGCATCCACTTGACTCCTCCGAACTTCTTAACCTCATCCGCGCACCTGACTTTCTGCTGCTCTCTGCTACGCTTTCCTTCCCTTGGAATCCAGTTTGTTACCCTACCTTTGTAATTACAGAAACTTGATGCAATGATTCGGCTGGCTTTTTATCATTGGAAAAATGCTGCCGCGGAAAAATAAATTGCAAAATTGCAGTTTCGAAGACCAGATCTCAAAGTGTAGGTTTCTGGCAAACACCTAGTAGTTATTAACAAAGTGTACCGCGTTTCATCACATGAACACCCCTTGCGTATTACCCGTAGCCTTGACAACCGAACGATACTCATTAACCACTCATGCGTGAAAATATGGCAAAACACGCGCACGAAGAAAAAAAAGCTTTATGAGGTGACTACAGTTCATTACCCGCAATACCGTGGAAAATAAAACGAGTGTCAACCGGTTCTCCAAGCACGAACCATATGCAGTCAGCATCTCAGCTACCGCTAACCTCCATTTATCAAATCGCTACCCTAAGTAAAAAAAAAAAGTCACCCGCCTCGACTTAAATTTACGCTGAAAAAATTCAGTTGCCTAGGAAGTTTCATCTCGGCTCAAAGTAAAATGTCCAAGAGAGCCAAAGAATGAACCTAATTACTGAGGGAAAGAAATTGCTGGCCGCTAATCTTCCGCTTTTAGGGGTATGAGAAGACAGGACACCCAGGACACAGGAGGTCGTCCTACGCGAAGACACGATAAAAAATACTATTACGCACATTGCGAAAAGGCTCCCTAGCCTTAGCCCTCACCTTATATCAAAGCCACTATCATTACTGGAATTTTCAGAGAGCCGTTCAAATTACTCCCGCGGTGACGTTACACCCTACGCAGCGAGAATCCGTCGGGACCGCCTCTTCTCATATATAGTCGAGATGGACTGAGACCGCTCATTGCTTCCTTCAAGGCAACGATTCCGCCTACAACATCGCCCGTGAGCTAGCCTAAAGCGCAAAGGAGAAGAAGAGGGCAGCCGTCTTCATGAGGTCGAAGAACTGCAGATTGTCCGAGTTAGTGAACCGTGAAGCAAAGTAATATATGAGCTCAAAACAAAAAAAAAAAACAGTACACAGCGTTGTTGGTGTAACTTATTTTCCTCTGTATCCCATTTTGTCGCGCTCTTGTATTACTGGTTTTCATAAGGCTTCAATGCCTAACGCAGCCAAGCCGACTCGCCCGTAAAATATATACCGTCAACAACCAACCCCTAAGGCCTAAAACGCACGTACCACAGATTATTGACAAATCTGTACCAATTCCTCGTAATTTGCTCCCGCATTTGTTCAAATCAGCATATGCGCTCATGTATATTCTGCCCTCAGGTATCCACCTTCACTCATTTGGTTTGCGTTGGTAAAACCGCTCGCAAAGGCACAGCAGCATTGGAAATACGGAGCATTCGCAAGCACTGATGCGGAATTCGCATCGCGCCGTCAAATTGGCGTCACGCACTTGGATCAAAAAGGCCGCTGGGTCAGAAGGGCTCCCTTCTGCCTGATGTTGTGTTCCTTCCCCTTTACACCTGTGTACAAATAAACTATCTGATAACAACGTTTGACCCTACACCTGCCTGAGGCATACCCATAATGTTTTCCGTATTGTTGTGCCAGAATAAGGCACAACGCCCAGTACAACAACACACACGCAGGGTTTTCAAGTGGCTCGGTTAAGACAAATATTTCCGCAAAACTGTCGCATGAAATGTCTAATAGCTTCTTTTTAAAGAATAGTTTTAAAGAATAAAAACATTCTTCAAGCAATTGTAACGGGAAAATAAATATTTCATTGAAAATAACTCATTATTCAAGGTACTCCTGATGGCATCTCGATATGACTTTTAAATAGCAGCGGTGCTTTTTACTAACACATCGAGTAATAGCAAGAGCGGCTTTTGTTTTCGCAATGATTATAGAGCACCACAAGCTATGCTCACGGGCGTTGTTTGTACAATATTTTACGTAATGTCGTTGAAGAGGGCGACGATAGACAACATAGTGGGAGGCAACGAAGCTGAAGCAACAGTTGGTGCTTGCCAGAACACTTGCGTCTGTCATCAGTTGTTATGGTTTCCTAAACTAGCCTTCTGCCACGTATCATCTTTGTGGAGGTGCTGAGGAATCAACGAAGAACCTCCACCAATATGATACGTGGCAGAAGGCTAGTATCCCCACTCCCCAGGATAGATGATGCCCTGGATTGCTTGCACGAAGGCAATTATCTCATCGGTTGATTTTCGTTCCGGCTATTGGCAGATCGTGGTCGACGAAAAGGACCGAGAGAAGATCGCCTTCGTCGCTCCCGATGGCCTGTACCAATTCAAGGTGATGCCTTTTGGCCTGTGTCTGTTACATGTAACGTCCGTTACATTCGAGAGTATGATGGACTCCATTGTACGTGGTTTCAAATGGACGGCGTGCTAATGTTATCTTGACGACGTCATTGCCTTTTCTTCGACCTTCGAGAGCCATCTTTACCGTCTTGATGTCATTCTTGAGGTCTTCCGAAGAGCTGGCCTTCAGCTGATTTCAAAGAGGTGTAGCTTCGGTCGACGTGAACTCAAGGGGCTCGGACACTTGTTCAACGCCCACGGCGTGCAACCCAGTGACGTTCGTAGTTTTCTCGGCCTTTGCTCGTATTTTCGATGGTTTTTCCCCAACTTTGCGGAGACGGCTCGTCCATTCACTGTTCTTCTGAAGAACGACGTTCCATTTTGCTGGGATCAAGAACAATCTCAAGCTTTTCCTGCGATCATTGCAGCCCTCACCAACCTACCCGTTCTTGCACACTGAAACCACTCAGCACCAACAGAGGTACGCACCGACGCCAGTGGTCACTGTATTGGTGCCACTCTCGCCCATCAACAGACGGGCCGCACTCGCGTCATTTTTAATGCCAGTCACCTCCTTTCAGCGGCTGAGCGGAATTATTCAATCACAGAAAGTGACTGTTTAGCCCTCGTGTGGGCCATTACAAAGTTTCGCCGTTACTTTTTTGACTATCCGTTCTCCGTCATCACCGACCACCACGCCTTATGTTATCTTCCTAAGCTGAAGGACCCCACCGGTCGTTTCGGGTGTTGGGCGTTGCGTCTTTATAAATACACTTTTTCTGTCATCCACACGTCCGGCCAGCTGCACCCTAATGCCGATTGCCTATCCCGCAACTCGGTAGAGCCGCCGCCTGAAAGCGAGTGTGACGATTACACCTGTGTTTTGCCCATCTCTGACCATTTAAATATTCGTCATGAGCAGCGCTTAGATCCCAAGCTTTGCGGCATTATCAACCACCTCAGCACTGATCACCCAGACGCTACCCTCCCTTTGTCTGTGCTCCACAGCGGTAATTTATATCGGCGAAATATGCGGCCAAATGGCGCCGAGCTGTTGCTCGTAGTCCGCGGTCACCTGCATGCACTGGTTTTCAGGAGCTGCACGATGCGCCCACTGTGGGTCATCTTGGCGTATCGTACGTACGCCGGTGCTTCTTTTGGCCAGGCCTCAAAAGCTTTGTTCGTCATTACGTAACTTCTTGTGACAGGTGGCAGCGACGGAAGAAACCGTCAGTTGTGCCTGTTGGATCTTTACAGCCGATTGATATCACAGTAGACCAATTTTCTTGAGTTGGCCTTGATCTCCTCGGGCCTTTCCCTTTGTCTGCTCCGTAGAATAAATGGATTGCGGTGACGTTGCTGCGTTTGTCCTCCACGATGTTCTCCTGCTCCACAGTGCTCCACGCCAGCTCCACACTGACCGTGGCGGTTGCTTCCTTGCTCGGGTAGCCGACAAAATTCTCCGATACTTCTCTATTAGGCACTATACAAGACTGGTAAAAACATAAAAAGGAAAAGCAGAACACTCACCAAAAATGCAGACTCTCAGACCACGCCTTCTTTTCGCGTCGAACCCAAAACGCGTGGGACTGTTCAACTTTTTAAACGCGTTCTCTTCGCGCAGAAGCTGCAGCCCAAGAGTGAAGTCGTCCGAAGAGTACAGTGCGTACTGGTCTCACTACCCATCGCGCTCCTATTTGAAGAAAACCAACTTCGTGATAATCGCCACCAAAGAACCTACACATGGTGATTCGCCCACAGTGCAACACGCAACCACGGTTACGAGAAAGCGCCAACTCAGCCACCGCTGCACTCACGCTTACCCGCGTCGCCATGCAAGGAAAACACATGCAGAAATGGGGCACAGAAAAAGTTTCACTGAGGAAAAAAGGAGAAGCCCCTGCCGTCACGTCAATGCGGCCAAGCTGAAGCCAAGCCTGCCAAGGTTGTCTTGGCGAGGGAAAACCACGGACAAGTCACATGAGGGACACTGCGGGTAGCCCCCACACCCCAACCGATAGGAAGTGACCCCTGCCCTTCCCGACTTGCTGGCGCCGTCTGCGGAGCACGGGGGTAGTGAGGAAGGGGACTGGGGTAAGGCGGCCGAATGAGTGTTTGAAAAGTCGCGAAAGAAAACGCGCGTAATCCTGTCTTTTTTGTTGATACTACCAAAGTTTTTGTTACTCTTGTTCACTCTAGTATCCACGGAATCAAGCCGTGATTATTAGAAAACCCCAACGCTTAGGACGACTTAATTTTAACGTTCTGTCCACTTCAAGAAAGGAAAGAGAAAAAAGTAGAACATTCGAAATACACACACAGCGGTGGAGAATTCCGATGCAGACGGCGCCCCATTTTGCGGCAACAAGCTACTGGCAAAAACGGCTAGGCTTCTAGAGAATGTCAGACACTGGTGCATATAAGCGGGCAACTGGCTTAATGAAGCTCCGTCCTGCCCTACATAGTAGGCTATAGCAAGGATAGTGTTCGTTAGTGTGATTTCTCACTTAACTTGTTTTATGATATAGAATATGTATGTCCTAGCATTACACTTACCTTGTTCTAACATGATCTATTACGAATTTTGATTAGCATTCATCAATGCGTGTGCATTAATAGTGAGTGAATCCTTTACAATCATAAAGTTGTTAGGGTCATATTTGCCTGCTTTGTTGCGAAGCATCAGCTAAATGTTTACATTTAATGCTAAAAACCATCTATTAGCTTTTATAAAACATGAGTGTGAAAGTAATTGCATGCTGCTGTTATATTCCGTTGCAGAATCTGGTCAATACTTTTTTACAATGAGATCAAAGAAACATTAGGAAATCGTTACATGGTCTTATCACTGGCGCCTAAGACCACTTAAAAACATGGGTCAGGACGAAGGGTATACGCTAATATCTTCGTGAATGTTGAAAAATGAAAAAAAAAAAAAGAAACGCATATAGGAAAAATGCGAGATAAATTATGTTGGGTAGAACGTAATAAAAATTTTGTTAGACCTGTGAAGATTGTACTCGGCAGGATTTGAATGTGTATCGAAATTCAGTAGACTCGAAAGGTGGTCAATAGTTCAACAATGCAGCTTCAAAAGTCCTTTTGTAAGAAGTACACGCGGCTGGGCTGGCCTAAATCATATTATTCCCGCAGCCAACTAAACAAAAAAGAGGAGGCAGAAAGTAAAATTGAATCGCCCGTGCGCATGCGGTCTGCCTCCATGCGCAGGCGTTCGATGATTCTTTCGTTAGCACTGCAAGCAGCGTTCCCTCTTCCCTGAGTAGAGCGATGCACAAGTCCTCTTCGGCTACTGTAGGCCCTCCTGTTACATCGGACGGACCACCAGCACTCCTGACTCCATCCTGGTTGCGTGGCGCCGTCTGGAATGTATTCGAGCGCTGCTCTGGGAATTCCGGGCATACTGCCAGCTCTGCGACGCGGTCGCCTAGGCGGCCTCCGGACATGAAGATCGGCCAGAGCCCCGTCGTCAAGGCCCTACGCGCTGAACACGAACGTGGAGAATATGGAGAGGGGGACGGCCTCCGGAACCAAGTCCGACGTGCATCTCAGCCGAGCCTACATCCAAAGGAGAGCAGCCTTCAAGGGAGCGCTGTACGCCCACTGGTCAGCGACTACTTTGGTGTTTTGACCTCAAAACCTAATCCCGTGAGTTGTTTCAAGGAATAGGCACAAATAACTGCTACCCATTGCGACCAGAGCGTCGTATCGAGACTGGAGATGGAAGTTGAGGGGGAATAGGAGACGTAAGAGGGCCAAGCGCAAGCGCACAAAAAAAAAGAAGGAAAAAAAAACTTATGTACTTATATTGATAGGTATATGAGGCTGTATTTTTTCTCCATGTATACTCTCAAATTAAATAAGAGCAAGCTTGCTTTTATGGCAGAAACTCAAAAATAATTACCACATCCTACTGCCTACAACCTTAGCCCGCCGTGGGATAAGTGGCAAGACCACGACATTTTTTTTCATTACACGATAAAGTATTCGTCGCGTTCAGCCGAAAAGCTGCTGCCGTAATTCGAATTGAGAACCCTACCTCAGAAACCTGTGAAAAAATACGCTGTTCGATTAAACTATTTTGTACCATTTGAGTTTCGATCCTATGCCTGCCGCACGATAGGGGAGGAGGAAATGCATATCGGCCCCGAATGGTTCTTTTCTTCAAGCTGTTTAGAGAATGACTTACTGACGTATCTTGGGAATGTGTTCTTATGTTACATTTATAATTTCAAGAAGAAAAACTTTTTGGCTCAAAGATTCCTGCATAAATGGGCTGCGTTAAAAGCATCATCGTGGTATACTCTCTTAAGCGTCCTCCTCATTTTTATTTTGGGGTAAAGTTTCTTGCATTTAATGAAGGCGAACAATGTTCATTTATTGAAGCTTTTTGCTAGCCGTATTTGGTGAGACTGCGTGCTATATCCTGGAAACTTCCACGGCTGAAAATGAGCCATCAAGGAAAAAAACAGAAAAGCGAAATGATCAAGGTTGCACACGAAAGAAACATTATTTAGTGCTTATTACGCACAAATCTACTGAGACCACTCTCGACCCCACATTGACGATAACTCTGACACATGAGGTTCTTTAACATGCGCTGATTTCGGACACTACGCAGGACCCTAGCGTTACGATTCCATAATGATACGCTCGCCTCGGTGCGGGAGAGAGATTCAAGTGTCTGCACCACGAAGAGAGAGACGGCCACAAACTCTATGCATTTACTGTGCATTTAATCGTCCTTTTTGTCGTGGCCGTTGTAATTAATCGCAGTGTTCGGTTCTAAATGTTCAGGATCGACGACAAGAAACCTCATTATTATGAAGCTTGACATCACTGAACAACCATTTTCTGTAAAAGATATATTGTTGTAGAGAAAACAAAAATAGAGATGTCTCTATCTACGAACGTGTCCAACTAGCTCACTCGTACATTTTCAGATTGATTAATTGCCCACAGGACTGGTGGGTACAAAGTTCCCTACTGCCCAGCACTTTAATAAAGTATAAATTTAAAACGAATTTATATAGGAGTCTTTCTCTCCGAAATTTTTAATTCATCCCTTATTTAATGTGACTTCACGACTGGCATATATAGAAGCCGAGGATTTGTTATCACGAAACGAAGCAGCAAAATGCGACACAATGCACCCAGCGCAAACAACTCGAATACATATTTTCTAAAGGTTTTCAATATCAGCCGGACGTTTCGAAGGTTCTACTTAAGGAATCAATAGTGCTAACATTTCACGGGAAAATTTATTTTAATCGATTTTCCTACATGGCACACAGGGTCTTAGCCGGTGCCAGAAAGGTTACCCCGCTACTGGTGCCCCACGAATGCAGGCTCTTATAGTTTTTCTGGCAGTTCAGGCATATCTAAACACAAATCTTTCCCCACGTCGCCTAATACGGCTTACACTGACGTCGGCCTGCTATCGTATGGACGATAAGTCAATGGCGGACGGCCACATGCATCTTTTTTTCCGTAGCCGCATTTTTGGCCGCTGAAACTTTCTTCACCCTCAGACAACCAAAACATAATATGAGACCAGTCATTGATGATGAATAAAAATTGGGGCAGGTAATCTTATTAGTGTAAAGGAAATGATATATATCCGGCCAACCGTAGGGGTAGATATAGGGTGTCTCTAAACACGATAACGTTTGATTGATCTTGATTGTCTATTATTCGAATTATAATTATTCAACTACTTAAGGCAGCCCATAATCGTCCCAGTGCTCTAGGGTTACTTCTGCGGTAATTTAGCCTGCCTTAGAAGGATTTCATACCTGTGCGAAATTGGTCTTATGTAATGGCATGCACTAAAGTATTCACTGGATCTTTATGTTTTCTTTTGCACGTATATACACAACCTGTGCTAACGCAATTTTTCTCAATATGTAGGAAATAGGTTTTACATGCATTGTTGGCACTGTAAGCTTTGTCAGGGGTGTGAAGATAAAACCACGACAATCGCTATGGAAGGTGGTAGTTATTGCCTGATAATTAGTCGACAGGTTCTGCGACGTCACGAGACCATGTGACCTGGCAGGAGCTTCTAATGCGGCATCATTCTATGATATGAGTGGCCGAGATGCAAATCGGACCTTCCAGTGCAGTTGAGAGCATAGCCAGATATGTGACATTTAGGCCTCGATTCTTGTCCAAATAGATTGTATAATTCGGGGAGATAAATAAGAAGTTTTTGAATGGTCTTTCCCATAATTAGATGGCGCAAGGCTGTAGGGTAATAATTCTGCGTGAGATTATACAGCCAAGCTTGAATAACGAAACACTGAGACAGCAGGAGGATATGCGTAATAGGAAGCGAGGATCCTCAAAAAGAGCATAACACGGGAGCCAGAAAAGATATTGCGTCATACGCTGTGACGCAGAGCTCAACTCCGTCTCCCCCACCCCACTCCCATCATACAGATATATATATATATATATATTATATCTTACTTTTTTTGTCCAAGCCCTGCAATAGACGTAACCTCCACACGTGTCTTCTGCAGCCATCAGCCAAGTATCAGCTGAACAGCACAGGTGGAATGAGACGCCGTTCAACCATTCCTCCGACATCCACCCGGGCCCTGGTCATGCCACGTCAATCACACCCATCTGAAACTCTCCGCAGCGCCAGCATCAGAGCCACAGCCGAGGATCCGTGCTTGCATCGGCGGGGAGAATCAAAGACTGGAGTCAGGAAGCTTATCCCTGCACGGGTATCTCGGCTGCTTTTCCCCGTCACCCTCAGTGAGTGACCATTCAATAAGGTGCACGCATACTATTATTCAAACCGACCAGTGATTTGATCGGGTAGGTGGGCTATTCAGAGTAAATCCACTGAAAACTTCGTGCAATCTTCACATGCGTTTCCGCTGGCAAAATGCGCACTGTTGTTTACATATCGAATTTTTTAGTACTTCAACCAAATAATGGATGCGTAACAGGGCATTTTCCGATGTCAGTCATAATATGAGTTGGGTGAACGTTTCTCATTACGCCCTGAGAAAACTTGTAATGAGTTCGTTAAACAATACGAAATGTTCTGCTACAATTCAAATCACTTAAAATGTTACTTCAATTCCAATCACTCCAAAATTAAAACATGGAAAAAAAAAACAGAAAATGAATCTTTGTGAGAGTTTTTACGGCATTTGCTAGTGGCTGATAAGAAATAAATATATAGATTTCTGAATTCACTTTGGTTGTGACTTATAGCGAAAAGTCGATTTTGCCTTTTAGTATTAGCTCAAAACAATTGTTCGCATAAAAAGCAGATGTCAGTCTATTGTGGTGATATTTTGGAATTGCTGAGCATAACTAAAATGGTTTTCACGGAAGCCTGTTTTTTTTAGCTACTTCATATGTATGAATTCTGGTTTTTCCTACGACACGTAACTAAAGTAATCTGTTTACCGTTGTTTTACCCCCAATGAGGCATACTAATCGTTGTATTCAAGCTGTACTTTATTGCGTTTTATTTGAGAATGTTTATAATAAACCAACAAATTAGTGTAAATTTAAAGTCGAACTGTATGAATTAAATTAACATATAGTTCGCGGTTTTACAGGTTCATGTACGGAGACATTGGCGCCGATTTTAGGAAGGAACCGCTACAGTGAATGCTCTCTTATGTACTGTGCGCTTCTTATTAAAACAAACAGGGTAGCTTCCAGTTGTTAGCATAATCGTTAAACTTGAAGGACAGGCTATGTCGTTAATCATAAGGTATCGAAAGCGTTATTTTTCGATGGAGCACAAGCACTTGCTCATGTACAGGGCTCTGAAGTCTTTAGACCTCAATGTAAGCAATAATTGCCTACGTGATTAGCAAGCATTGAGTAAAATTGGGAAGCTCAGGATTATCCCAATGAGACGGAATTTGGCTACAACAAAGAAAATAGCGAATGAAGATTGCATGGCGATCGCCTAAAGTAATACCCTAACTTGGCATCGTCATCCAAAAAGCTGATAATGAATCAGTAATTAAGATTAAGGCATGTAGGCAACACCCCATTTAATAGCTTGCAGGAAATATTATGGCTAGATTTACTGTGAATATATTCCGTAAGTCGTACCTAGGCGTTCAAATCAGTGCAAATACTTACAATTGAAATTTAGACGAGAACTTGTTCGTGCACTTTTCTATTTTGGTACAGTTCACGAAAAGCCCCAATCATCTCATATATCACCCATTAAATGTTCAACTAGATCTGTAGAAGTAAACATACAACAAGATTACAAGCGGCGAGAATTTTCTCTAATATCATGCAGCTGTTGATGTGTCGCTATGGGTTCTTCCAACAACGCTAGGTTTACCCTGAGTGAAAAAGAGTTGCTGCGATCTTCAAAGGTGACCCGCCGGGTTTTCGCAGTAGCTACGGCACTCGACAACTGTGCCCAAGGTTGCGAGATGAAATCTCTGTCTCGGCAGCCACTTTTCAGCACCGATCAAAGCTAGGCGCCACTGTGCGGTGTCAGTCCACGTTTAAGGGCCCCAGTTATTCGATATTTCCGGAGTCCTCCACTACGGCGTCTCGCATAGTTGGAGTCGCTTTGGGACGTTAAACTCACAGACCAAAACCACACAAAACTTTTCCTACCTGGTAGCTTCATTACACCTTATATAGGCCGTCACCTACTGTTTTCCGTGTTGGCTATAGAACCTTCTTACGGAAGACATGTCAAACCGCCGAGTAATATTAAACGAATATCAAATCAATTCATTTCGTATTGAAAACTTACTCGTTGAAAAATGTCAGGTAGTGGTCTCAATACACGACAATACCCTAATAACTAAGAAAGCCAAACGCTTAATGTTAATGTTATCAACATTTCCACCTAATTTTGTGTCTGCTGAATGTGATCATTTCATTTCTTTTTTTTTTGTACGGGACTAACCGAGACGACAATCCATTTTTTGAACCTCGCTTGACATCTTCATCCTCGTGTAAACATATTTTTGCAGTGATCTTAGCTATGTTTTAGTACAAACAGGAGTATCAAAATCCTGAGCATATTGTTACTTGATAAACTAGAAAAGACGCGACATATCTATCTACATTTGCTCGAAAGCTAATCCCCGCAATTATAAACCTAACGGACATCAAGTACAGGAATGTTGCAGCATCATGACGCCCTTATACAATTAAAATAAGAACACTAAATGCGTCCAAGGGACAACACCCGTCGAAATCTTTGGAGTAAATGGAGATATCGGGAGCAGACTCCGGTGTGTTGAATAGCGATCATCCGTTTTTTGCCATGCCTGGTTCGTTCCATGGAGGCTATTTCCTGCGTCTCCTTGGGGTAATGCCCTGACGGTGCGCCATTGAGAATAAAAATCAACAAATTTGAAAGGCCATACAGGCACTAACTACGTTTGAAAGATATGCTAGCACGTAATCAATAGAAGTTATGGGCTAAAGTAGTAATGGGGGACACCTAATTCATGTTCCAAGGAAGTATTATTCTTACCTCGCTGGAGCAAATAGAAGGTCCAAAGCCCGAGAGCTCTCTGATTGTAAACGTCGAATTTCCCCAGAATTACAACTGAGTAACTTTCTTCTGACTGCATGTGCAGAGAGCCGCTTCTCCTCTGATGAAGAGCGAGTCTTCTTTGAGCCTAATCTCGCTGACCGGAAGCCCCAAGAGGAGGTCCCGATGAACCATTACCGCGAGCTGTACCGGCGAAACTCCATGGGACCAAAGCTGCAGAAGTCGCGCTACCCGGTCGAGACTCAGGAATGCAGCATCCCTACACCGCCGCTCAAAGGAGACCACTGTGTTGTCGGCCCTCCGGTAGCTGACCCGGCGGAGGGCTTCCGAGCACAAGCGGCCCAGGCAATCTTGCAGTAATGGCGAATGGGCCTGCAAGCTGATATCGGTGAGTGTCTAGTGCATTCACTACTCCTGCGGGGGAGAAAGTTTTGCGCCGTTTGATACATTCTGCTACAAAATGCCTACCATGCTCTATGCATATCCAAAACACAATATTGCACCAGTACTGGTCCAAACCGGTCGCGTCAATGGCTCTGTTATCAAATTTATGTGAACATTGGTTTTTGTTCCACAATGGGCCATTGTACGGCCAACATGACATGCAATCAGGAAAAGGGCGGAGCAAATAAACCTTTGTTCGCAAGTAAATATAAAACAAGACGCAAATAATTACAGTTAAATAATTGCGGAAAAATCATTTGCGCACATACAATAACACCTTCTACCAGAATGTTTATCAATTGTTTTGAGAGAGGCGCGAGCTGCGCATGTAGCAGAAATATACGACAAACTCTGAGGAGGTACTGTCATGATTGTCTGGCTAAATATGACGACACCAGTTGTTTTATTAATTCTGCTGTGAAAACAAGCAGATACTTCACGTGGCATCGAGCTTTTTTTCAGTAATAAGCGTATCAATGCTAGAAAAGCATAGTTTCAATGTTGAGGGCGTGATGCCAGGATAGCGTCTTTCCCATGAATTCTTCTCAAGAGACTTTTATCTTAAGAGCAAACGTTAGAAGAGCTTCTAAGATTGCTCTATGGCGAACAATCTGAAAGAGAAAAAGTCTACGCTTGAGTGCCGTGTGTCGTCCACGAAGGCACTACTGACTACTGCCCGGGAATTTATCGGCGCGGGTGCAGCATAAAGATGTACATGTTTAAGGTGTTGAGAAGATATGCGTTGTTCATTGATGCGAACTCAAAACTGCAGTAGCAGTACTTGAGGGAATGAAAGTGCTGACCCTAAATTTGCATCTTTTAAGTTGAAAGAATTTAGATACTTTAGTAGACGATAATATTTTAGACGAGCATCCGCAGGTTTTTTACTTTCTTGTTTTATCACAGATGCGTGCCTAGGCCGTAAATCCTTGAAATGCTAGAGAAAAAATAAATTGAAATATTTTGTATTTCGGAAAGATGAAATTGCAATTATATGCACCTTAGATACTATAAACCTAATCAAAATAATTGAAACTCGTATTAGTGCA
This sequence comes from Amblyomma maculatum, assembly GCF_055883805.1. Lineage (NCBI taxonomy): Eukaryota > Metazoa > Arthropoda > Arachnida > Ixodida > Ixodidae > Amblyomma > Amblyomma maculatum. The sequence continues at coordinate 3,918,259 of NW_028146738.1, read as the reverse complement.
TGTAAGCTGCCAAGAACTAGGTTCTTATCTGCCCCAGGTGCAGCTGAAATACATCGAGTTTTTTTGCAGCCCCAGGATAGGAAGTTAATAAGGCTGCAATTATATTTGTGGCAGCTTTCATTACTTTTAGTAGACTGAATGGCATCCCTTTATAAAAAGCTATGATCTCTTACAAAGTCCAGCGTCCGCCTCGATATTAGGCACCGACAGGTATCGCAAACAATTGCACCGCTTCACTACTACTTTAGAGCCGTCAGACCCATCGTACAAATCAGCTAGGCACCGAATTATCTACGATTGCGATAATGACCCATTGCGTTCATCGGTGTTTTCAAGGGCGTGCAATTACCGCTATTTCACGAAGGACACTTGCCGAGTAGGATACAGATCATATCCAAGGACGCGCGTAAAGAACGCTTTGATACCTGTTCAGCGTTAAACTACGAATATTATGAACAAATTGTATTATGACTGAATTATCCAAACAAACATGCACAGAACCTGCTTCAGAAGGACAGGCTGCAGCTCTGACGTTATGGCGCAGATTCCTACCTAAACCTTTAATTGTTTCATCCAGGTTTTGAACTTCTTTGCTCTTGCTTCGTACCACTAAGATATCCTATGTAACGCCCTGTGCACTGTGAATGTTTTTACCCGAAACTTCAAATGTCTCTACGACGGCTACTCACACAGGTCCTCAATACTACTGGTTGCGAAACTTTCCATAGGGCCCATGTACCGAAAAACAGCAATTTTGATTGGTCGAAATTTGGGCGTATGCTATTGGGGGCGGCACCCGCTGCCATTAAGGGAAACTGCGTCCAAATTCCAAACTTTCTGATTTTTGATAAGTGCAGAACCACTATGAAAAATAAAATTAGTTGAAGGCTTGCAGCGGCAAAAATTAAGGTAGCAGCCATACAGTTAATCAAGATGGAAAAGAGGAGAGAAAGTTATGATTTACAAACGAAAATGGCTGCTATAGCTAAAAGCTTGTATTGAGCGCTTGCAGATGGCGCAAAAATACATCCGAAAAATGCGCACAAATTTCGGTAATTTTTTAAGCGGAGTTTCGCAACTGGTATGATCTAAAAGCTCTGGGCTATTCAAACATTACTTCGTCTTAAGTGTGATGTGATACAACGATATGATTCTATTATATTTGCGAATGTCGTTACGTTTTCCACGCTCTTTTACCTTTATGTGCACCTGAGATGATGCGACCTACTTCAGAACAATGCCGCTACTCATTATATACTAAATTGTGTGCATAATCAAGGGTAGAAAGAAACGTATAATGATTTTCTAAGACGGCTGGCTTCTATGCATTCGATGCAGCTCGCTTTGAAAAGACACAAAAAGTGGTTTCAAATATAACTAAATTTGCTGTGTACAGGCTGCGACAGCCTGTAGCAATTAGCGTAACTGCACCTCGCTGATTACATCTCGCCGTCTTGCGTTCTCGCTATACGCAGAATCGTAAGTTCCAGGGCTGTCCATCAGCGATGAGGACACAGGCCTCTCCTTTGTGTTAGCAAGCCGACAGGTAGCCCTAATAAAGGATTCTGGAGTGAAGAGGTTACGTCGCATGCAGCCGAGTAAAGTTGGCACAGCAATAATGCAGAGTTTTCATTATTCCAAAAAGTCCACATTTTTATATCAGTTTGGAAAGCGCCTCATTAGAGTATAGAGGACTTGAGAAGCATCATTACTAATGGCATGTGGCTGGACGGTTTATCGTTTGCTAGAAAGTCACTGCGCCTTTAAGGATAGAGCTCTCAAATCTGTCAGGTTTTACGTGAGTCTGGAATGTGGCTTCTGCACCCAATACGGACAGTATCCAGAAGGAGTCCAGAAATACTTTCTACATAAGCGATAAAATAAATACACCTATTCTGCCATCATTATTACTCTTGATACACGGAGCTTCAGTTGCGTGTATCGACGACATTGTCGAAGGATATACTGTACAGGGTTTGCCTTCATTCCTTCCGGCATAACATTTTTAAGGTACCAAACGGGAGCGCGTGATCAAGAAACTAGCGCGAACAAAAACCATTAAAAGGAAATAATGGAATACATTTAATAATGGGATGATTGTAGCACATTTATATATGAAAGAACAAAGCGTAACCGGCGCCATCAAGAGGCTTCGGCTACACGCACAGAATGAACATCGGCAGAAACACCTATAAACGCAGCTAAAGTAAACTTCTTGCGTTTTGTACTTATTCCAGCATCACTTTCAAAATTATATACGGAAACGGACGCACCTTCACTCCCCTCTTCCCTCCATCGCACACAGAAGGAAAAAGAAATGCCAGCCAAGTAGTAATTAATCAGCCACACTCAAGCAAACGAAAACAAGGGGAGTTTATCCCCATCCATTGCCAACGAAATTACTGATTCCTGAAGCCGTGGAAGGCACGGAAGCGAACACGCCAGAAACTTTGCCGCCTCAACTGCACTTCATTTCTTTAGGCAGAAAGGCCCAACAAATTCTCCCTCTTCGCATCGTTCATTCCATCGAAGGTATTATTAATGAGGAAACTCAATCGGTTCGGTAATACTTCTAAGCGGTGCATTTTGCTAGGCCTAGTTTGAATGCTGTAAATGCGCTCGCAGTTTCCACAATATCTCGAATGTTCTCAACCATCTACAGGGGCTGGTGTGCTAAATATGATTCTTCTACGACTAGCCAAGGAGGGCTAGAGGCAAGGAGTTGTGGGCTCGCGCACTCGTCACATCGTTATGAGGGTGCAATGAGGCGCACGGGAGAGTTCACTCATGGAGCTCAATGTTGCATAACAGACGGACCAGCACAGCTCAGAGATCCGTGAGCAGTGCCCACAAGCCACTGTCCACGGTCGGACCACAGCATGCGACCTCATTTCGTAGCAGGTTATGTACCGGTCAAAAACAAACCAAAACGGTCAGGTATTTTAACACCGGGCTCAGACGGAGACTAAAATATGCCAAGTATATTGTAATTATATTGAGCGTGAAATGACACATCTAATTTATGCAGCCCGCTATGTCTAGAACATGTTTGCTTATTATCCTTGAATGTAGAAAAAATTCATTAAAACCATGCGAGCCCGGCATGGTCGGCTCGCGTGAAAGTGTTACTGCCACGATTAGGGTGACTCTTAAGGACTGTCCGTTGCTTCACCGGCCTTCGAAAGATGCCATTTCGACATATATAGCGGTACGCTTGACAATATTCAGAAATTGTCTTCTCATGTTATGTGGCGCCAACGGCTTTTGAAATTAATGAGCTTAATAAGCTGTCGTTTAAAAGTCACATGTCCTGTTGTTTTTCTGTAGTATGGTTTCTGATCCCCCGTACCGATTGCACACTTGAATTTACAACCACTGAGTCCACAACTATTCTTAAATTTTATGACATAATGATATCGTGATTTTATGCAGTTTTTGTTTCCTGAATAAATATGCTATGCTTAGTACGCGTGTAATATTAAATTTCTTTTTTCTTTTTTAGTGCGATAGCGTCAAAGGCCTCTTTCTGCAGAGAGTCTGGAAGTATAGCAGTTGTGGCCCCTCTGGGCACAAATACTGAGCATGATTTTGGCAGGTAATTAATAACAGGTGACATAGTCTTGTATTGATTGGTTCGATGGGAGGTGGAGCATAGGCCTGACAGGAGCGGTCAGTTTGGGCATTCACATTCATATGTCTGGGTGAGACAGAAATAGAATCTTGCGGTAAAATTGGGAAAGGATTAATAGACGCTACTTCTACGCCACTTGGGCACGTCCGTATGACCAGGTTCAATCTAAGGTTTAGAGGTAACAGTGACAAGATGGTCTTTCACATAATTGGTTAGCGCACAACTCTACGAAAATCATGCCTTAGATTATAGATGTAAAAATAAAAGCTTACTGATTAAGTGAGCAGCAGAGTTGATATGCTCGGACAGGTATCCGCGTGAGGGGCCGCAGACGGAAGCCAACACGGATGTAGCATATAAGCTGGCATTGCAGGGTCCCCGTGGTGATGCAGTGGTAGAGCGCTCGGTGTCACTGGCCAAGAATGCGCGATCAAATCCCGGCCTCGAAAAGCCAGGCACAAGTGTGCTGTGCAATGTCTGTTCACGTTAAAGAGTCGCAGGTGGTCCCATCTTCTTGATGCCTCCCTTACGGTGCCTCTCTAACCACTCGGGAATAAATATCCCACAGTACGTTTTTTTTCCAAGTCTTGGAGTTCAGATAATTTCTAAAGTGCACACTCTGCCGTAACAATAACTATCGTGTTTGTGCTATATGTGGACTGAGATGTTGCTCTCCCTCTCTTCCAATATGGACCGGCGACGAGCTGATTCCTCATAAAAGAACCCCGGCAGGAACTACCGCGCCCATCACCATAATATCCCCAGGGAAAGCCGTTGCGTACATAGGCAAGGAGAAAGAATGGCTATACTCAGCAGGCTTATCCATGCATGGTTATGTTCACTGCATTTCCCCAACAAAATGCTTGAGTGGCACTTTAAAAATGTTCATGGATACTATCATTCAGAGCGAGTTGGATCAGGCCGTCACAGGATCCAAAGGAAGAAAAGAAGAAAGGAAGAAAGCTGAAACACTTAATGTTTCAGCTTTACAAAGCGTTTTTTTTTTTTTTTGTCGCTGGTATAGAATCGACCCTCCGCTTTTCTCTTGAATCCACCCTCCTCAAGTCGTGCCGGCATATAATGCATGATGGCATTCAAGGGCGAATTTGCTCGACTGCGCAGCAGGGTTCCCTGACCACTTATTGACAGCGGTGACCGGCGCACTCTTGTAGAACTTAAAAGAAAGGACGCAGACAACAACGTAGCAGCGCCAGGCCAGTGGAGATACTTTACTTACATAGGGTGTCACACAACCTAAAAAGGGTTGGAAACAAGTGCAGCGCGCCACTTTTCTTATCGGCGTCAAGTAACTGGCGAAGATTTACTCCAAGGTCATCAGTAGTGGCGCTGTGAAGTTAGATTGCGGCATGAAACACCCCAAACCGTACGTGCACTGAGCCAATGGCGTGGTTTATAAAATCCCGATAAAATGTGGGAAAATATATGTCGGGCAAACTGGCCGCTGTGTAAAAAAACATGCTAGGGAACACGAACGTTCACTTGGTAATGTTTCGGACACCTGCGAGAATCTACCCGCCCATTGCCGCTCTTGCAAAGATGGTAACGATAAGCATTTTGCGCCACGACTAGAGGCAACCAAAATTCTGCGCAGAAGCAAGGATAGGTTAGCACGCGAATTGTCAGTTGCATTTTTTATCAAGGAAACGGGCGACACTTGCATCAGCATCACATCACTGCCCGGATAGACATTAAATGCATATTATTAAATAGATGTTCGAATGTATCTGCTTTTCTTATTCTGGCAAATAATTTGCTACACGCATTCGCACTCGTTCAATCATTGGTGTACGAATGTGGATACGTCTCTTTTAATAAAATTAGTTGGAGTCAGCGCCAGTCCTGTGTTTTCTTCCAGTGTCCGTGTCTTTTATGTAGCGCTAAATAACTTTTTACGAAAGTTCTAATAACCCTTGCGGATTTCGGAATAGACTTCGGTTAAAGCCATTTAGCTAGAAGCTGATTTGGTGCAATTTCGGCCCTCTAGCACTAGCTCCAATGATTCTTGCTTAGAAAGAGCAGAAAATATATATATATATATATATATCGGGGAGATATTCTGATAAATCTGCGATTAAAAGAACATAATTTCAGGCAGACGGTTTTAATTCTGTCCGTTTCGTACATGCTTTCTTCCTTTCTCTACGCAGTGACCTGAGGAGAACCTGCAGCCCGCACTCTCCATGCACAACTCCCGAAAGAGCTATCAGGGTCACGAAATATTTTCGACCTTTCCCTTTCATATGTTTTATGGTCAATCAATACATAACTAAAAGTAGAAATTATTAAACGGGAATTAGCAACAAATTGGCTATTTGTTTTTTAAATACAATGACTGTGGCTCAGTTTGTGAAGTTAAAATTTGAGCGGTGAACGCGGTCATGTTTTTGAATCGGGTATTTTTATTAGGGGTCGATATCCTGAAATAAAGTGAGAGTTTGTATTGATGGCGTAATCTTTATCCGCGAAAGAAAAGTTATTGCTTAATCACAAAGCATGGAAACTATTAATTTTCGATGACAGAGAGGCACTCTGCGCATGACTACACTCTGAAACCATTGGAGTTCAACTTCATCAATAGCGACATATGTACTTTGCAAACACTATGCAAAAGGAGGCAATTCAGTAGCGTCGCAATACCCAGAAAAAAAGAAGTGGGTACAACAAACGAAAGGGTAATTAGAGAAAAGGATATAGCTTTAACCTAAACTTATACGCAGTGCCAGGGCTCAAAGGGCTTAAGATGAAGCACATGCTCATAGCTGAATTTTGAGGCTTATTCTGCGGGTTCCAAGTTACTGGAATCTAAGATTGCACGTATGACTGAAAGAAATACCAGTAATACAACGTTATTGTATTCCGTAGTCCTACTTTAGTCGTAACATTTAGGAAGATTGTTTATGCCGAAACAGTAGAGGCGGACGTCTATAGGCACATTTACGTTTTAGTAATGTTGGTTATTCTTCGAAAAACACCATTCAAGATTACAGGGGACATAATAGAAGACAAAACAGTGCTTTGCTTGCCTTGACTGCGTACCTCTCTCGTACGCGCTGATTTTCCAAGATTCCTAAGGTATGCTAGCGGACAGCTGAAGGGGACTTAAAATAACTGTCAATTACTGCTCTCTATTGGCGAAATTATGAACATATTACCACAAGAATAGCACACAGGCGAATTTCGGAATCGATAAGAAATCTATACATTTCTTAAAGAATTTGAGAGTCGAATATTATGGCCAGGCATGACAAGACAGGAGAATGCCTGGGTATTTCATATGACCAAGGTTGATTTTTCGTGCTAAAACGGTCAAACTGCAGTGCTTACAGGATGCGATGAACCCTTCTTTTTACCAAATTAACGAAGAATCAGTCTATTCACTTCCAGCTGCCTGGTTTCAGTCTTCGTATAAAAATAATTTTCTATTGATCTTATAGTTTAATTAGTTCTGAACAAACCCATAAAGTGAAAATATATGCGCCTAAATAGTTTGAGACCCTCGAAACAAGAAAATGTAAGCCTATCTACACACTTTACCCGTAAAATGCGCCTACTTCAAAATTCTTGACACGAAAGTCAATTGTGCGAATTCTGTATTCTCTCTGTAACCTCCCCGAAAGAAGACATTAAAGGCGTTTGTGCCTTAATTAAAACTACCTGTATCCGACAGGGAGCACCCATCGAAGCCTTTGTATTTAATGCAAATAGATGGAGTAGACACCTTTGTGTTCAGTCGAACCCACACGTTCTCCGCCATGTTAGGTGTGTTCATTCTACCGAGGCTATTTTCTCGGTGTCATAGGCTTTCTTGCGGCAACCTGGCCGCCCGCAATGCTCCCAAGGTAGTACGCAAACAGTCAGCACCTGTATCAAAGCTGGTTACCGCAGAGAACATTGCCGGGAACATCGTTCGCATCATTCATCTGCGCCATCCGCGTTGTGCAAGGACATTTACACCTCCTTGGTGGATTTCTCTGCCTGAGTTCAAGTTGTGTGCCTAGTAAGATATGTCGCCAACACAACGAGACTTCCAATATGCCGCTCATCCTCTGTTTCCAACCATCGCCACTGTCGTATAGCACAAACTTCCGCGGTGTGCTGCAGTGAAGAACAATGATTTCGATGTTCAATTCTGACGTTTTCCTTCACAGCCGCAGCAAAGAAGGGCTATGCAATAAAATGATAAGAGCACTCCTGAACATTGGTTTAGAGAAAAAGCATGGCGCATTCCGCACCATCTGCCCTGCTGGCTTAAAGCTGAATATGTTCTTGGCAACCAACATCCTTCATAGAATTACGGCACCTGCGCATTTCATTTCATTTATTAATACTGTCAGCCACCATAAGGGGCTGTAACAAGAGTGGAAAATACAAAACGAAAAAATAAGGAATAAAGAACACCATGAAAATCAATAGTCAATCAATCATCCTCTCTGAATACACACACAGAGCAAAAATGCATAGCACAAAAATCGGAACAACAGCCACCTTACTCAACAGCAATATGACCTCATCGCTCTCTGCTACTGCCATAGATGAAATTTTCTAAATGGCGTAAAAATTCATATAATGATGAACACGGAACAGCAGAATCTGGAAGAGAGTTCCAGTCCTTACAAGTTCGCGGAAAATAATTAAACTTGAAGCAATTATTTTTTATAGCCGGCAACGGATGGTATTTACTGGTGCAATTTTTCGCATTCGGTAAATTGCGTATCTGTAGAACTCCCTCTAGGAGTTCGCACCTTGTGGCTATGACCGCTTTTGCTATTGTCAATGGCGTTTTCGAGCGACTCGACGCGATGGTATTGTTTTAGATTATCCGCCTTCCAATCTGGAGGCACCAGGTTGGATGCCGGGTATCGCCGCGCACCCACCCGTTTTCAATTGATGCAGGACTTAATGCTCGGCTCTTCAGGTTGAAATTCTTGGGAAAGTTGGCATGCCGCAAAACGCCGAAAAAAGAAGAAAAGTTCAGCCAAGGTCGGCTGCAGGAAACTAAGCGTAAACAAGGGTAGGGATAATATAGCCGGGAACTCCTTGACGCATGCTATATTCATTAAAAAGGCATCCATTTTTTAAGCACGCCATCTTTTGCATTGTTTAATAAAAAATGTGCTCTTACCAAGGAAACGTATGGGCATGCCTAGATTCTCTGTGTGATCAAATTACCTACCCACAGGCGCAGGTTTTGGTTACACCGGTCTATTTGTATTTTTTTCCTTCATGGCCTCACCTATGAATAAACAATTGCAAATGGCGCCTGTCTTGTCCATCATTCTGTGTGATTGCTGTTTTGGCACTACATTTCTTCAAGTGAACATGCACCAACTAGCCCAGCCGCAAATATTACCAGCTCGTCTTGATTCGGGTTTTCAATGATCTGGGATAGGATAGGAAATACGTTAGTTTCTCTAGGAGGGTCTTGTGCTAGTAGCAGAAGAGTTCCATCTTCCGCCTTCTCACAGGGTCGGTGCCCCTATTCCAGGGCTCCGCTGAGCTTCGCTGCTCGCTGGGAGTGCTGGATTAGACCTAGTTGGCAATCCAAATCGCCGCTGGAGAGCCGGCTCTCCCACTGTTCCGCACTCGGGTCTTTACGAAAGCTGTCATTATTTCTGCATTGCCACGTGATGTGGTATAACGAAGGTGTGCTACCACACCATGGGCAGGTGTCCCGATATTGTGACGGGTAAATTTTGCTTAGGATATGCAGGTTAGGGAATGTTCCTGTCTGCAGTCTTCGCCAGTACACTGCCTCTTGTTGTTTTAGATCCCGATGAGGCGGCGGATAGCGGATCCGTACCCCCTTACAGTAGTTCAGAATATCTCAGTACGTAGGGCCGACTCGCTCGGGTAGATCGTCCGATTGGGAGGAAGCTCGGCTCGTGTGCCCTCGAGCTACCTGATCGGCGCGTTCGTTCCCCGCTATGTCGGTGTGTCCTGGCACCCAGTAGATGTTGTGTTTGACTTTTGATGGGGTCGCGCTCTGCAGGAGCCTGAGCGCGGCGCGACCTATGCGGCCGTTCATGTAGTTACGGCACGCTTCTCTAGAATCTGTAAGAATTTAGTTACTGCCGTATAAAACAAAACTTTAGGCCATATTATCAAATTGCATACAGATGAACAACGTAAGATGAGTGCGAATACTCTGTTCTGGTAGCAAACCCTATAACAAGGGTAAATAATTTATATGCAATCAAAACCAATTTATTGCACTGAGCCATATACAATTGGAAACCTTACGTTGAATGCAAAAGAGCTGTGCTAGCTAGCGACTGGAAAATTAGTGTTAATTGGTTAATCAGTTTTAAAGGCAGACTTTGCGCTATTGATGGAAAGCTGAGGATAAGTGTAAATGCATTATGGGCTGCTTAGCCAAATTCAAAAATGAATCTAACAAACGAGCTAACGCTTGACAAGGCTTCGCACAGTGTGACTGCTTCAATATGTTTTCTTTGCTTCTGCATGCTTGTGTGTGTGCAGCAGGTCTAATTTACAACGTACCTGCTTAATATATATTAATCCTGATTGAATCATCGGTCCATAGGTTTCTCCTCTCAGTGCGAAATTCGCTTTTGCGCTGCAGCCTGTGAACTGAATACAACAGTTGCGGCTCAATTTGATCATTTGTTAAATATAACTAGAACATACAGCGACGAGCTCACCCCTCAGGAAGGATAAAAAGAAGTCTTGCCTAAAATTAAAATGGCTAATGTGTTACAGCGCTAAGAATTGAGCCTCGCAAAATATTTTATTATTACGACGTCTTATTTGTTATTGATTGTTCGACCTTTGTAGTTACAGGAAACTGATGCAGATATTCCGGCTAGTTTTCCATAGTTGGCAAAAGGTTCCCACGGAAAAATAAAACTCAGAATTCTGATTTTGTGGTCCAGCTCTCAAAGCGAGATTTCTGGCCTACACTTAGTAGTCATGATTAAAGTGAAGCGGGTGTCATCACGTGAACACCTCCTGTGTATTACCCGTATCCTTGACAACCAAACGATACTCATTACCCACTCATGCGGGAAACCATGGAAAGACACGCGCAAGAAAGAAAGGAAACGCTACATGAACTACTAGCAAGAGCTCATTTCCCGGAATACAGCGGGAAATGCCACGAGGGCCAACCGGCTCTCCAAACACGAACCTTATGCACGTAGCCGCTCAGCTACCACTAGCCGTCATTCATCCCATCGATACCCACATCATAGAACCCCCCCGCCCATCTAAATTTACGGTGAAAACATTGAGTGGCATACGAAGTTTCATCTCAGCTTGAAGAAAGCCAAAAGATCAGCCTAATTATGGAGGAAAAGAAAATTCGGGCCGCTACACTTTCGCCTTTAAGGGCATGAGATGGCAGATGCAGGGCACCCAGGATACTGGGGGCTTTGCTAGGTGAAGACACGATTAAACCACTATTACGCACATTGCGAAGAGGCTGCGCTAGCCTTAGCCCGAATGTTATTGTGAAGCCACTGTCATCACTCGGGTTTCTGGAGAGCCGTTCAAATTACTGCCGCGGTGACGTTACACCCCACGCAGCGAGAATCCGTCGGGACCCGCCCCTCCCATACATAGTTCGGATGAACTGAGAACCAGCTCATTGCTTCCTTTAAGGCAGCGATTTTTACAACATCACTCGAGAGCTAGCCTAATGGGCAAAGGAGGAGCAGAGGGCAGTCGTCTTCATAATGTAGAAGGACGGCTGATTGGGGAGTTGGGGAACCCTGCCGAACACTAATATAAGAGCGCGACCAAAACGGGACACAGCACTGTTGGTGTCCCTTATTCTCCTCTGTGTCCCATTTCCCATTGTGGTTGCGCTCTTGTATTTCTGGTCTTCATAAGGCCTCGATGCCTAACGCAACCAAGCCGACTCGCCTGTAAAATATACACCACTGATCACCAAACCCTAAGGTCTAAAACACACGTACCATGGATTATTGACAAATCTATACCCATTCCTCGCAATTTACTCCCGCATCTGTTCAAATCAGCATACGCGTACATGTATATTCCGCCCTCAGGTAGCCACCTTCAAGCATTTGATTTGGTTTGGTCAAAACACTCCAAAAGGCACCGCAACATTGGAAATACGGAGAATTGATAAGCCCTGAGGCGGAATTCGCATCGCGCTGTCAAATTGGTGTCTTGAACTTGGATAAAAATGACCGCTGGGTCTGAAGGGCTTCCTTCTGCCTTATGTTGTCTTCCTTATACACCTGCTTACCAATAAACTATCTGATAAGAAGTTTTGGCCCTACGCCTGCCTGAGGCATTCCCATAACGTTTTCCGTAATGTTGTGTCATAATAAGGCACAACGCCCAGTACTACATCACAAAGGTGGGGTTTTCTAGTGGCTCGTTAAAAACAACTATTTCCGCAAATCGGTCGAATCAAATGTCTGGTAGAGTTTTATTGTTTCCATTAGTGCTACAGAATTCAAAATCTTCAAGCAACTGTAGTGGCAAAACAAATATTTGATGAGACGAACACATTATTCAAAGGTACTCCTGATGTGACTCGTTGTGTCTTTTAAATAGCAACGACGCTTGGTACTAACACATCCAATAATTTCAATTGCGGTTTTTGTTTGCGCCAAATTAATACAGCACTACAAGGTATGCTCGTGGAAGTTTTAGAACATTACCGCCTCTGTTATTTGTTTAGCGCCAGCCATTATCTCCTGAGACTTTCATTTGATCCTCAGTAAAACACCACCACCGTGTCAGCCGGGTTTGAACTGTTAGCAGAGATCTGCTCTCTAGATGCGCTCATTTCTCTCGCGTTGCCTGCGTGGTCTTCCAGCAAGCTGTATCAAGCACAGTAATTAAAGGAGTTAAAGTACGAGCTGTGCAGTTTAACTCCGTTGTTTATGCGCAGCCCCAATGGCCACATTATGTCTGGCCAATGCAGCAATGTGTCCCTATACAGAGCTCCCATCGGTAGACGTTTAAAACACGAAACTGCAAAAGTTCGGGGTTAAACCTTCGGAGTGCCTGTTGCCTATAAAATGAACACAATTGCTGCATTTCACCTCACGCACTACTTTTTTTTTCTTCCAACATTTTTATGCACAGACCTCAGCACTGCTGCTCAACTCAATTCTGACCTCCGTAGCTGTACTGGACTTTTGGCGATGGTGGTAGTACGGATGTTTTCGTATGAGGACTTCATATTACCAGTGAAACATTGCGTGTTCTGAACGACAGCGAAAGTTCCTTTATACGCTGTGGTAATTTGTGCGTTGCTGATAAATGAGGTTGTCCTCCTCACGTTGAATATTATACTGGGCTGCATAGTTTTGGCACTGGCAACCTTAATATAGTCTGACAGTGCAGCACTATAAGTCTGCTTCTTGCTGCCATTGATATGTGAGAAAGTAGAGCCTCCTAATTGCATTTGTTGTGATTATGCTGGAATGTCTTGCCTGCTTTACTAAATATCGAAATAGCGGCTTATAAAGGAGCTAATCTTTCCGGCTTGTTCTTGGAGGTGTGCGTTGGTACAATGAATGCTTCAGCCTTGGAAAACCTAGTGGCAAGTAAACCCGAGGTATTGCGGGTAATGATACCGCTAGGTAGTTCATATAGCGTTTTGTTTTGCAATTGCTGGATATGTCGTGCTTTGCTTTCACGCATGAGTGGGTAACGAGTACTATTTGCTTTTGAAGGATACAGTTTGCTTTTGAAGGATACGAACAACACGCAGGGGGTGTTCACGCAATTACACACGCTTCACTTTGGTCATGAGTACTAGGAGTTGGCCGGGAACCTCTACTTTGAGAGTTGAATCAAAACTGCAATTCTGCATTGGATTTCTCTTTGGGAAACATTTTACAGTGATGGAACACCAGCTGGAATAATTTCATCGAATTGCTGTAACTGCAAAGCTTGAACAGTCAATAACGATTATGAGTAAGACGTAGTAATAGGAAAATACTCTTAGGCAGCAACGATGATCTGGCGACCGCACACGCTAGTTTCTCAGTGGCGGCAAGAGGCGGCGGGGAGAGGGCGAACGTCGGAAGCGGCGTGCAGAGGGAGTCAGGCTGCGGTCAGAAGCTGGAGAGTAATTTTGTGGTGGTGCGTAGTGGTGGGAGGCCGAAGAGTGTGGAAACATCGGTTAACTGACTTCTGGACTCACATTAGATCAACGGTTCGACGATTGGTGCTGGTAGCGTGAAACCTGGTTCTGGCGGCGGCAGAATCGGGATATGTGGCCGAGCATACCACAGCGATAACATACTGGCGAGTCACGAGCATGGTCCAAATAATAGTCTTCGGAAGTAGGATCGAAGCTATCAGCAAAGTCCAGGCGCTTGTATCGTTGCGGATGAAGTGACGCGCTGTGGTTTGAACGAGGGAGTAGAGCAGAGCCGTAGGAGTTGTTCCGGGTCTCACGGACAGAATTTGTGTGAGCGGTAGAACCCGAAGAAGTGGAGCGCTGGATTGGAGGTGCCTGTCGGGAGCAGCTTTCACAGAATATTCCACTGCTCATCGTGACAATGGGGCGAATTATGCCGGCTAAATTCGGAGGCTCATGAGAATCCACGCTTCCAAGAGCGGTCACATTAAGAAAACGGCCGGACATCGGGATTATGCGAAGCCGCTTTAGTGCTTCGAACGTGCGACAGTGCTTGATGACAGCCATGGTAGAATCCAAGTTATCTTTTGTGATAAAAATGTTATATACGTCCTCCGCAATACCCTTTATGAGGTGACCAACCCTGTCTTCCTTAGACATGCGGGGACTCACCGGTTCGCGGAGTTTCAGGCCCTCTTCAATGTACGTCGTGCACATTTACCCAGGCACTTGTGCGCACTGGAGTAAAGTCTACTCAGCGCATTTGCATTTTGCCTTGGTATCTGCGAATCTCTTCTTCGAAACGGTTCCGGTTAGTTAGAGGCTTCATATATCTCAAACCATGTCTGTGCTGCGGAGTCAAAGAAGAAAACAACATTTGCCAGCTTGACGGTTGCATCCCAACGCTTGTACTTGCTCACCCAGTGGTAATTAGTTAGCCACTCATCCACATCTTCTTCAGCCTAGCCAGAAATATCCGTAGCTCACGGTAATGCTGTAAAGTGGGTGCCGCTGGGCTTGGCTGGCGTGCGTCGCCGTCTTGGATTATTGTCACGGTCAAATGGGGGAGTCCAGCGAGCCGTCAACTCCGACGAGTTAGAGATGGGTTCGTGGTGATCGTTCCAACACCTGCCACCACATTTTCAAGGTTTATTTACAGAGCGCTTATTCACCTTAGCCTGGTGCGCTAACGATCAGATGGTGAGCTTCTTCCTAACACTTCCTCGTGACTCTCTTCAGCGCTACCTAACATTTACCCCTTCACAGACGAAGCCCCAGGAGCTGTCAGTCAGAGTCCCGAGAGTGGCAACGCATTTTTCTTGCGACATGGGCAGCTTGTGGTTTCCTAGAGGGGCGACTTTGGGAACATTGCCGAGACACCACGTAACGCAGTCATTGATGCGTGAGAGCGCAATAAATGGGCCTGTGTAGTGCGACAACAGCTTCTGGAACAACCCACGCTTGCGGAGAGTTGTCCACAGCCATACTAAGTCGCTGGGAAGGTACCAGACATCCTGATGCCGACAATCGTAGCGCTGCAGAACGGCCCTGCGAGGCCAGAGTGTGTAATATAGCGAGCCGACAAGCCTTTTCAGCGCGGCAGAGGGTACTCGAAACAGAAGGCTCGGTGTATAGAGAATGTCAAGGCGGACGGGCATAAAAAGGGAAAGATGGACTATAAGCAGTTATTTCATGCTTCGAGGTGTTAGAGACATATGTAATGAAGGAAAGCGTGTCGTACCAGTTCTTGTGTTGAGAGTCAATATTACATTGCAAGCACGTTTGTCAGTGTCCGGTTTGTACGTTCAACGAGGCCATTTGTCTGGGGAGGGTACGGTGTAGAGTGACGAAATTGGCAAGTACAAAAGCGCAGAAGCGGTCGCATAACATCTGCTGTAAACTGGAGGCCACGGCACTGATGACACGAGGAGGCCCATGACGGAGGACGACAGCGTGAATGTTGTGTCTTGGAACAGGAACGACACAGCAGCCGAGAAATAGGGCTGCGGTTTGTTGCGATCCGGCCGAGCATTTCATTGGCCAACAAATGCCTGCGCAACATAGATTACAGCGCGCATTTATCAGGATACAATTAGAGGGAGAAAGGGGTGGCGCCCCTACTTTAACACGTTGCCATGAGGCAGCTGTTTCCTTATCGAACAGACACTACATTTCCTCCTCCCTAGACGGTGCTTCCATCGTTACACAACGCTACCACAAAGAAACATTTTGCCTTCGCACAGGCATAACTGAAACGAAATAACTTCAAATACTGACCAAACGTTCGTTGGCACAATCACGGCTGTTGTATACCGATACCGGGGGAGTCTGCCTTCTCGGGTACCGGTGTTGTGTTGCGGTTTTGTTGTCTCTGGCACTCGGAGGATTCCTGGAGTCGTGACTGACGTCTTCAGAAGTTAGGAGTTCCACTTCAGTTACGTTTGTGGCTGGTACCCGAGGTTGCCTGGTATACGGTTCATCAATACCGGAATGTGATTTGGATGGTTGCTACAGTTGCAGGAATACACATCGGCGCCGTCACCCTGGTCGGCAAGCTTCGCTGGGTCCAGCTCCCTTGAACGTGCATGGTCTTAATGTCTTTTCCATTCCATGACTGCACGTGGTGTCGTCACCGTAACACATAAGACAATCACCTCGAGAGTTATGTCACAGTTACCTCCGATGATCTGGGACCTTGCCTAATGTTTCTCACGAACACTCTTTCACCTGCGGCGAAAATTTTGTATAGTTCTCTTCACCTGCGTGTCTGTTGAAACTGCTTTTGCTGAACTAATGAACGAACATTAGGTTTTAGTAAATCGAGTGGCGTCCTAAGGGGTCGCCCTATAAAGAGCGTTGCAGGCGATTGCTGAGTGATAGCATGCGGTGTGTTTAGTTATCCTAGGAGGAACCTGTCCAGTCTCTCTTCCAAGGGACCTGGCTTTGATGTCTTTTCGGGGAGCTGCCTTTACGGTTCAGATAAACCTTTCAGACAAGCCGTTACTTTAAGGATAGTAGGGCGCTGACCACACATGTTTTATTCCGTTCCTCTTGAGGAATAACTGAAATGCTTCGCTGCAAAACTGTGGCCCGTTATCAGAGACGATAACCTCTGGTAATCCAAAACGGCCGAAGAGGTCACGAAGCTTACCGGTGGTAGCTTCTGCCGAAGTAGAATGCATGAAGAACACCTCTGGCCACTTTCAGTGGTCTTTTACCACCACTAGAAAGTTGCGTCTAAGAAACGGCCCAGCGATGTCCAGATGGAGCCGAGCCCATGGCCTTGTAGGCCAAGCCCACGGATAAAGGGGAGCTTGGGTAGTCAGCGCAAGTTGCTGCTGGCAAGCTGCACACGTCTGTACGACGTTCTCCATGTCGGCATAGTTTCCGGTCCACCAGACGTAGCTTCGAGCAAATTCCTTCATCCGCACCACGCCAGGATGCCTCTCATGCGGCTCGTCCAGGATTACCTTCTGTATCGACGGAGCAACCACAATGCGCATTCCCCAGAATAAACAACCTCGATTCATAGACAGCTTCAGTATTTTCATAACAAAAGGTTTCATCCCTTCACCCGTTACACGTTTGGGCCATTGTATCGTGATCGCTTGCAGAACCTGTCGTAGGATTGGGTCTCTTGAAGTTTCTCGAGCAATACCCGAGCTTGTTATCGGAAACGTTTCACAGCGAAGTGCGTAGCATGCGGTAACTTCGTCATCATCTTTCTCGTGAGTATCGGGTAGTGGTAGACGCGACAGACAGCCTATTTCAGCTGTTGCTTGCCCATGAACGATAGACCAGATCGTAACGGTAGGCCGATAGGGTAATGACTCACCTCTGCAACCGAGCAGCAGCAATGCTTGGTATTCCTGTCTTTGGACCACGGATGGTCTCTAAATGTTTAGGATCAGTCACCAAGCTAATTATTCAGCCATAAATGTAATAATGCAATTTCCTAATTCCGAATACTAAGGCTAGAGCTTCTCGCTCTAGCTGGCTGTAGTTCCTTTCACTGAGTGACAATGTGCTAGACGCAAACATGATTGGCTTTCTATAACCATTTTGCTCCACTATGGCTAGACTGGCGCCCAGCCCATATGACGAAGCATCGCACATTATCTGAATCAGTGCTGCTGGATCATAATGTGGCAACACCGGCGCTCTTACTAGTAGTATTTGTATCTTTTTGAAGGTAATATTCCTCTCTTCACTCCATTCTCATGGCGCATTCTTACAGAGCAGCTGATTCAATGGAAACATTACTGTTGACAACTCTGGTATAAATTTCCCGTGATGTGTTGCCATACCCGTAAACGTTCTCAGATGCTTTTTATCGTTGGGGGTAGTAGCTTCTACTACGCCCTTAACCTCCTGTGGTGTTGCTGAAATTCCTTGAATTTTAACCACGTCACCCAAAAAAGTGCAGTTCTGGTTTTAAAAATTCACGCTTCTCTGCCTTAACACGCACTCCCCTTTCCTGTAACCGGGTTAGTAGCGCATCTAAGTTCTCGAGGTGTTCCTTTTTTTGCTTCGATCCATGAAAAGATTGTCATCTAAGTAGCATATTACTACGTTCAGCCCCTTTAACATGTTGTCTATGATCCTTTGA
Organism: Amblyomma maculatum; assembly: GCF_055883805.1. Taxonomy (NCBI): domain Eukaryota; kingdom Metazoa; phylum Arthropoda; class Arachnida; order Ixodida; family Ixodidae; genus Amblyomma; species Amblyomma maculatum. The sequence continues at coordinate 3,899,908 of NW_028146738.1, read as the reverse complement.
AAAAAGGTCGAAGTAGACGCAACCCCGAACTTTGTGAGTATTTAGGGTCAGGTACTCCCGAGAACCCCTTCATGGATCACTGCCTTGTCGTGGCGGAGGGGCTTGCGAAACTCGATGAAGTCGTGAGCTCTGCTGTGTAGGGCCACCCAAGATAGGCAGGTCACGGCAGAGAGTTCTGACAAAATGTGATTCACTGGAGAAGGTAATGGCAACCCACTCCAGTATTTCCTGCCAAGAAAACCCTATGGCCAGTCACAATACCATTAAAGATATGGCGCTGGAAGATGAGCCCCCCAGGTTGGAAGGCGTCCCACATGTAACTGGGGATGAACAAAGGGCAATTCCTAGTAGCTCCAGGACGAATGAAGCGGCTGGGCTAAAGCCAAAAGAACGCTCAGTTGTGGATGTGTCGGGAAGCGACCGGAAAGTCTGATGTTGCAAGGATATATGTCACATAGCAACATGGAATGTAAGATCTATGACGCAAGGTAAACTGGATGTCGTCAAGCGAGAAATGGACAGATTGACCATTGATATCTTGGGTATCAGCGAGCTCAAGTGGACCGGAATGGGAGAATTTAACTCCGGCGACCATTATGTCTTTTATTGAGGACACGAATCCAAGAGAAGGAATGGGGTCGCTCGCATAGTAAACAAAAGAATGGCCAAACCAGTGCTAGGGTACAACCCCCCAAAACGACCGAATGATTTCACTTCGGATCCAAGGCCACCCTTTCAGCATAACAGTTATCCAAGTCTATGCACCGACCACTACTGCTGAAGAAGCTGACGTTGAGAGATTTTATGCGGACCTACAATGCCTTTTAGACCGCACCCCATCATCAGACGTCGTTTTTCTCATAGGAGACTGGAATGCTAAGGTCGGGAGTGAAGAAATATCCGGAATTATAGGCAAGTTTGGTCTTGGCGAGCCAAATGAAGCTGGGCAGAGGCTAGTAGAGTTTTGTCAAGAAAACAACCTGACCAAAGCGAATACTCCTTTTCAGCAGCACAAGAGGCGCCTTAAAAATGTACTTCACCGGACGGTCTGTACAGGAATCAGATCGATTATATTCTTTGCCGGCAGAGATGGAGAAGCGCTATACTAGCAGTAAAAGCAAGGCCTGGGGCCGATTGTGGCACCGATCATCAGCTTCTTGTTGCCAAAATTAAGCTTCGATTGAGGAAAACGCAGAAAACTAGAAGGCCTTTCAGGTATGATCTGGATCAAATTCCATTAGAATATGCTGTGGAAGTGAGGAATCGATTTCAAGAATTAGATCTAGAAGACAGAGAGCCCGAAGAGTTGTGGACTGATGTTCGTGATATAATACAGGAAGTTGCTACTAAGGTAGTTCCAAAGCAAAATAAATTCAAGAAAGCAAACTGGTTATCTGAAGAGGCTTTGCAAATAGCTGAAGAAAGGAGGATGGCAAAAGTTATGGGGGAAAGAGAAAGATACAAGGTTCTCAATGCGGATTTTAAGAAAATAGCAAGGAGAGATAAGAATGCCTTCCTGAACATACAGTGCCAAGCAGTTGAGGACAACAGCCAATTAAGGAACACAGGAGCTCTGTATAAGACAATCAAAGATATCAAATAAAGCTTCTGTGATAAGCTGGGCGTGATAAAGGACAAACGAGGCAAGGACCTCACTGAATCCTCAGAGATAAAGAAGAGGTGGCAAGAATACACAGAATAACTGTACAAGAAGGACCTGAATGTGCAAACCAAACATAAGACGGTTGTGATTACTGATCTCGAGCCAGGCATCCTGAAGAGTGAAGTTGAATGGGCCTTAGTTAGCCTTGATAAGAACAAAGCTAGCGGAATTGATGCCATTCCAGCTGAGTTGCTTCAAAACCTCCACCATGACGCTGTTAACATTTTACATACATTATTACAGAAGATTTGGACAACCTTGCAGTGACCACAGGATTGGAGGTGGTCAGTTTACATCCCCATTCCAAAGAAAGGCAGTGCCAAAGATTGATCCAACTACCGCACGATCGCGCTTATTTCGCATGCTAGCAAGGTGATGTTGAAAATCCTCCAAGGAAGGCTGCAGCAGTATGTGGATCGGGAGCTTCCGAACGTGCCAGCTGGGTTTCGCAAGGGCAGAGGAACTAGAGACCAAATTGGCAACCTTCGCTGGATCATGGAAAAAGCAAGAGAGTTCCAGAAACCCATCTACTTCTGCTTTATTGATTATGCGAAAGCTTTGACTGCGTAGATCACAGCAGATTGTGGCAAGCTCGCCAAGAGATGGGAGTTCCAATTCACCTCATCTGTCTCCTCAGGAACCTGTATGAAGGACAAAAGGCCACACTCAGAACTGGGCATGGTCTTACTGATTGGTTTCCGATTGAGAAAGGAGTGAGGCAAGGCTGCATACTGTCGCCCTGCCTATTTAACCTATATGCAGAGTGCATCATGAGGAAGGCCGGTCTGGACGAGTCTTCAGCTGGAGTGAAGATTGCTGGGAAACGTATCAACAACCTTAGATATGCGGATGATACCACTTTAATGGCAGAAAGTGAAGCGGAACTCAAGAGACTTCTGATGCGCGTACAAGAAGAGAGTGAGAAGTTTGGGCTTAAACTAAACATTAAAAACAAAAAGATCATGGCGTCTTGCCCTATCTAGTCCTGGAGTATCAATGGAAAAGAAGTGGAAGCTGTGACAGATTTTCTCTTCTTGGGCTCCAAGATTACCTCGGAAGGAGACTGCAGCCATGAAATTAGGAGACGCCTGCTTCTGGGAAAGAGAGCTATGGTTAGCCTTGACCGCCTAGTAAAGAGCAGAGACATTAGTCTGCCAACCAAGATCCGTATAACTCGTGCTATGGTCTTTCCAGTTGTGATGTATGGATGCGAGAGTTGGACTGTGAAAAAGGCTGACCGCCGAAGAATTGACGCGTTTGAATTGTGGTGCTGGCGAAGACTCTTGAGAGTTCCTTGGACTGCCAGAAGATCAAACCAGTCAATATTGTCGACCATAAACCCTGACTGCTCATTGGACGGTCAAATTCTAAAGTTAAAGCTCAGCTACTTTGGTCATCTGATGAGAAGAGAGGAGTCGCTGGTGAAAAATTTGATGTTGGGAAAGGTTGAGGGTCGCCGGAGAAGGGGTCGGCAGCAAACGCGATGGTTAGATGGCATCCTCGAGGCACTGCAGATGAAGTTATGTGATGTTAGGAAGATAGTGAGAGACCGGAAAGCGTGGCGTGACATGGTCCATAGGGTCACGAAGAGTCGGACACGACTGAACGACTGAACTGAACTCCCGAGAAGCCTTATCCATTACCAATCGCTGGTACGCTCCACTTAGGTCAATCTTGGAGAACACTTGCCCTCCTGCCAAGGTAACAAATATTTCTTCAACCTTTGGTAAAGCATAGCTGTCAATATTTAGGCACGGGTTCAGCGATGCCGTATAATTCCTGCAGATGCGTACACTGCAATATTTTTGTACTAGTGGAAAAACTGGCGAGGCAAAACAACTGTTCGAAATTTGTTCGATCACACCCAGACCAGCGACCTTATCCAGTTCTTTCTTCACGGCTTCTTTCAGCGCAAACGGAATGCTTCTAGCTTTACAAAAATTTGGATGCAGTTCCGGCTGGATGGATAGCTGAGCTTGCTCACCTTTAATTTCACCGAACTCATCGCTGAACTGGGTGTGGTGGTCTTAGACTTCTTTCAAGGCCCGGCGGTCGTGAGCATCCACTTAATTACCGGTACTCCAGTCAATCCTGAGGCGATACAACCAGTCTCGTCTTATGAGAGCAGAGCCCTCCTGGCAAAAATTGTGCAGAGGTAGCTGTAAGATTGGTTTTGATGCTTCACGGACGCACACACTCTCCTGTGTACCTTCGAAGCAACACCGAAGCCGGGCGTAACTTCATTTCCGTCACTCATGATCGGAAGAGCCGGTATGGCATCACCGAAAACGAATTTTAAGCAGCCCTCCCTGAATACACATTGTGAAGCATATAGGTTATTGGCATGGTTTATCGACCGCTGCCTGTAGCCGAGGCTCGACATCCTTCTCGGCCTCAAACACGCAGAAGCTTTGCCTCCGGCCGTCTTTATCTTGTCTGTTGGCTTTCTGAGAGAGCGAACAAGACGTCGGCTTGGAACGACACACCCTCTGAATATGCCCAACTCGGTGACATCTAAAACACGTCGCTGTTCGGAATCGGCAAGCACGGTTGCGATGCCGCAATCCGCATCGTGTGCAGGGCGAACCATCTAGTGACCCTGTCCCCTCAGCAGCAAAGTTCTCAAGGTCCACCTCGGTCTTCCTGCTAGACCGGACGTCTGTTAGGTTCTTAGAAACCACCTGGACTGATAAGGCAATCTCAAGTGCATTTTTGAAAGTCAGGGACGAATCATCAACAAAACGTCTCTTTTGGATGGCGGCCCTGGCCAAACCACATACAGATCTGTCTCTCAGAGCTCCTAAGTTTGCGCCGAAATTACATGTTTCCGTGGACTGTTTGAGGTCTACTACAAACTTCGCAATACTGTCTGTTTCGAGCTGAATTTTTTGGTGAAACATTGCGCGTTCCACGATGACAGATGGTCTGAGCAAAAGGTGCTCCCGTAATGTTCTCTGCAGTTCTGACAAAGGCTGACTGCCTGGCGCGCTCGGGGAAGTTAAAATCTTCAACATCTTGATATTCTATGACCTCGAATACTAAGAAAAGTGTCTACTTTGACTTTGAAAAGTTTCCCAATTTGACTCAGATTCATCGAAAGGTGCCACTTGCCCAATCATGGCCAAGATGGCTACATTCCAGTCACTCTGCTGTGGAAAATCGGTTGAGTCTCCGTATTTAACAGCCGCAGCAGACGTGGTGATCGGTCTGCTGCACCATCCCCGTTGCCACGCTGTTGTTTATGGGAACAGGAACACAGCCGCCGAGCTATCGCCGGGACTACGGTTTATTGCGATCCGGCCAAACATTTTCCTGGACAAAAAATGCCCGTGCAACATAGATTACAGCGCGCCTATATTAGGACACAAGGAGATGGGGAAAGGGTCTTCGGTCCTACGCTGACACGTTGCCATTAGTAAGCTGTTTGCATATCAAACAAACGTTACAGTGAAGAAGAAAGAGACATCAAGGCGGTGGCTGAAGGGATGGCGGCACTTTCACAGTAATGCGGTAGATGATCAACGCAAACGATGACCCAGTGATTACCTTTGAACGAGCGAGGAAACGGGACTGTGAGGTCAACACCCACTTCCTGATATTGCGTGACCCGTGGTGTCACCGGATATAAGCGACCCGGCGAATAAGCGGGAAGCTTGAACCACTGGCACTGCACACAGAAAGTCACGTAGCGCTGAGTCGATCGACGCATATTTGGCCAGTAGAAACGTTCCTCATTGCGGGTAAGGGTCCTTGCCAATCCCAAGGGTACAGCTATAACATCATCAGACAGGGCGTGTAGAACAGAAAAGTAGAGGCTACCTGGAACGACCAGCAGAAAGTGCGCACCGCCAGAAGAGTAATTTTACCGGTAGAATAAACCATGGCGAATGCAGAAAGGGTTTTCAGATGCCGGATCATGAGCTTTTTCAAAAAGCGGTACTAAGTCTTCATCTTTTCGTTGTTCTCGTTGGAATGTGGGAAGATCCGGACATTGTACGGAAAAGGCGGCAGGATAGTCGCCAAAGTTTTCATCGCAAAGGATAGTTGCGAGAGACAGACTCGAGAGGCAGTCAGCGTCGGCGTGCTGGCCACCACTTTTGTACGGCACTGTAAAATTGAACTCCTGAAGGCGTAATGCTCAGCGGGCCAACCGACCGCAGGGGTCACTCAGATTGACCAGCTAGCAAAGCGAATGATGATCAGTGATGACTGTAAACGCACGTCCATAAAGGTACAAGCGAAACTACTTTACGCCGATAACAACGGCAAGTCACTCTTGCTCCGTCACGGTATAATTGCGATCAGACTTGCTGAGGGTGAGACTTGCATAAGCGATAAATGTGTTGATTCCCGCCATGAGGTTATATACGCAAAGCATCTACTCCGATGCCACTGGCCGCAGTATGGATTTCAGTGGAAGCTCTCAGACTGAAATGACGTAGTATTGGCGGCGAGATGAAAAGAAACTCGAGCTGGCGAAACGCAGAATCAAATTCTTTCTTTCTTTCTTTCTTTCTTTCTTTCTTTCTTTCTTTCTTTCTTTCTTTCTTTCTTTCTTTCTTTCTTTCTTTCTTTCTTTCTTTCTTTCTTTCTTTCTTTCTTTCTTTCTTTCTTTCTTTCTTTCTTTCTTTCTTTGTTCCTTTCTATTAAAGAAAGCCGGAGCGAAAGCTAAAGGCTACAGAGCCTGACAAAGGCTTCCGCTCCGGATGACGTTCAGCGTGCAGTTTGAAAAACGTATACAAAAGATGCAAAAGAGCACTTCGAATCATAAACACAACGCGCAAATACAGAAATTTGATTGCATGAAACTGAGTCACTCCAAATAACTATGGATAGGAAAAAAGAAATACAAAAGATTGGCATTTTATTGCGGATTGCTATGTAATAAACCAACTGCAATTAATGAAACAGATGAAACATACCGCTGTAGACGATATCAATAAAACCGTTTGTTGAACTTAGTGATACAGTATAGAACACTTGCAAAATAATAAAGAAAAGCACATGTAACCTCTGATACAAAAAACACAAAACAAAAAAATAAACTATGCAATTGCGATGTCATGCTTGAGTAATAGGGCTTTAAGAAACTTTTTGGTGACAGGTTTGTTAAAGGTTACGAGCGTATCTACACGATTCAACAGAAACGGTATCTGGTAGTCTGTATGTTGCCGGCCGTAGTTTGTTCTTGTGACAGGTGTCCTTCTGAGTACTCGGCGAAAAGAATACTGTGAACTTGGGTTTGAATCAGAAGCTTTATATAACTTATTATTGTTAATGTACTGTACGAGCTTGTAGTAGTAGACCTGGTTTGCTTTGATTATTAAATGTTGTGAAAAAAGCGGATGCGTTGGGAGAAGATGGGGCTTGCCATAAAAGTTTTCAAATATTCTCAGCATTTTCTTCTGCAATAAAATTAAATTCTTATAATTTTGGGCTGTCGTAGTTCCCCAGACGAGTGCGCAGTAAGACAATCGTGAGTAGAAGAGGGTATAATACAACATTTTTTTCAGCCAAAGTGTAACGAGGTTCTTAATCTTATACAGACACCCAACAGCTCGACTTAAGTCCCCTGCTAGACGACTAACATGCGTATTCCAAGATAAGTTATTCTGAAGCCACACAACCAAAAATTTTTGTGTCGCTACCTGATCTAGCAGCTTATTACGGAAATTGATGGCGATTTTGCAACATAGAGGCTTATTTATTGGTGCAAAGATTATATATTTGGTTTTGTGTATGTTTAACCTTAATTTATTAACATCGAGCCAGAGGGATAGTGAGTTGAGGTAGTTATTCACTGTGTCCTGGAGCGAAATGAGCGATCTGCCTGCGAAGAAAAGATTAGTGTCATCTGAGTACATAATTAATTTTGGCGAACTTGGTATATTGCAGATGTAATTAATGTATAAATTGAACAATATCGGTCCTAGAATTGATTCTTGCGGTACGCCGTACAGTAGATTTAATAATGATGAATGCGCATTATTTATTGTAACATATTGGGAACGATTAGTCAAGTAATTTCTTATTAGATCTAATGCGACACCTCGTATACCGTAGTCGTAAAGCTTCATTAATAATATTTCATGGTCCACCGAATCGAAAGCCTTCGGAAGATCCAGAAATATACCTACTGTGTAGGGTCTTTGTTCAATATTGCGTATTATTTCGTTTTTAATGTTTAGTAAAGCCTGTTCAGTTGACTTATTCTTTTGGAATCCGTATTGTGTCTCATAGATTATGTTATGTTTTCTTATGAAATCTTCCATTCTGATGTTTATAACACCCTCAAAAACTTATGACAAAAGGGGGAGCACTGATATGGGACGGAAGTTGTTAACTGAGTAATCACTCCCACCTTTATGAATTGGACTCACCCTTGCTATTTTGAGTTGATCAGGAAATATTCCAGTCTCCAGCATACTATTAACAATATGGGTAAGAACAACAGAGATTAGATCGGAAATATATTTTATAGGAATTCCCTTAATATCATCAATGCCGGCCGCAGTGCTATTTTTAAGATTTTCTATCAGTCGCTCAATTTCAAGTGGTGTGGTTTGCGACATTGCCAATGAGTTCAGAATAGCAGGTTTCGGTAAGACAAGCTCTTGTACAGGTGGGCAAGTGGAAGTGTATTTTCCGCTTTTTATGAAATGGTTGTTGAGGGTATCAGCAGCTGCTGTGTCACTAAGATTTCCGTGTGGCGAGGAAACGTGAATAATTTCCTTACGAGGACTGCAGTGCGTAAGGTTTCTGACCTCTTGCCAAATTTTCCTAGGGTTATTGGAAACACGGGTAAACAACTTTTCATAGTAATCTAACTTTGCTTGCTTAAGTTCTTTATTAAGTCGGTTGCGATATTTTTTGAATTCTACAAGCTTACTGACATCACGAGTTTTTATAAAGGAATGGTACAATTTGTGTTTGTGTTTAATCCTGTCTAAGAGTACTGCATCTATCCATGGTTTCCTAATTTTGTTTTTGTATTTTATGCTCCTTGCACTCAACGGAAATGCTTTATTGTAGCAGTGTTTCAGTTTCTCGGCAAATAGAGCGTACGCAATGTTCGGGTTTGATTAACTGAAAACAGATTCTCAATCAGTGTCTTCTATCAAACGGCGAATATCCTTTAGTGCCTTGCTAGATATGTTACGACATGAAGGTGAATCGTTTTTAATTGTGATGCAGACGTCTAATAATGTAGCACTGTGCTCCGTAATGCGCGTGGCTAAGGAGACAAGATTAGAACATGCATTCACTATATCGCTAAGAGTTCTGGAATTCACATCCCCCGCCATTAGGTTTACATTCATGTCACCCATAACAACAAACTTAGTCCCGGTGTTACTTAAGTGGTTTAACATATCATCGGCAAAAGAAAAGAAATTTGTTTTATTTCCGCATGGTGGTCGGTACACCACTGCGACTATAACCGATTTGAGACGCACGGTTAGACACTCAACATGTTGGTCGATAAAAGAAAATTCAGACACTACTTCATGCGATAGATGCTTTCGGACGTAGATAGCGACTCCCCCACCACGCCCAGAATTTCGTTCAAGGCCATGACACACGTAGTTATCAAGATGCAGTGGGTTATCATTTGCTGTCAACCAGGTTTCTGAAATAAGCACGAGATCAAACTCAACTACAGTGTTTTCGAATAAATCGAGTAGTTTTTCGTGTTTGTTTCTGATGCTGCGCATATTTAGATGCAATATTGAAAAACACTCATGAAGATTTGCATATGTGTCGTTAAAGGAATGATAGTCGTAATATCTGCACATGCCATCACAAGGCATGGTCGTGGTGGCATGCTCAGCCATTACTTGTTCTTTTTGTTTTTACAGCGGCATGTTTTTTTTTCTTTTTACGCGGCCATGCTGTCAAGGTCATCGGCAGAAAAAATGCGCAGGACTGTAGATGTCTCATTTTGTCGGGCAAATATTTTGCCTCCATTAGTCCACACAAACTTCCTATTAACCTCTTTCTTTTTCTTGGTGGCAGCTCCAAGAAGCTGTTTGCCGTACCTAACCATCGCGTTCGCTGCCTACCCCTTCTCCGGCGACCCCCTACCTTTCCCAACATCAAATCTTTCTCCAGCGACTCCTCTTTTCTCATCAGATGACCAAATTAGCTGAGCTTTAACTTTAGAATTTGACCCTCCAATGAGCAGTCAGAGTTTATGGTCGGCAATATCGACTGATTTGATCTTCTGGCAGTCCAAGGAACTCTCAAGAGTCTCCGCCAGCACCACAATTCAAACGCGTCAATTCTTCGGCGGTCAGTCTTCTTCACAGTTCAACTCTCGCATCCATACATCACAACTGGAAAGACCGGAGCACGAGCTATACGGATCTTGGTTGGCAGACTCTGCTCTTTACTAGGCGGTCAAGGCTAACCATGGCTCTCTTTCCCAGAAGCAGGCGTCTCCTAATTTCATGGCTGCATTCTCTTTCTGGGTTAATCTTGAAGCCCAAGACGAGAAAATCTGTCACAGCTTCCACTTCTTGTCCCTTGATGCTGCAGGACTTGATAGGGCAAGACGTCATGATCTTTGTCTTTTTAATGTTCAGTTTAAGCCCAAACTTCTCACTCTCTTCTTGTACGCGCATCAGAAGTATCTTGAGTTCCACTTCACTTTCTGCCATTAAAGTGGTATCATCCGCATATCTAAGGTTGTTGATACGTTTTCCAGCAATCTTCACACCAGCTGAAGACTCGTCTAGACCGACCTTCCTCATGATGCACTCTGCATATAGGTTAAATAGGCAGGGTGACAGTATGCGGCCTTGTCGCACTCCTTTCTCTAGCGGAAACCAATCAGTAAGACAATACCCAGTTCTGACTGTGGCCTTTGGCTCTTCATACAGGTTCCTGAGGAGACAGATGAGGTGAATTGGAACTCCCATGTCTTGGAGAGCTTGCCCCAACCAGCTGTGATCTACGCAGTAAAACGCTTTCGCATAATCAATAAAGCAGAAGTAGATGGGTTTCTGGAACTCTCTTGCTTTTTCCATGATCCAGCGAAGGTTGGAAATCTGGTCTCTAGTTCCTCTGCCTTTGCGCAACCCAGCTTGCACGTCCGGAAGCTCCCGTTCCACACACTGCTGCAGCCTACCTTGGGGGATTTTCAACATCACCTTGCTAGCATGCGAAATAAGCGCAATCGTGCGGTAGTTGGAACAATATTTGGCACTGCCTTTCTTTGGAATGGGGATGTAAACTGACCTCCAATCCTGTGGGAACTGCAGGGTTGTCCAAATCTTCTGACATAATGTATGCAGAATGTTAACAGTCATGGTTGAAGTTTTGAAGCAACTCAGCTGGAATGCCATCAATTGCGCTACCTTCATTCTTAGCAAGGCTGGCTAAGGCTCATTCAACTTCACTCTTCAGGATGCCCGGCTCGAGATCAGTAATCACAACTGTCTTTTGTTGGGTTTGCACATCCGGGTCCTTCCTGTACAGTTCTTCTGTGTATTCCTGCCACCTCTTCTTTATCTCTGAGGCTTCAGTGAGGTCCTTGCCTCGTTTGTCTTTTATCACGGCCAGCTTTGCACAGAAGCTTCCTTTGATATCTTTGATTGTCTTATACAGAGCTCTTGTGTTCCTTAATTGGCTGTTTTCCTCAACTGCTTGACACTGTATTTTCAGGATGGCATTCTTATCTCTCTCTGCTATTTTCTGAAAATCCGCATTGAGAACCTTGTATCTTTCTTATTCCCCCATAACTTTTGCCATCCTCCTTTCCTCAGCTATTTGCAAAGCCTCTTCAGATAACCAGTTTGCTTTCCTGAATTTATTTTGCTTTGGAACTACCTTAGTAGCAACTTCTTGTATTATATCACGAACATCAGTCCACATCTCTTCAGGCTATCTGTCTTCTAGATCTAATTCTTGAAATCGATTCCTCACTTCCACAGCATATTCTGATAGAATTTGATCCTGATCATACCTAAAAGGCCTCCTAGTTTTCTGCGTTTTCCTCAATAGGAGCATAAATTTGGCAACAAGAAGCTGATGATCGGTGCCACAATCGGCCCCAGGCCTTGTTTTGCTGCTTCTAAAGCGCTTCTCCATCTCTGCCGGCAGAGAATATAATCGATCTAATTCCTGTACAGACCGTCCGGTGAAGTCCATGTGTAAAGGCGCCTCTTGTGCTTTTGAAAATGAGTATTCGCTATGGTCAGGTTGTCTTCTTCTCAAAACTCTACTAGCCTCGGTCCAGTTTCATTTGGCTCACGAAGACCGAACTTGCTTGTAATTCCGGATATTTCTTCACTCCCCACCTTAGCATTCCAGTTTCCTATGAGAAAAAGGACGCCTGATGATGGATTGCGGTCTTAAAGGCATTGCAGGTCCGCATAAAATCTCAACGCCAGCTTCTTCAGCAGTAGTGGTTGGTCGATAGACTTGGATAACTGTTATGTTAAAAAGGTGACCTTGGATCCGAAGTGAAATCATTCGGTCGTTTTGGGGGTGGTACCCTAGCAATGCTTTGCCCATTCTTCTGTTTACTATGAGAGCAACACAATCCCTTCTCTTGGATTCGTGCCCGCAATAAAAGACATAATGATCGCCGAAATAAATTCCCCCATTCCGGTCCACTTGAGCTCGCTGATACCCAAGATATCAATGTTCAATCTGTCCATTTCTCGCTTGACGACATCCAGTTTACCTTGCGTCATAGATCTTACATTCCATGTTGCTATGTGATATATCTCCTTGCAACATCGGACTTTCCGGTCGCCTCCCGAAACATCCACAACTGAGCGTCCATTTGGCTTTAGCCTAACCGCTTCATTTGTCCTGGAGCTACTAGGAATCGCCCTTTGTTCATCCCCAGTGACATGTGGGACGTCTTCCAACCTGAGGGGCTCATCTTCCGGCGCCATATCATTAATGCTATTGTGACTGGTCATATGGTTTTCTTGGCAGGAAATAGTGGAGTGGGTTGCCATTACATTCTCCAGTGAACCACACTTTGTCAGAACTCGCTGCCGTGACCTGTCTATCTTGGGTGGCCCTTCACAGCAGAGCTCACGACTTCATCGAGTTTCGAAAGCCCCTCCGCCACGACAAGGCAGTGATCCATGAAGGGCTGATGAACCCTTATTAATGTGCCAAGGTAACTGTAAATACTTTCATTTTCTCGCTTTAATAGAGTACGGTGGTACAGAATGCTTTATTCCGATCTTGGCGCATACCGCGAGGTTTTAAAGAAGATTTTAAAAATGAGCGTAACGGGCTACTTATCTACTCATTGAGTGTCGTTCAGTGTTAGTTTCGATATTGGCATTTGAAGGAATGATGAAGTGAGCTTAATTTTATTCCCCGTACGATCTTTTATGTGTGGAGTGGTTTCAGGTTACTTGTTTTTCAATTATATGTATTATGCAGCGTTAGTTCCTGGTGGTAATTTGTTCCTGTTTCATTAATTGAAGCCAAGTTTAAGAGAAATTGCACTCGGAAGGCTCATAAAGCAAGCGTCCAAGACCCATAATAGTTGAATGGATATGCCATGATCGAATTTCCAAAATGGAGCTTTCTTTCGCAGCAGCACTGATCGGCGATTTCGCATTTATGCTCTAGTAGCAGTGCACTATGAGTTTCTCGAGCAGTTTTGTAGATGCACATGTCAAACTGTGACATATGATGGCATTTCGCGTAGACAAATATGCATACCGCCCTTCTTACAACATCTTTTGCTTCCACTAATTCTTTGTCTGGCTTGGTTCTGGGAAATTAAATACCTGTACACAACTGCGCCCGTGTAGGAATCCCCGCTGTGCTTCTCACTTCGCTACGGCGCAAATATTAACTTTCTACACTACCCGCACGACCATACTGCGCATGCTGGTCCTAAGAGTGGTGACTGCACTCCTTCCCTATAATTCATTCTGCTTGCAGGATAGGCTGGCTATACGTTCTGAGTCTTGCGATCGAACTGTTCTAAGGATCATTGAACTGATAAGGAACTGTTCTAAGGATCGTTACCTTTACCTAGACACTTGTGGATTAGCAACGCCTCTCAAATAACCCGTCTATTTAAGACATCGCTGAACAAGAGAAAAGAATATATTCCTTTTTTTCAACTAATCAAATCTCTGAGAAGGCCTCGGGAAAGCGTGAGGGCCCACTATGCTCTATCAAGCCCCCAAAAGACATTTCAGCATATGCAGACTGCAGTAGCTTCATCAGCCACGCGCCACGACTCTCAGTGGGAACACCATCGCAGGCGCCAGGAGCACTTGAGAATAGAAAAAAAAAGTGGTGATGCACATTTCGATTACTGCACCACCGACAATTCCTTAATATTCGCATTTTGCTTTCAATTTTGCAGTGTCTGCAAGTTCTGTCATTTCTACCTCCGTGCTACTTGCGGTATGTGCGTAGAATGTAATTCGTTCTTTCGAAGTCGTTGATATTTCAAGCATCTTCTCGCAAGACCAAAGGATGAGTCCTTGGCACTGAGCACCCATAGACGTGACTGTGGGGACCGGAATCATATTAATCGCACTACCAGTGCCTCAAAGACGAGGAAGCAGAAAGCAAAATTGAATCGCCCGTGCTCACGTGGTCTGCTTCCGTATGCAGGCATTCGGTGATTCTTTCGTTGGCACTGCAAGCATCGTTCCCTCTTCCCTCACTAGAGCGATGCGCAGGGTCTCTTTGACTGCTCTAGGCCTTCCTGTTACATCGGCCGTACCGCCAGCACTCCTGACTATAACATGGTTGCGTGACGCCGTCGGGAAAGGATTCGAGCGCTTCTCTGGGAACTCCGGCCACATTGCGAGCTCTGCGACGCGGTTGCCCAGACGGCCACCGGACATCGAGATTGGCCAGGGCCCCGCTGTCTCGGTCCTACTCGCTGAACCCGAACGTGGAGAATGTGGAGGGGGTGACGGCCACTGCAACCACGCCCTCTGTGCATCTCAGCCGAGGCTACATCGAAAGGAGGGTGGCCTTCCTGTAAGCGTTGTACGTCGACTGGTCAGCAACGACCCTGGCGTTTTGACCTCAAAAGCTACTCACGTGAGTTGTTTCAAGGAACGGGCACAAGGAAGAGCTAAACATACCGAACAGAGTGCCGTATCGAGACTGCAAGTGGAAGTAGAGAGGGAATAAGAAACGTAAGAGGGCCAAGCGCCCTGCGCTGCAAAAAGAAAAAAAGGAAAACATATGTATGTATGTGTGTATGTATGTTGTATGTATGTATGTATGTATATATATATATATATATATATATATATATATATATATATATATATATATATATATATATATATATATATATATATATATATATATATATATGCAGATTGGAGGCTACGTCTTTTCCATGTATGCGCTCAAATTGAAGACCGAACCTGCTTTTATGGCAGAAACTGAAAATATTTAACGCACCCCTCACTCAAAAACGTTAGCCCGCTGTGAAAAAAGTGCTGCGACCACGGAAATTTCATTTATTACGCGATAACGTATTGCACTAATTCAGCCGAAAAGCCGCTGTAGTAATTTTTAGTTGTGGACCATAACCTCTACGAAAATATACACTGTTCGCAGAAACTATTTTGGCGCATTTGAGTTTTGAGCCTACGCCTTCTGCACGATTGGGGGCAGGCAACACATATCGGCCTCAAAAAGGTTCTCTGCTTCAATTTGGTTAGAAATGACTTACTGACGGGTTTCGGGGTTGTGCGCTTATGTTGCAGTAATAAGTTTAAGAAGAAAACTTGTTTTTTCGTTGGAAAATCCCTGGATAAAATAGCTTGTTAAAAGCTTCATCGCACCTCCTCTCTTAAGTGTCCCAATATTTATTTTGTGGTATTGTTTTGTTCATTTAATCAAGGCGAACAATGTTCATTTAACTAAGGTTTTCGCTAGCCGTGTTAGGTTGGGACTCGGTGATATATCTTGGAAAATTCCGCAACTGAGAATGAGCAATAGAACAAAAAAAGGGTACATGAACTAGGATGCACGAGAGCTTCTCAGAATACTCTCGACCTCACCTTGACGATAACTGTAACCGAAGGAGGTTGTTTAACATGCACTGATGTTGGAGACTACACAGGCGCCCAGCTTTCCGCTTCCATCAGAACGCGTTCGCCGTGTCGCGGGATAGAATTCAGGTCTTCCGACTTCCGTAATCAAGAGCCTACACCGCGAAGAAAGAGACCACGAACTCTTAGCGTTTACTGTGCGTTTGACCATTCTTTGTCTTCATGGCCATACTAATTAATCGCAGTGTTCTGTACTCTATATGGAGGACCTGCGCGAACTCTCGTTATTATGAAGCTTGCCAGTACTGAATGACAATTTCTTGTAATAGCAATTCTAAGGTTTCTACATACAGAGTGAATGACAATACTGAATGAAAATTACTTGTAATAGCAATTCTAAGGTTTCTACATACGAGAGTGTCCAACTAGGTCACTCGTACATCTTGAGGCTGAATAATTGATCACGTCCTTGTGCCGAGCAACTTGAAATGTTTAAATTTAGGACATTTTGAATTAATCGCTTACTTAGTGCTACTTCAGGTTTCACAAATATTGTACCCGGGGCATTGTTATCACGAAAATAAACCACAAAATGCGGCACGATATACCTAGCGCGAACAGCTCGAATATTTTATAGTTTCTAAAGGTTTTCAATCTCAGCCGGACGTTTCGAAGGTTCTACTCAAGGAATGAGATTGTGCTAACAGTGCACGGGAAAATTTATTTTAATCGAATTTCTTGCAGTGTACGTCGGGTCTTAACAGGTGCCAGGAAGGTAACCCCGCTCCTGGTACGCTACAAATGAAAGGTCTGATCGCTTCTCAGGCATGTCAATGAACAGCATAAAAGAGGCATTTATAAATACAAATCTTTCCCCACGTCACCTAATAAGGCTCCGACTGACGTCAGTCTGCTACCTTATGGGCGATAAGTTATTGAGGAACGACCACATGCATCTTCTGTTTCTTAGCAGCTTTTTGGCTGGGGAAAAATTTTCACCTTCAGACCACCAGCACATATTCTGAGACCAGTAATGGATGATGAACACTTTTTTTTACGAGGCGATTATTATTACATGGAGTAAATAAAAAACAGATGTACCGGGCGGATCGTAGCGTTAGATATAGGGTTTCTCTAAACGCCATATCGCTATGACCTCGATTGTCTATTTTTCTAATGGGAGTTTATAACACTTAAGGCAGCTCTTGATCACCTCTTCGCTGCAGTGTTACTTTTGCGGTCGTGGCGACTCCAACAGACTGGCATTTATTTAGCTTGCCGTAGGAAGATTTCATACGTGTACGAAAGTGGTCCTATGTAGTGGCATGCTCGAGAATATTGACTAGTTCTTAGCTTATATTATTGTCTTTTTCTCGCACGTATATACAACTTGTGCTACCACAACGTTTCTCAATATGCAGGAAATGTTTTTTTTTAGGCATTGTGGGCACTGTAGCCTTTGCCAGTGGTGTGAACATAAAACCACGAGCATTGCTAGGGTAGGTGATAGTTATTGGCTGACGTGACAGTGTACTGATTGGCCGACGCATTGTGTGACGTCACGAGACCATGTGACCTGGCAGGAGCTACCACTGCAGCTTCATTTGTGCGGTTCGAGATCCAAACCGGACCTTACGGCGCCGTTGGGAATTGAGCCAGATATGTTACATTTAGGCCACGTTTCTTGTCCAAATAGATTCTCTAAACCGCATTTCTTGTCCAAATAGATTCTCTAAACCGCATTTCTTGTCCAAATAGATCTTCTAAACCGCATTTCTTGTCCAAATAGATCCTCTAAACCGCGTTTCTTCTCAAATAGGTTCTCTAAACCGCGTTTAATGTCCAAATAGATTTTCTAAACCGCGTTTATTGTCCAAATAGATTCTCTAGACTATGTTTCTTGTCCAAATAGATTCTCTAAACCGCGTTTCTTGTCCAAATAGATTCTCTAAACCGCGCTTCTTGTCCAAATAGGTTCTCTAAACCGCGTTTCTTGTCCAAATAGATTCTCTAAACCGCGTTTCTTGTCCAAATAGATTCTCTAAAGTGGGGACAAAAATCTCACCTTTCGAATGGTCTTTTGCTACAATTAGATAGCACAAGGCTGTATGGTAATAAATCTGCCTAAGGATTATACTGCCAAGCTTGAAAAAAAAAACAGACTAAGACCGCAGCAAAGATGATATGCGTATTAGGGAGGGATGATCCTCATGAGGAGCCTAGCAAATGGAGCCTAAAAAGATATTGCGTCATACTCTGAGACGCAGAGCTCACTCCGCTTTCCCACTCCTCTCCCACTACATATACATATGTATGCATATATATATATATATATATATATATATATATATATATATATATATATATATATATATATATATATATATATATATATATATATATATCTTCTTTTTGCGTCGAAAGCCTGCAATAGACGTAACTTTCACACGTGTCTTCTGCAGCCATCAGCCCAGTATCAGCTGAGCAGCACACAGCGGCTGAGATGTCGTCCTCCCACTCCTTCGATATCCACCCGGGCTCTGATCATACCACGTGAATCACACCCGTCTGGAACTATCGGTAGCGCCAACATCACAGCCACAGCCGAGGCCTCTGGCTCGCACTGGCGGGGAGAAGCAAAGACTGGAGTCAGGAAGCTTATCCCTGCACGGGTATCTCGGCTGCTTTTCCCCGTCGCCCTCAGTGAGTGAAAATACAATAAGGAGCACGCATACTTTTCTTCATACCAACTAGTGATTTGATCGGGTAGTCGTGTGATTTAAGGGTGTAAATGCACTGCAAACGCCTTGCAGCATGCACAACTTTGAAAACCTAAGACAGTGTTTTGCGCGCCGGACGCACCAGCGCAGTGGTAGGCGCTTCATTGGTGCTCAAGATAAATAATCGTCATGTGCTATGGTTAGCATGCGGTTACGCTGGCAAAATGCGCAAAGTTGTTTTCATATCCCATTTTGTAGTATCTTAATCAAACAAGCGACGCCTAACAGGCCCGTTCCCAATCTCAGTCATATTTCGAGTTCTGTGAACATTTCCCATGAAAAGAACTTCTATTAGGTGCGCTGAACAAAACGAAATGTTCGACTACAATTCAAATCTCTCCAAAATTGCGAGATAAACAAAACAAAAAATGATTGCTACTTGACAGTTTTCCGCTGCTTTTTCAAGCCGCTTATATGGTTCAATTTGTAGAGTTCGGAATTCACTTTGGTTCACTTTATTAGCAAAAGGTTAATTTGTGCAATTTCTGCCATGTAGTATTGGCTCTAAACGTTGTTCGCAGAAAACCAGATGTCAATCCATTGTGATGATATTTTATTATATCCGCGCATAAATAAATGCGTTTTCAAGGAAGTTGTTTGTTTTTACCACTTCATATGTATGTAGTCTGATTTTTTCTGCGCCCCGTTACGAAAGGAATCCGTTTACAGCCGCCGTCTTGCCCCAATGAGACACACTTGTGCTTGTTGAGTTCAAGCGGTATTTTAGAATATTTCATCTACCGATTGTTAAATTATATATGAACAAATTAGTGTTCAATTCGTTGATATTTGTTAGTAGGAATATAATTAACACGCAGCTCGAGATTTTGAGAGTCAGGTGCTGCAATATTGGCGCAGATGTTAGGAAGAAGCGACTTCGGTGAATTGTCTCATACATTTTTATGGGCTTCTAAAGGTGCGAAAATGGAAAAATAGCGACAGCTTCCCAAAGATAGCTTAATCTTTCCATTTGAAAGGCGTCGTTACACGGAAGGTATGGAAAATCTCATTTTTAAGTTACATACAAGCACTTCCGCACAGACTGGGCTCTGAATTCATTGGACCGCAAAGTAAGCAATAATGGCCTTCGATATCGGCAGGCGTTGTGTAAAACCAGGAAGCCCAGGATTTTTGTAATGATGAGGTGGCAAATATTGATACATCAGTGAAAACAGCTAATGCAGATTGCATGGCAATAGCATAAAAGAATACGCGAAGGCATCGTCATTCACTAAAGTGATAATGAATCAGTAATTAAGTTTAAGGCATATAGGTAATGCCGCATCTTATATCTTGCAGAAAATAAAATAAGAAAAAAAACACTGCAAATTTATTCCGTAAGTCGTACTTTAGTCATTAAAATTAGTGCAAATATTTCAAATATAAATTTAGACGCGGACGTGTTTGTGCACTTTTCTATTTTGGTAAAGTTCACGAAAGGCCGCAGTTATCTTAAATATCACCTATTAAATTTTCAACTAAATCTGTAGAATTAAACATACAACTAGATTATAAGCGACGACATTTATCTCCAATACCACGCAGCTGTTCGTTTGTTGCTGTCGAATTCTTCCAACACCGGCTAGATTTCCCCAGAGGGAGAAGGCTTTCCGTGATTCTTCAATTTCGATCCTCCAGCGCCGCGTAGTGGTTAGGGCGCTCGACTACTCTCCTCAGGGATGCGGCATCGAAATCCTGCCGCGGCGGCCGCTTTTCGATGCAAACTAAAAACTTGGCGCCCGTGGGCTTGCGATGTTACTGCACGTTTAAGAAGCCCAGATAATCGGCATTTCCGGAGTCCTCCACTACGGCGTCTCTCATAGCCTGAGTCGCTTTGGGGCATTAAACCTTGCTAACTAATACCAAAGAGACCTTCAATTTCGCTTCCTGATAGCTGGACTTATATATACTTATATACAGGTTCTTTATATGTAGACGTCACCGGCTGCTCTGCGTGTTGACAATGTAAGCTTTTTACAGAAGACATGTCAAACTGGCGAGTAATTATGAACGAATATGATATAAATTAATTTCTTCAATAAAACTTGTTCGTTGAAAACTGTCAGGCAGTGGTTGCAAAACATGAGAACACCTTAATAACTAACAATACCAAGCGCTCATTGTTGATTTCATTAACATTAGTACTTAATGTTGTGTCTGCAAAATGCAAGCATTTCTGTTATGCACGTGAGTAACGGAGATAGCAGTCAATTTTTTCTGAGGTTGCTTGACTGAATAATCGTCGTGTCAAGACGATTTTGCAATGATCTTGGCTATTATTCAGGAGAAGCCGGTGTATTAAAATCCTGAGCGCATCATTACTTTGGTAAGGCTGAAAAAACAGGCGACAGGCCTATCTACACCCTTTGCTGGAAAGCTTCCCCTCGCAGATTTAAACCTGACGGACGGCCTTAAAACCTGACCTTAAAAAATTGAAGAAAAAAAAAACACGAAATGTGCCCAAGGAAGAACACCCTTCGGATTCATTACAACAAATGGAGATAACGGCAGCAGACACCCGTGTGTTCAATAGCGACCACATGTTTTCCTCCATGCCTAGTTAGTTCGTTCTTTCGAAGCTATTTTGTGCGGCTGCTAGACGTGATGTCATAAAGCGCCATTCACAAAAAGCTTCAAGAGCTTTGTCAAACCATACATACAATATCGCCAACAATTATTGAACTCCGTTTGTAAGGCTGGTTGTGCTAGCACAGAATAATTACAAGTCATAGGTTAAAGTATCAATGGGGGACGCATAATTCATGTTCTACGGAAGTATTGTTGGTACCTCTCTGGGGCAAATGGGTGGTGAAAAAGCCCGAGAGCTCTCTCATTGTACGGGATATCCCATAATCTCGGCGGAGTCACTTTCTTCTGACTGCATTTGCAGAGGGCGGCTTCTCCTGTGATGAAGAGCGAGTCTTGTCTGAACCTAATCTCGCTGACCGGAAGCCCCAAGAAGAGGTCCCGATGAACCATTACAGAGAGCTGTACGGGCGAAACTCCATGGGGCCAAAGCTCCAGAATTCGCGCTACCCGGTCGAAAATGAGCAATACAGCATCCCTGAACCGCCGTCTAAAGGAGACAGCTGTGTTGTCGGCCTTCAGTTATATGTACAGGCGGAAGGCTTCCGAGCGCAAGCGGCCCAGGCAATCTTGCAGCAATGGCGAATAGGCCTCCAAGCCCATATTGGTGAGTGTATCCACTGTTCTCTCTGCTCCTTCAGCGGAGGAAGTTCTGCACCATTTGATATATTCTGCTTCAAACAGCCTGCCCTGCTCCATGCACCTCCAAAACTAAATATTGCTCCAGTACTGGTCACAACCAGATGCGCCATTGTCTCTGGCATCGAATGTACCTGAGCATTGGTTTTTGCCCCACAGTGGGCCATTATACAGTCAACAAAATATGCGATCAGAAGCATAGGGTATGGAAAAGGACGGAGCAAACTAAGCGTTTGTTTGCAAGTAAATATAAAGCAAGACACAAATAATTATACTGAATTAACTGCGAAACAATCCTTTGCGCACGTATAATAACACCTTCAAACAGTCTTTTTATCAATTGTGTTGAGAGAATCGTGAGTTCCGAGTGTTGCATACGTTAACGGCAAACAATCACGAGCAGTTATCAGACTTATCTGGCTACAAACGACTACACCAGTTGTTTTATTGATTCTGCTGTAAAAACAAGCAGGCACTTCACATGAGATCGAGCATTTTTGTTAGCAAGAAGCGGGTCAATGCTGGAAAAGCATATTTTGAATGTTACGGGCGTGATGCCACGATAGCGTCTTTCACTCGAAGGCTTCTAAAGAGGTTTTCTTCTCAAGAGCAAACGTTTGAATAGCTGCTAGGAATGTCCTTATAGTGAAGATTCTCAAAGAGCAAAAGTCTATGCTTGTGTGCCATGTGTCGTCAACGAAGACAGTACTGACTAATGCCCGGATATTTATCAGCGCGGTGCAGAATAAAGATGTAAATGTGCAAGATATTCAGAAGATGTCTGGTGTTCATTGATGTGAACTCAGAACTGCAGTAGCAGTACTTGAGAGCATCAAAGTTATGGACCCTACATTTGCATATTTAAAGTTTGAATAATCAAAATATTTTTATCGACGATGCTGGTTGGGATTCTAGAATGTTCTGAATTGTTGCTGAAATCAATCGTGGTCTCTTAAGCATCCATACGTTTTTCTACTCCCTTGTCTCATCAGAGATGTGCGCGTAGTCAGAACATTCCTTCGAATGCTGAAGAGAAAAAAGTTAAAAATTTTGTTATTTTGTATTTCTGTAAGATTAAATCACAATTACAAATATATTTGATCCTAGAAACCTAATCTAAAAGAAATTAAAAGCCCGGAAACGTGGTTTATTGCACCTAAGCTGCTCCGAACTGGGTTATTCACTCCCCCTTGAGCTGGTGCAGAAAGCTCGTGGCCTCTGGAGCCCTGAAATAGACAATTAACAGGCCTACAAATATATTTGCCATGCCTTTTCTTAGTTGCTGCAGACTCAATACACTCCTTTATAAAGAGCTGTACTCTCTTACAGTGTCCTGTTGACCCCTCAGTATTAGGCAGGAGCAGGTATTTCAAACAATTGCACCGCTTCATTGCAACATTCATTGCACTTAGCTCCTTAGATATTGAATGTTAGAGCTGTGAGAACCATCGCACAAATTAGCACGACACTAAGTTATCTATATATGACTGCGAGCATGGTTGAATATGTTCATATGCGTTTTCGAGGGCATGAAATTACCGCTATTTTGCGAAGCGAAGTTGCCAAGGAGTTGCCAAAAGCATACCCAGGGATTTGCGTGAAGAACATTGTGATGCCTGTTGAGCGTTAATGTAAGAATAATGAAAGTAGATAGAAATATGACTGAATTACGCACACAAGCATCCAGAGTAACTTCTTCTAAACGGGGCTGCAGCTCTGACATTATGGCGCAGTTTCCTAGCTAAACTATTTCTTCTTTTTACGAAGTTTTTTACTTTGCACTTGCTCCGTACCACTAAGATATCCTATGTAACGCACAGTGTGCATTATAACGTTTTTCCCGAAACTGCACGTGTCTCTATAAGACAGCTATTCATACCTATGTACGTTTCGAACGTGATGTGAAACAACGATATGACTCTATTATGTTTTCGAACGTCATTCCACTTTGCCGCTCTTTTTTAGCTTTATGTGCACCTGAGATAATGTGGCCCACTCAGCTAATAGCCGCTCATCATTATATGCAAAAATGTGAGCTTAATCAAGGGAAGAAAGAAACATATAATAATTTCATCTGATTGCTGGCCTCCATAGCCCCGATCTAAATTGCTTTACAAATACACAAACACGCAATTTCAAATATAGCTCAAACAGCTGTGAACAGGCTGCGTATAGCCTGCAGCAATTAAAGTAACTGCGCTTTGCTGATGACATCTCGCGATCTTTGCTCTTTACCGGCTGTTTGCGCGTTACGCCCAGGTTTGCAAGTTGCTCACAGCTTTATGTGAACTACGGCTGAGTGCTGGGGATGCAGACACAAGCCTCTCCTTTGTGTTAGGAAACCGATATGTAGAACAAAGAAAGGATTCTAGAGTGAAGGGGCAAAGTCGCGTGAAGTGCAGTGAAGTTGGCACAGCCTAGACTTCTTTCGCAGAAAGTTCCCATCCTTCTCAAAAAGTCCACATTGTCATCGCCTTCTGCACAGCGCCTCATTTTACTTTATGAGGACTCTTGAAGCATCATCAGGAATGGCATGGGGCTTGACGGTTTATCATTCTCCAGACACCCCGTGGGCCTTCAAGGATACAGCCCTCCAATCTGTCAGTTTTTGCGTGAGTCTGGAAAGTGAGCTCTGGACCCAGTAAGGTCGTTATCTAGAAGTAGTTCAGAAATAATTTCTACTTAAGCGCTAATATATATATATATATATATATATATATATATATATATATATATATATATATATATATATATATATATATATATATATATATATATATATATATATATATATATATATATATATGATTCTGCCATCAATAATGCGCTGGAAACACGGAGCTGTAATTCTGGGTATCGAGTACTTTCACGAAGGTTGTACTATACAAGGTTTGCCTTCATATCCTCCTGTATACGTTTTTATAGATACCAAATGGGAGCGCATCATAAAGAAACTAGCGCATACGAAAATATTTACTAGGACATAACATATATTTAATTATGGGAAGATTATAGGACACTTTTCGATAACAAAGCCTACAACGAAGCGGAACCGGCGCCATTACCAGCCTGCTGCTGCACGCACAGGATGAACATCGGCAGGATAAAGTCAGCTCGTTTCGTTTTGTACTTTTTCCAGCATCACTCAGACCAAGAAAGCCACACCTGCTTGATGCTTTCCCAGCTGTAGCTTTAGCAATTCCATACGAAAATGGACACGCCTTAACTCTTCCCATTCCCCTCCCCAACGCACACAGAGAAAAAAAAAAGTCAAACCACTCGTAATCAATCAGCCACGTTTAAGGAAATAAAAAAAACGGGACTTTATATCCTCTGCCAAGAAAATGACCGATTCGTGAAGCCATGGAAGGCAGGGAAGGGAACACGCCAGAAATTTTGCCGCCTGAAATGCATTTCATTTCTTTAGGCAGAAAGGCCCATCGTTCATTCCATCGAAGGTATTATTAATGAGAAAACTCAATCGGTTTGGTACTACTTCCAAGCGGTGCCTTGGGGAGATGTAGTTGATGTAGTTGCAATGCTGCACACGCACTCACAGTCCCCACATTATTACGCCATTTCTCAATAATACACAACATATGGTGTGCGAAACTCGGCTCCTATATGATTAGCCAAACAGGGCCTGGCAAGGAGCTATACAGCGGTGTCAGTCTTTGTACGTCATTATGAGGATGCACTGAGGCGCACGGGAGAGTCTACTCATGGAGCTCCACGGAGCATAACGGACGGAGCAGCACAGCTGAGAAGCGTCAGTAGTGCCCACAAGCCGCTGGTCACTGTCGGACCACAGACTGCAACCACTTTCATAGAAGTTTACGTGCTCGTCAAAAAAAAACGAAAGTGACAGGTATTTACGCCGAACACTGACGGTGACTAAAATATGCTAACTATTTAGTAAATAAGTAGCGCGAAAAATGACACATGTTGCCAATCATGGAGCTATATTTTGTTTCTCTACTCCATGCCACCAGCTATGTGTAGACTATTTTTGCCTAGTATGCTTGAAAGAGAAAAGATTGATTAAAAAATCATGCGAAACGTGCATGTTCGTCCGCTTGAAAATGTTACTGCCGCAAGTAGGGTTTCGAGACCCTCATTTGCTTCACCGACCTTCTAAAGAATCCATATCGGCAAGTATAGCGCCGTGCATGAGAATTTCAAAAATGATCTCCTTATAGTATACTCGACGATTGCACACTCCAATTTAGAACCAGTGGGTCCATGACTGTGCTTTCATTTTATGATTTTAGAAAAACGTTATTTCGTGCGGTGTTTCTCTTCGTGAATAAATATGCTTGGGACGCGTCTGTTTACTGAGTTTATATATTTCTTTTTAGTGTCGTAGAGTCAAAGGCCTCTTTCTGCAGAGCGTCTGGCTTTGTAACTATTGTGGCCTTGTGAGTGAAATCATGGGAATGATTTAGGCAGGTAATAGCTGGCAGGTGACGTAGTTCGTTGCTGGTGTGTGCGATGCCATGAGATCATAGGCCTGGGAGAAGTTGCCAATTCAGGCATCGACTTTAAGATGTCTGGGTGAGATAGAAGTGGAATTTTCCTGGACATTTGGGAAATGATTAATATACGCTACTCTTCGCCACTTAGGCACGTCCATATGACCGGGTTCAACGTAAGCTTTATAGATAACTGTGACAATGTGTTCTTTCATATAACTGGTTAACGTACGACTGTATGCTAGTTATGCTTGAAATTATAGACGTAAAAATATAAGCTTACTGATTAAGTGAGCAGCGAAACTGATAGGCGCGAATGAGTATCCGCAAGAAGAGCCGCAGATGGAAGCCAATAAGGATGTCGCGTAATACTCTGGCATTCGAGCCCCGCCTCGGTGATGCAGCAGTCTCTGCCCTAGAATGCGTGATCGAATCCCGACCGTGAAAAGCCAGGAACAAGTGTGCTGTGCGATGTGAGTGCACGTTAATTTCCAGACACCTCCACTACGGTTTCTCTCCTGATTACTCGGACCTTAAATAACCCAGAGTATATTGTTTTTTTTTCCAAACCATGCAATAAAGGTAATTTCCATGGTGTATACTTTGCTCTAACAATCCTTATCGTTTTTGTGCCGTAGGTGAACTGAGACATTCCTCTTCCCTTCTTTCAGTATCCCCCTGCGACCAGCCGATTCTTCATAAAAGAACCCCCGCAGGAACTAAAGCGACCGTCACCATAATATTCCCAGGCAAAGCCGTTGCGTACATATGGAGAAAGAATGGCTACAGCCTGGAGGATTAATTATGCAGGGTTATCTGGGCTGCTTTTTCCCAACAATATACTCAAGTGGCACTTTAAAATACTGGACGCATAATATTCCCCAATGTGAGTTTAAACAAGGCAGTCACAAGTTCCAAAGAAGAAATGCTATAGACATCTGGGGGTTTCATCTGAGGTTTATGAGGTATTGTGAATTATCATCCAAATTTTCTCATAAACACCGTGAAAAAAGAAAACACTAAACGCTTAATTCTTGAGTTTAATAAAGAGTTTGTTTGTCGCTAGTATGAATACCTTTGCGCATTTTGGAATTGACTGGTTGAGGCCATTTAGCTAGAAGCTGATTTGGCCCAATTCCGGCCCTCTAGCAATCGCTCCAGATTTTGTTCCTGTAAAGAGCAGAACATATACTTATGTCGCGGAGATATTTTCACTGATCTGCGACAAAGAGAGACTGTCTTTATTCTACCCGTTTCGTATATTTATTCCTTTTTTTCTCTACGCAGTGAGACGAGGAGAACCTGCTTACTGCCCTCTTCCTGCACAACTACCGGAAGAGCTAGGAGGGTGAAGGCTTGTTTTCGACCTTCCCGTTTCATATTTTTTCATGATCAATCAATGAATAACTAATAATTTCAAAGATAGAAGAAATTAATAAACGAAAATAAACAACCAGTTGGCTATTTTTGTTCTACATTCATCGATTGTCGCTCAGTTTGTGAAGACAGAATTAGAATTGTGTTTGTTTGATTTATTTATTTATTTTTATTAGGGATCAACAGCCCGAAATAAACTGACAGCTTGTACTTAATCGCAGAATCCTCATCTGCGAAATATTGCTTGAGTTCTTAATTGTAAAGCGTGGAAAAGATTATTTTTATGACAAAGAGGCACTCTGTGTAGGACTACACTCTGAAACCGTCGGAGTACGAGATAATCAATAACGACCTATGTACTTTCTAAATTGTGTATAAAACGAAGCGATTCAGTGACGTCTGAATACAGAGGAGAGAAACATCTGGGTACAACAAAGAAAAGGGCAAAGAGCTAATGGTATAGTATTAACCTAAACCAGTACGCAATGCCAGCACTCAAAGGGCTTGAGATAAAGAACACGTTGAGAGGGTTCCAAACTACTGGCACCTAAGGTCCCATGTAAGGTTGAAATAGAAATAATGCAATGTGAATGTATTACGTAGCCTTACTATAGTCGTAACAATTAAAGTTCATTATGCGAAGGCAGTCTTAAATGAAAGATGCACTCGAGCCACTTTTAGATGTCCAGAAAACGCCTGAAGAAATTTCTGATGCCAAGCTTTGATCACCTGTTAAACGTAAAACTATAGCGGAGTGTCAGCGCGTTTTCCGCGATGATCGGTAAAAGGGATTGGGCAAAAGCTGTTTTTTCTGTTACTCGATAGCAGTACCAGCGTGATGTGAAGTGTTTTGCGCGAACACCTCCAGAAATTCGGCTGCACTTTGAAACAGAACATCTCAGACAAAGATGAAATTCAGTTAACAATGGTGGAAACTGGATGACTTGCTCAATCCATTCCAGAAGCGGTTGCTGAGTCAGTTGTTTGATGAGTACCCAACTCTATTTCCGTGACGGGCGATGTCGGCTCGATTCGCGAGGAGTTTCCGGAGCCCTCCACTTCGGCCTCACTCGCTTTGAGATGTCGAATCCCGTAAACCCAAAACAAAATGAAACGAAATCTCTATGAAGGGCGCGTGATATACCGCGTGCAGCAGCAACACCCAGGATTACGCATTTCTCCTGTGCAGATTCTGCAGTGCAATCGAAATTTTTGTATTTGTAATTTGTAAATATTCACTGTAAGAACACTGTCATGTGTGCTGATCGGAGCGCTAATTAGAAACAAATGAGTGCAGATGGAACTATGAGTGAATAACCTACCGAAACATCGAGAATAGGAAAGCTTCAGCCTCAACATTATTTCAGAGTATTCTAAGGGTCATAGGTCCCAAATAGTTGCGCCGATGGGACATTGGTCCGTTCAGCCGTCGGACAACAACTCTGTCTCGCGCGGCTAAAGCCCATTATACGGCTTTTTTTAAATTCTACAATTATCACTGGAGCACAGCGTGAAAGGCGACGACGTCTACCCTAAGCCTATCCTTTAAATTATCGTTCTAGCTCCTCCTAAAAAGGTACGAAATGAACTGGCAGCTTTTGCTAGACCTTTGCAATGAGCAATGTGCAGCAGTAACAATTTACCGACGCTGCTAGTGCGATCTAAAACGACTATTTATGTCTTAGTATATTTCGAACGCATATGTAACAAAACAATTTACGATTTAATGTGTATGGGCGTGTTACCAATCTTCCATGTTGTTTTTTAATATGTACATCTGAGATGGTGACGCTTCATTAGATTGCCGGCTACCAATATCAACTAACTGTGTGGATGAAGCAAAACGAGGGATGAGTCGAATGCTTTTTCTTCTGATTATTATATTTAGCAAACTCTATGCAGTTTGTTTTATGACTAGAAAAAGAAACACAAATAAAAATGCCATGGAAGCGGTTATGTACAGGCTACACGAAGACTGCAGCAAATAGCACGCCAGCGCCTCGCTGTGGTTATCTTCCCAACTTTTCACTTTACCCTCTGCTTTCTTGCAAACCAGAACGCTATCACTTCCAAACTGATTTAAGCCCATAACAGTAGATTGGAAATCAGGGCACAACTGCATTCATTATATTACGAAATCGATAGGGAGAGACTAAGTAAAAGACAAAGTTCAGAAAGATGAACTCGGTAATGTTCTCTCATGGCAATACCTTAGATTTCTTATGCTGAGAATTCTCATTTCTTGCAGAGTTCACACTGTTTCTCATGACTCGGGACCTATCATTTGGAATTGCATGAGTCTTCTCAGTTCTTGCTTTCACCCGAAAAACGAGCACCTTGATGGATACGCCTTTACGGCCTGTCAGTCCTCGCGCGGTTTTGCAAAGTAGACTGTACACTTGAGTCTATCCAGATGCGGTCAGGAAATACATTCTTCATTCTCAGGTTGAAAAAAGCAGAGCAGGCATCCTGGGTGCCGAAGACTCTGATGCACCTGTACTCTGCAACTGTGCAATGTATGCCTTAATAGCCTCCTGCACAACAATTTACATTAGAAAACCGTTCTTAATGGGATGGTGTACAAGCTAGTCGAATAGCTGAAACAGAAACTAACGCATACCAAAACTCTTAGCACAATATTATATGGTTACATGTAACTTCACAAGAATGCAACAAACTTTTGTAGGACAAATTAACAGCGAAGCTCAACATCGCCATCAGCAGGCTTTTGCTGTACGCGAAGTTCGTACATCTAAAGAAGGGCGGGTGAACGTGGTTAAAATGGGCTCCACACGCATCATGATTTCGCATGCATCACAATGCTCAAGAAAGAAATGGGTACTTTCTCTGCCGTAGCTGCAGTAGTTGTGCAGGCAGAATGCACAAGCTAAAGGAAGCACCCCTCTGGAGAAACAAAGAGGTAAAAATAAATCAGCCACGCTGTAGCACTGTAACACGTGCCGTTAAGATAGCTGCAGCCGAGAACATTACCAATTCCAGGAGACAGGGAAAGAAGGGAAGGAACCAGACGATACTCTAGGGAAAGAACTAATGTTCTTCCAAAACGGCTCATTTCGGTACGCGTGACGTGTAAAATGACACCTCAGCAGTGATTGGCATCAATGTGAGACCACAATTTCTCTTCACCGTTGTAGGCAATTGGGACTCGAATACGCGCTTCATTATAAGTGTGGTGCAGCGCATAACATTAAGACGAAGAGAAAGGAGAGACCACCGTCCTATGGTGGACCAATTTCACTTCGCACTTGTTGGCATGTTGCCTTGTACAACAAATATATACCGCGTCAAAGGCACTGTATTGCTTTAGGCAGAAAGGATCAACAAACTCAGCCTCTTGAAAAGGTGTGTATAAAAGAAGCACGTACTAATGAGAAACTTCAGTCGGTGTGATACTTAAACTAGACAGTGCATCCAGAAAAGTCTTGCAGTAAGCAGTAGATGCGCTCGGCACATCAACAATATTTAGCGTGTTCGCATTATTCCTTTCGGAGTAGTGCCCTTAGAAACGAAGCTCATATGGCTAGGCGAAAACAGCGTGAGGCTAGGAGCTCCAGAGCTTCATCAGTCACTTTTCATATGCCGACGCACACCATTCTTATGGGGGGCGCAATGAGGAGTAAGTGAAATGCTACTCACACGAGAACACGGAGCCATGCAGACGTAGCAGCCCTGGTGGAAGACCTGAGCACATTAACTCGTGCGCGTGCGTTCGACCCTGGTCCCCTTCCCCTTTTGGAGCACAGTTAGTCCGGTGTTTGGAGCTACGGTTGAGGAGGAGATGACTGGTCCAGACGGTTACATTTTAAGCCGAGCCGAGGCCATTGACTGCGGCAGACAGGTTAGAAGAGTGCCTATACTGGAGTATTCGCAAGTAGAAAACGGACGGCAAAGTACGCATAACCAAGATTCACATCTAATAATAGTACTCGACGTAAAAATTAAACGAAGAGGGCAAAAATGTTAAAAAGAAGTTGCAATGTGCTTTGAGGCACTGACTATCCCAAATCATTATTAAGAGCTCAGCGCAACATTTTCGGATAACACTGCTAGCAAGCTCCCTGCGATCATTGTTTGTATATCAATTCGTCGTCCTCTGCTTCGATGCTAAAATTACGTACATTGGTGCAGCCCGAGTATCCTACCGCCACACCAAGGGCACGGCGTTGATTGACTAAAGGTTGAAAATTCACTGGTCAGAGCCAACTGCCCTCTTCGTGTGCTAGGGCAAGGGACTGTAGTTCTCAAATGTATAACTTGAAAGACAATAATGATGATGTGCTTCTTTTTCAATCATGGAACGTCTTGCATTGAAAACCGCACTGCAGATGCTGGAGGTTGGTGGCTGATGCTAACGTCGTGTATTTAGTTTAAGCAGTGTCGTAGCGTTAAGTCAGAATCGCAAGCAAATGGACTCAAAGTAATATTATAAGTACGCATGAGGACTAACATTTCTATGTGCGCTCTAAGCAGTGTAAGCACGACCAGAACCTTCGAGCAAAAATACGCTTTGTAATCACTAGGCCCTCCGCTTCAATGTTGAAACCTCTGTGAATATTGCCAAGATACTACGGACAATATACCATTAGAAATAGTGTATATTTTCTGGATGCAACAGTAAGTTGCCATGATTCCCCACAGAAGCCGTGCGAACCGATGCCTTGTTGTGCTCGATGAGCCATTTCTTGAAGTATCTGGCAGTGCTGGCTGTATCTTGGGCATTTACAGCCTGCAGCTATTGACTGGCAGACGGATGGGGAGGGCAATCAGCACCACGTCTTTCTCAATATTCTCTACTGCAGAGTCATACCGAGATGATCATTCCGAGGCCTAGTTCGAAGAGTGGTCGCTACCATGTTGGCCATTTCTCAGCACTACTGCATCACCGGTAGCAATCGAAGCAGGAGTCCAGAGCGGTGACGTCAGCACACATTCGTTCCTCTATAATGCACAAAGGCGTGGTTGGGATATCAACGCTGGGACCACAATTCCATGCTTGGCATTCCGAATATACGCAGAATTCATAAGCTCTCCTTGTAAATGCATTCTCGGCATGCGTTTATGCCTGAACTATAGAATGTCGCAGCAGAAAGGCAGATCACGCTCGCACAAGCAATTTTTTCTTTTTTTTATAACGTTGTTTTTGCCTCAGGGCATAATGGAATATCTAAAAAATAAAGGGGTATTAAATGAAATAAAAAAGGTTAGCTGTTCTCATAAAGTTCAAGAGAGAGCGATGATAAGGCCCTTGAGTCCATGCAATGTATGAAGATGGGTTGTTCGGCGAAAGGCCCACTGCCGTCAGGTGCCGAATTCTTGTCGGCTTCAGTGCCGGGCAAACCCACGAGCGATTGTACTTCGTAGTCTGCCACCTCTTCTTCCAGCTGCTTGCGCAACAAACTGATGTATCAGGACACCACGGCACCAACAGTAAGAGCCAGAAAACCGAAACTCTCCCGCCTACCGCAGAGCTGGCCAAACTGAAAAAGGAGGAAAAGTTGAAGGAAAAACTTGCCAACAGAAAACGTTCGCGCCTGCAATGTGTGAATTGCTGAAAAAAAATTGTTATTTCTGCCTTCACGAAGTAAATTGCATAGAGGGATTGACACGGAAGCGCATTACAGCAGACCCACTTCACTACATCAAAGCCAGAAATACGTTAGGTAGAAGTTATTGAGATGTGATATGAGTGGGTTGTATGTAATACGTATTATTGCGAACAGTCATCATATGTCCCCGATTCACGTGTGTTGATGAGAAATCTGCTCGAGATATCGATAACTATGTGCTATACTACAGAGTAAGTGCATATATCGAATTATTGCTGCTCTGAAAGGAAACTCGATTTTTGAAATATCGATCGTCCATTTCTTTTGCGTTTCTGACACTTGCGGAGTTAGCCTTGCTAACAGGATTGCTCTTGCACGGATTTTAATTTAAGAACCAGACGACTATTAAAGCCATGTACTAGCTACGTAATGAAACTGAATAAAAGATGGGCTAACCGGAACAAATGCCAACCATAAGTCATGGTATAAAAGTAAGCATTAGAGTTGACTTCCTTTGTTCGTACCCTAATCTTTATCAGAAGTGTGACTTAAGCTTGATTGTATCAATAGACTCTGTAATGCGCATTTATACCATCTTAATTGACATCATCTACGAGGCGGTTCACAAATGGCTATGAACGTGTACTTTTGAGAGGCATCATAACGAGACCACAGTCGCATTAGAAGACTCCATTTCACGTATAACCCATACCTATATCAGAAAGATGGAGACTCAGATGACAGCCTATAATTAACTGGTTTGTTTTTGAAGAAAGTACATAAAAAAGCCCACTTTGTCATGTTGAGATACGAAACCTACTTATACACAACCAAAAAGATGTCCTCACAGTGGAAGTAGAAAAAATGTTTTGTTAGGCAGAAGTAGCAATTGAAATGTTGCAGTTGCGCTTACGCAACATTCGACTATTATGGGATTTCGCGTGCCGACCATTCCTCAAGGTGTTCTCGTTTTGGGAGAGAAAGTGCGGGAACAAATGAGCATACTATAAAAGATCCCTAACAATGAAGAATAAATGAGCACAACAAGAAAGAGGTCAATCAAATGTAAAATGTCAACTTCTACATCGCTTTTTAAAGTAACGTTTCTAAAATGAAGAGCGGAGCGCTTCTTTTTTAATTACACAGCCGTGTCTCTGTCGGCAAAAGCTTTGCTCGCGCCTGCTTCTTCCGAGCTATAATTCACTATAAATATTTCTGTCTGCATCTGATTTTACAGCGCGCAAACTGGCACGTGAGAAAGAAGAGAGGCATATGAATACTCCGTTTTTACAATATAACACACCGCAAAAATGAAGACAACACACAAGACGGAACGGGCACTGGTCCCGTCAAATTTATGTTGTCTTCTTCTCGTGTCCGTTTTCTTTGCGCAGTGTTAATTTGTAAAAACTATGAATAAACCAGCCCAGACTACGATCCGCATACTCTGTGTTCCACCTAGAAATTTCTGTATTTTCTAGAAATGGCACTTCAAATTTTGAAGACAGTGCCTCTCTACATATATCTGCTGTGGGCATCTGCAAGTAGCTGAAGTATGTTAAGGTGAATGTTCCTTAATTGGCACTCAAAAAACATTTTTTCATTAATTAGAGTTAGGCCGTTTTTTGACTTAGAGTTAGGTTGACCGCCAAGGCTGATACTTAATCCGTGTTTTTAGATTTCATGAAACACGTTTCTTATAGACGCTGCACCTGAGAAAGCACAAGAGAGAGAGAAGGAAGGAACGTAGAGCGTTCGGGCGAAAGACCAAGTGAGTGGCAGAAGAAAGCGTTATTCACGCTTGCAATGTGTCTTGTGGCCCCAAGTAATGAAATCAAAGACGTGTGAGAGCTTGCGGCTTCTGAGAGAAGGGCGCGCGCATATTAGGTATGAACTGCGCCTCACTCACTCGCTCTGCTCTCTCCGGCTGATGATAACACTTATCACTGAGGACGTCATGAAGCTTTTAGGGTACGCATAGATATGGTTTTTTTCCCTGGCACCCCAACGAGGAAAATTGGTAACATGGGATCACTTTCACTTGGTTCAATTACTGCAATCTCTATTATCTGTCGGCAACGAGAAGGTAGGCGGATAGCATTCGACCGGGAAGGATTGGAAAGGCCCAGCTGAATCTTGTGAGTTCCAGATCTGTTTTTCCTGTCGTAATGCTAAATTTTTACTTGAATTGACCTAAAACTTCACTAAAGTTATCTATCTGCCCCTCATTTTGAGTGTATATCCTTGGTGAGTTTCATCCAAATATTCTGAAGGCTATATTACTCACCGCTGTATTCTCCTGACGAGGGTGGATCCACGTGTACCCCATCCGGCATGGTTAACATCATATTTCTAGTCTGGATGCTGTCCACATAAGAATTCTTCAGATTACCCTGGTGGACTGTAATCTCAATCATCTTGCCTGTTTTTTTCATGGCGTAGTCGGTTTCTGACAGCCGGGTCACGAAGACCGCCTCGTTTGTTGAGTATCTCTAAAAACGTCGGGTAAAGCTTTTTCGACCCTTTTGCCTTGAGTTTTTATTCCCCGGCTTATTAAACAAGTGTGCTTTTACTGAATTCCAACGCACTGTGGTGTTTTAGTATCAAAAGAGGTATCTGCCTTTTTAGGTAAGTTGAGTTTCAATGTAAGTGTTAAGTATGGCGTTATTAAATTCACCTTTCTGGCAATGTCCCGTTTTCAACAATTCCAACTGGTGATTTCCGCAAATATTTCGCGTTTGCACCAACGTCAACTGCTGACTTCCGTTCATTATCAGGGTTTGCTGTGCAATGCACGTAATTTAGTGAGCTACGCCAGGATGAAGAGTTGCTGACGGTCTTGCAGAGAAAAATTCCTTGTCTCAAATTGTTTTTTTCTTTGCGTTTATGGGTTCACTTCTACAAACCTTCGCGAATTATGGAGCGAAGTCGAACCTTTACAGCATTACGTACTGAATAGCCAGCGGTCCACATTACCGAGAACGTAAGTGAAGATATTCTTCACAAGCTGAGGGCTTAGCTTTCAGCTCGAGTCCTTCATACCCTAGATGCGAGCGCCTGGGGCTTTTGAGTAATATTTCTGGATATATCGTAATGTCCTCATTGCTGAGACCGGAAGCAAAGATTATTACAAAATTTATCGCGCGTTTGGTAATCCTGATCAATTATTCTTTATCAATTCCTGTATCATTTCGGCAGTTCACTGTTTCTTGTTTCAGTACATCTAGTGGCTACGAGTAGCATGGGCTCAGAATATTTTAGGGCATTACCCTTTTTCCTTGCTTCTTCTACAATC
This sequence comes from Amblyomma maculatum, assembly GCF_055883805.1. Classification (NCBI taxonomy): domain Eukaryota; kingdom Metazoa; phylum Arthropoda; class Arachnida; order Ixodida; family Ixodidae; genus Amblyomma; species Amblyomma maculatum. The sequence goes on along the minus strand of NW_028146738.1, from coordinate 3,863,517 downwards.
TGTTTTCAAACTCTTGGCTTTATGTTTTCCGTGTATTGAGAAAATTCCGCTGGACATGTACTGAGAATCCAACAAAAGCAGTAGTAGTGAAAAGAGACTTAAAAATAGAAATATAAACCCTGGATGATTTTACGCGTACAAGCCCGCAGCGACATGAACTTTTTGAGTTCGAACTTTCGATTGCTAGCTGTCACATTACCCGGTTGGGCACTTTTGTTCCTAACAACTTTTTTTTTCGGCATTTCCACCTTTTTCAATGGCGCGCGCTTTGCGATAAGAAGTTTGTGGAGTGTTTCGGTTGGTTAGTTCATACCAACGTTCTTAGATATAAACAGCTGCTAAACTGTGCTGCCGCGCCGCGCCAAAGTGGACTCAAACAATCACCGGTCCTGCGTGAGTTGATTGCAAAGCGACTGCAGCCCCCCCCCCCCTTTCGCTAAGGTAGATGGCTGAGGCCATTGAGCTAAAACAAAGGCGCAAAGTTTAAAATAATACTAATCCTCTTGGGCTGATTTGCGGGCGCAAGTCAGCCCATAAAGTCTTCAGTGCAATCACGGACTCTTCATTTGTGTCATCGACCTTGTCACCACCACGTGACATTTGGTGGAGGTGCTGCCCTTGATCCTTCAAGCGAAGACCACAGCCTCATTCCTATCGCCCTGGAAGACCAGCTTACAGCTCACCGAGCCAGCCGCCGACTCCAAGGCCTACAAACCGAACACGGTCTGCTGCCTGACCCCATTCGATTTCGGAAGGAATCGACGCTGACAATGGCCCAGCCTACAGCACCGGTTGTTTTTGTCCAACCCCGTGAGCCCCCCTACTTCCATGGACGACCGGATGAAGATGCAGGAGACTGGATGGACCTTTTCGACAGTAGCAGAATTGAACGGCTGGAACGACGCTGCAACACTCAGGCAGGTCTACTTTGTTCTGAAAGGACATGCCCGAGTTTGGTTCGAAAATCACGGGACTTCTTTCAAGGATTGGGAGATATTCAAAGCACTGTTTTTGATGGCCTTTGATAGTTCTGTCCGAAAAGAAGGAGCTCAGGCCCTACTCCAATCAAGAATTCAACTACCAAACTAGTCCATCCTGGTCTACGTAGAGGAGATGCAGGGCCTGTTCGCAGCGCCGACCCTAACATGACCGAAGGTGAGAGAGTGAAATTCCTAATGCGAGACATTAAAGAGTCGCTTTTTGCAGGGCTTGTCCGGAACCCGCCGAAAACTGTAGAAAAATTTGAAAGTGAAGCACCCACCATCGAGACGACGTTGGACACCAGGATGCGCCACTACGAGCGACCACTTAAACCAGACTACTAATGCCACTACCCCAGCGCATCTGCAAGCGGAGAGAACCTTCGGGACCTCATCCGGGAGATCGTGCTAGAAGAGCTCCGCCGATTGCTGCTATCATCGCAACAACCGAGGTGGCGATTCTCGCGGACGTCGTCCATGAAGAAGTCCAGCAAGCGCTGGGCGTTCCCAAAACGACGACTCCAACGGCTACAGTGCATGAATCAGCAGCGATGAACTATGCAGCTTCATTATGTCGTTCTACACCCCGATGCGATCTCCCAAGCCCTCGTCGCTACCACCCTGCCCCAAAAAGCCGCCCCTTAGCCCCCGCCCGCCATATCTACCACCGACGTCCAAGCCCCAGGAAATGCGACGCCTGGAGGACATCTAACAACCGAACGCTCTGCTTCCATTGTGGTGAGGCAGAACACATCCTCCGTCACTGCCCGTACAGGCGGATCGGCCTTCGTGGTTTCGCTGTCAACGCCGCACGACACGGTCCTGGCAAGCGACCACAGGAAATCAACGACTTCCTGCGCAGCGGAGAGCACTCGTCGCCAAGGCGTCCGTCACGCTCCTCATCGCCGTACAATGCCCGATTTGCGTCGCCGGTCCGCGGTTTCTTGCAAGGACGGTCTCCAGCCCCCGTATGGGAAATTATAGGCAGCAACCTTTGGAGGCGAGGTTGCTCAACAGCCAAAAGACGAAGATCCTCCGCCGCCGACGATCACTAACAACGACGCAGCCATTTCATTGCCGATCCACACGTGACATCGACGACAACGCGACCAGAGTGCAAGTCAACACCACCGCCCATCGAAATAACAACGGTATGCCCCGACCATGATCCGAAGAAACGACGGAGCCGAGATCGGAGACCAGGGCCCACGTACAATGCGAGGACACGAATAGCGACCTTGAAATTGATGTCGACGGTCGCAGAGTCACTGCCCTAGTAGACACCGGAGCTGACTATTCAGTCATCAGTGGACCGTTAGCCTCTTAGCTCAGGAAAGTTACCACCGCTTGGGATGGCCCGCTGATTCGCACCGCAGGTGGCAACCTGATTACTCCATCGGGACGATGTACTGCAAGAATAACCGTAAACGGGCTTACTTACCCCACCAGCTTTGTGGTCTTGCAGCAGTGCTCCTGAGATATGATTTTAGGCCTGGACTTCCTAAATGAACATAGGGCTATCATCGACCTCCGATCCAAGCTCATCAAGCTCTCTGCAGACAAAGCCATACCTGCTACGACGACGTTGACCCCACACGTCTCTCTAAACGTCCTCGACGGAGAATTGACCATGCCGCCCCAATCACGCGTCGCAGTCAGTGTAGGTAGCGCTGACATCGAAACCACTGAAGGCGTCGTGGAAGGAAATATCCAATTGCTCTTGGAACAAGATGTCGGCATCGCAAGAGGCATCGCGTAAATTCCGGAGAGGAAAGCTCAGGTGCTGGTAACAAACTTCACCGAAGAATACCGCATCTCAACAAGGGCACGACGATCGCTTTTCTCGACGAACTAGCGGACCACAAAGACGTATTCGCCCTCCACGACCAACCACTGGAAGACACACCGGTCCAATTCCGTCAGTCCACATTTGACATCAACCCGGCATTGACCCACAGCAGGAAAAACCAGATTCGCAGTCTTCTTCGAAGCTACAGGGAGTGCTTTTTGTCATCATCGAAAGTACGACAAACACCACTGGCCAAGCACTGCATTATAACGGACTAACAGGCCCGACCTCTGCGCCAATGTCCTTATCGTAAATCGCCGCGAGAACGCCAGTCTATTCGCGATCAAGTTGAGGAAATGCTGCGGGATTACGTATCCAGCCACCGAACAGCCCCTGGGCGGCACCAGTCGCTTTGGTGAAGAAGACGGTACACTTCGCCTCTGCGTTGATTACTGCCGTTTGAATAGCATAACTAAGAAGGATGTTTACCTTCTTTCCCGCATCGACGACACTCTCGACCAGTTCTGCAATGCAAGGTGCTTCTCATCGATGGACCTGAAGAGCGGATATTGTCAAGTTGAGGTGGACGAAAGAGATCGCGAGAAGACCGCATTCATCACACCAGACGGTCTTTTTGAGTTCAAGGTGATGCCAATTGGCCTCTGCTCCGCACCAGCCACATTCCAATGAGTAATGGACACAGTCCTGGCAGGCTTGAAGTGGCAAAATTGTTTGGTATATTTGGATGACATTGTTGTTATCTCATCAAACTTTGAAGACCACCTAAAACGACTGCAGACAGCGCTGGAAGCCATTAAGTCATAGGGACTAACGCTAAAAGCAGAAGTGCCACTTCGCCTATGAAGAACTGCGGTTCCTAGGTCACATGTTAGTAAGGATGGTGTTCGCCCAGACCCGGAGAAAACAGCTGCAATCGTACAATTCCCACCGCCTGTCGACGAGAAAGCTGTGCGCTGATTCCCTGTGTTGTGCGCTTATTATCGACGATTTGTCAAAATTTTCGCGCATCGCCGAACCGTTGACGCAGCTTACAAAGGCTGACATACCTTTTAAATGGGAAGCGCCGCAAGGAGAAGCCTTCTACGAACTTGAGCGCCGCCTGCAGTGCCCTCCTGTACTTGGCCACTTTGATGAAAACGCCGAGACCGAAATTCACACCGACGCGAGAAGTGTGGGCCTAGGAGCGAATCTCTTCCAGAAGAGTGCCGGACAGGAGAAATTAATCGCCTACGCTAGCAGGTCCCTCACAAAAGTCGAAGTCAATTACTGGACGGCGGAGAAGGAGTGCCTCGCGATCATCTGGGCTACTTCTAAGTTTCGTCCATCCCTATACGGCCAACCATTCAAGGTGGTAAGCGATCATCATGCGCTCTGCTTGCTGGCTAATATGAAAGATCCCTCCGGACGCCTTGCCAGATGGAGCCTACGACTTCAAGAATTTGACTTGACTGTATTCTATAAGTCGGGCCGGAAACAATCCGACGCAGACTGCTTATTCTGCGCTCCTGTCGACACTCCCCCGTAGGACGATGACGATGACGCCTTTTTGGGACCGGTCAGCGCCAGCACTTTCGCAGAACAACAGCGATCCGACCCTGAGCTGAAAGCGCTAGCCGATTACACAGAAGGAAAGACCGCTTCCCCTCTTGGTGTGGTCTGGCGACATTTATCATCGTTCGCGTTAAGCAATGGCCTCCTGGTAAAGAACTTCGCACCCAACAATACCGCGCAGCTTCTTGTAGTGCCTAAAAACCTCCGGCAGGAAACTTGCAGGCGTTGCACGATGAGCCCAAAGCAGGCCATCTTGGATTTGCGCGCACGTTGCGTCGAATCGAGAAGTACTACTGGCCGCGACTGCCTGCTCACGTTTCCCACTGCGTGAAGACGTGTCCTGAGTGCCAACGACGCAAGACGCCGCCGATAAGACTAGCAGGACTACTAAACCCGATTCCGCCCCCAATCGTGCCCTTTCAAGAAACTGGGATGGATCTCCTCGGCCCCTTTCCATCTTCGTCTATGGGTAAGAAGTGGATCATCGTGACCACTGACTACTTTACCCGTAAGGCCGAAGCAAAAGCACTACCCAATGGTACCGCGGCAGAAGTCGCCAAATTTTTGTCGAACAAAATTTCTTGCGACACGGCGCCCCAGAAGTGCTCTTCACAGACAGGGGAACGGCGTTTACGGCAGAGTTGGCGTAAGCCATCCTGGAATACAGTCATACAAGCCATCGACGAACAACTGCCTACCATCCCCAGACCAATCGCCTTACGGAGCGCCTGAACAAAACGATCGCGGACATGATCGCCATGTATGTCGACGCTGAACACACGACCTGGGACGCCATCTTGCCGTACGTGATCTTCGCGTATAACACGGCACTCCAGGAGACGACCAGAGCGACCCCATTCAAGCTTGTGTACGGCAGGGAGCCCACGACGACGCTCGACGCAATGCTGACGCACGTAACCGAGGAGGACAACCTTGACGCTGCCGCCTACCTGCAGCGTGCAGAGGAAGCTCGACGACTCGCACGCTGCGTATAAAGTCCAACAGCGCACCGAACGCCGATGATACAACTTACGTCGACGCTACGCAGAGTACAATCTAGGAGACTACGTGTGGTTTGGACACCAATTCGCCGTCGCGGACTAAGTGAAAAGTTGTTGCGTCGATACTTTGGGCCGTATAAAACCATTCGCCGCGTCGGACCGCTGGGCTATGAAGCCATTCTCGACGGACCTTCAGCATCACAGCAGCGACGCGAATGCCCAGAAATTGTACATGTTGTACGACTGAAGCCATATTACGCTTGTTAAAGAATCTGTGGTGTTTAAACTTCGCATTGTTTATGTTTAGGTTGCTTTGTTTCGGAATATCGAGGCGATGGTGTTTTAAGTGGGGAGTAATGCCGCGAAACCTTAAAAACTGTATTTTTTTTTAACAGCCGCCGGCATACGGCCTTATCACTCTGATTCCGGATCACGTATCATTTCTGTATATTTTGTTTGTTAATGCTCGATGTCGCGAGTCGCACATTTATCAGTTCCGTTAGCGCAAGACGCACCTAGATCTGTCTCGAAGATTCCGGTCACTTATGTGTCTTTCTACAATGTTCCAGCTTGTGCTGGTAGCAATTGCGACGTTATCTAGATTGTTCTGAGCAGCCTTTAAATTGAGCGCTGACGAGTGTGACGGGCATTCTTTGTTCGACGATCTACGAGCACGTTTGTCGCTATCGCCGCCGCCGAGTTGCTTAGTTCTTTTGCGGGCGCAAGTCAGCCCAACAAAGAGTTCCTTCAGTGCAATCACGGACTCTTCATTTGTGTCGTCGACCTTGTCACCACCACGTGACAATATACACTATTTCTCATGGTATATTAGTTGTAGTATCTTGGCAATACTCTAAGGTTTCCAAGCGTTGAAAAGGAGGGCCTAGTACTAGATTAAGGATACTACAAAGCGTATTTTTTTTTCGAAGGTTCTGGTTGAGCTTTGATTGCAGAGAGTGCACTTAGAAAACTTAGACGTCATGCGTACTCATATGTATTGTTTTGTGTCCATTTGTTGCGGCTCTCACGTAAGGCTACCACATCGGCACTGCTTAAACTAAATGCACAACTTTAGCACTAGCCTCCAAACTCCAGCATGTGCAGTGCTATTTCTTAATGCAAGAAGTTTCATGATTGAAGAAGAAGCAGGAAATCCCTAATAGCTTCCTATTAATAGATGTGAGGAGATCTACAACCCCTCGCACTCTGGGCACGAAGACGGCAGACTGCTGACCAGTGAATTTTCAACCTTTCCGAAATCAGCGTCGTTCCCTTGGAGTGCCGGTAGGATACCCGTGGCTTAACCATGTACGTAATATTAGAATCGAAGCAGAGGACGATCGTTAAGTGATGAATTGATATCCAAGCAATAATCGCAGAGAGCTTGCTAGCTGTGTATCGGTAAACATTGCGCTGAGCTCTTAATAATGATTTGGGATGGACATTGCCTCTAAGCACATTGAAACTTCTTTTCAGCTCTTTTGCCGGCAACGTGTCCTTTTTACATCGAGTAGCTAATTATTAGACGGAAATGTTGGGTATTGGCCTTTGCCATCGTTTTCCTATTTGCAAATACTCCAGTATAGGCAATCTTCTAACCTGTCTGCCGCAGTCAATGGTCTCGGCTCGGCTGAAAATGTAACCGTCTGGACTAGTCATCTCCTCCTCAACCGCCGCCCCAAAAGCCGAACTGCATTTCAAAGGGGGGAGGGGAGCAGGTTCGGACGCACACGAACAAGGTGAGGCGCTCAGGTCTTCAACCTGGGCTGCTGTCTTCACGGCTCCGTGCTGTCTCATGACTAGCATTTCACTTGCTCCTCTTTGCACCCACCGTAAGAATTGTGCGCGTAGGCACACGAAAAGTGACTGATGAGGCTCTAGATTCCCTCGCCTCACACTGTTTTCGCCTAGCCATATGAGCCTCGTTTCTAAGGGCACCACCCCGAAAGGAATAATGCGAACACGCTAAGTATGGTTGATGCGCTGAGCGCATGTACTGCTTACTGCAGGCTTTCCCGGATGCACTGCCTAAGAGCAGCGTCACATCGACTCGTTTCTCATAGTACTTGCTTCGACTATACACATGTGGTCAAGAGGCGGAATGTTTGGTCCTTTATGCCTAAACAAATACAGTGTCTTTGACGCCGTATATATCTGTCGCAAAGGGCAATATATGCCAACAAATTTGAAGTAAAATGGGACTGCCACAGGACTGTGGCTTCCCTCATTTCCCCGTCTCCTGGAATTGGTACTTTTTTCGGCTGCAGCCATCTTACCAGCTCGTGTTACATTGTTACAGCGTGGCCGCCGTTTATTTCCTACTGTTTTGGTTCCCCAGAGGGGTGCTTCCTTTAGATTGCAATAATCACCATCATCAGGATAACTATACCCACTGCAGGGCAAAGGACTCTTTCATATTGATCCAATTAATCTGGTCCTGTGTTAGCTGCATCCCCTTGATTCCTGGTAACTTCTTAACCTCCTCCGCCCACCTAACTTTCTGTCTCCCCCTGCTACGGTTTTCTTCCCTTGGAATCCAGTTTGTTACCCTAAGCGACCATCGGTTATCCTCTCTTCACACTATATGTCCTGCCAATGTCTATTTCTTCTTGATTTCAACCAGAATGTCCGTAACTTGAGGTATTTCTCTAACCTACTCTGCACGCTTCCTATCTCTTACGTTACCCTTACCATTTTACGTTCCATAGCCATCTGTGTTGTCCTTTACTTAAGTGCAACCCGCTTGGTTAGCTTCCACGTTTCAGCCCCATAAGTGAGTACAGGTAAGTAGCAACTGTTGTATACTTTACTCTTGAGCGCTACCGGTCAGCTGCTAGTCATAATCTGTGAGGGCTTGCCAAATGCTCTCCATCGCAATCTTTTTCTCCCTATTATTTCGCCTTCATGGTCCGCATCTGCGGTTACTACCTGTCCTACGTAGACATATTGGCCTACTACTTCCAGTGCTTCGCTATCTACTGCATACTGCTGTTCCTTCCTGAGACTTCTGAACATTACTTTAGTACTTCTACTTTTCTTGTATAATTGATCAGCCATTCTTTGCAATTCATCCCCTCAGTCACTTAGCAAGCAATGTCATCAGCAAAACGCTGATTACTGAGGTATTCTGCATGACTATACTATTCTGCACCTATACAGCTGCGGCAGCTACGGCAGGGAAAGTACTCTTTTCTTTCTTGAGCACATTTATGCATGGTAAATAATGAAACGTGTGGAGCCCATTTTAACCGCGATGACCCGCACTTCTTTAGTTGTACGACCTTCGCATACAGCAAAAGCCTGGTGGTGGCGATGTTCCGATTTGCTGTTGGCTTTGTCGTACAACATTTTGTTGCATTCTTCTGAGGTTACATGTATCCTTATAACGTAAGAGATTTGGTATGCGTTAGTTTCTGTTTCAGCTAACCGGCTAGCCTGTACAAACTTCCATTAGGAACGTTTTGCTAATGTAAATAGCTGTGAAGGAGGCTATTAAGGCATACCTGGTACCGTACAGGGTGCGGCAGAGTCTTCGATACCCAGACTGTCTTGTGAGTTTTTCCAACCTAAGAATGAAGAATGGATTTCCTGAACGTATCTGGATACACTCAGCCTTGCACACTACTTTGCAAACCCGCGCAAGAACGTAAAGGCCGCGTAGGCGTATCCTTCATGGTGCTCGTTTTTCCAGCGAATGCAAAACCGACAACACACATGCCATTCCTAATGATAGTTCCCGCGTCCTAAACCGAAGAAGCCACTCTTTAATCGAGCGGGATTGTGGACACTCTGTGACCGATTTGAACTCTCAGTGGAAGAAATCTAAGCTATCGTCATGAGACAATATGCCCGATTTCATCTTTTTGCCCTTCGTCTTTTGCATAGTCTACCTATTGATTTCTGAACAGAAAGAACGCAGTTGTGCCTTGATTGCGGATTTTCAGCCGTGGGATTTTATGAAGCAGTTTGAAATTGAGAACGTTCTGTTTTGCAAGAAAGCAGAGGGTAAAGAGAAAAGTTAGGAAGATATGCACAGCGAGGCGCTGGCGTGTTATTGGCTGCAGTCTTCATATAGCCTGTACATAGCTGCTTCCGTGGCTTTTTTATTCATGTATTTTGTTTTTGTGGTTATAAAAGAAACTGCGTCAGGCTTACTAAGGCTAACAATCAGAAGTCAAAATATCGACTCCTCCCCTCGTTTGCCTCATCAACATAGTTAGTGGATATTGTTATCCGGCAATGTAATGAAGTGTCTCGCACCCTCTCAGATGTACATATTAAAAAAAGAACATAGAGCAGTTGAAACACATCCGTACAGAGTAAATAGCAAATTATTTTATCACATTTGCCTTCGAAAAATTCTTAGACAGATATTGTCGTTTCAGACCGCACTTGCAGTGTCGGTAATATGCTACTCCAGCACACTGTTCATTATATACATTAATTTCTTAGTAGCGATTATGTGTAAAGGTGCATGAAAGGCATAAATAAGCGAGGATCCGCCTACAATTATTGGTTCAGGTTTTCGGGGTATATCAGAATAACAGCTTGAGGGGCAAGTTGGTGCTGCGTAGTACCCAGAACTGCGGCGAGTACTGTGAGTATCCCCGACTTGACAAGACGCAACTCCTCTCTCTTGTTAGGACCGCTTCGAAAAGAGCAAAGACGGATGAAGCTGCTAGATGCATAAAGAAAGGAGTGGAATCCCTCCCCAAGGAAGTGAAGAAAGGAAGCCACCGCTGTCTCACTGCTGCAGTATCGGCCCTCAAAGACGCGGGCGTCAAGCTCCTACAGTCGGACAAGCAGGGCGGTTTTGTAGTCGTGGCTGAAGACGTTTACGAGGAGAAAGCTCAAGCCGCTGTCCTAGCGAACTTCAAGGAAATGAAATCAGTGAAACCATCGAAAGTGCAGGAGCAGGAAGTGCAGCTTTGTGAACGCACTGGTTTTTCAAGACTAGCCTCTTCTGTCAAGACATCCAAGGCATCTAGCCTTACCATCTTCTTCAGCACCAAGACACACAAAGAAGGCTGTCCTTTCCGTGTCATTGTCTCCGAACGAGGGACTTGGCAGCGCGAGGCAGCGGTGTTCCTGCAGACGTGCCTGTCGCATCTGGACGTTGAAGACCCTTTCCTCATCAGAAAGCCTGAATCAGTGTCTGAGTTTCTACAAAGTGAGCGTCCAGCCCATATCAGCGCTTTTTCGGTAGATGTTAGGACTTGTACTATTCCCTACCGCAAAGAGCAGTGATCTCCGAAATTAGTGAGTGCATTGATCGTCACGGTGTCACTAAGTTCCAGAATTCCTGTGGTATGAATGTCGCCGTGTTTCTAGAAATGCTTAGCTTTTATTTACAGTCCACGTTCGCTAGTGTGGATAGCAGGATATTCATCCAAAAACAAGGGGTTTGCATAGGATACAGCCTCGCTCCCGTTCTTAGTGACCTGTTTTTAGCCTCGTGCGATAGACGACTTCAAGCCAAGCTTGACCATGACACTGTTGTTAAAGTTATGCGTTATGTTGATGATTGTTTGGTTTTTTACCGCAAAGATGACGTCCAACAACCTGTTGCTCAGATTTTTGACACGTTCAGCACTGAACTAAATGACTTACAATTGACCACAGAATTTCCCACTGACCATAAACTTAGGTTTTTAGATCTGGAACTTGTGCTATCGGACAATCATGTGTGTTGGATGTACTCTGCACGTTCCCAGAAGAGCCTTCTGACCTTCCAATTGGCTCACTAGAAAAACTACCACAAATCTGCCGCTGCCACGTATAACGTTCACGTTCACTACTAAAACTTCACTCGTTGTTTAAATGTTCTAGGAGTGAACGTGAACGTCATACTTAGCAGCGGCAGATGTGTGGTGGTTTTTCTAGTTTGTAGCTATGTAAGCATTCGCTGGCTGCGCATTCTTTATTGGTGAAACCAGCGCTGATAACTGGGATCTTCCCTCCGTCCTCAAGTTCTAGGTATTCGTTCTCAATGCATATAGAAGCGCGCTCCCGATTTTCTTCTTTGTTTTGAGGCCCCATTTGCCCAGCAACTCCAGCTGGGATGACCTGGATTGCCGCATTTGTGGCATTTCTTGGGCGGTCCCGATCCGTTGGAGTACTTTTCGGAGCGGTGTCCCATGCGCGCACAAATAAAACATTTCCTTTCATTGCGGCTCTTGTCGTCCGATGATTGAAGCAAATTTCCTTTCTCTCGGTAGTCTTTGAGATGGCGTTTTCGGCCTTATTCTTCGGTGTGCTTCACTTTCCAAAGTTCGACCAGCCATGGGCCTCCACATACTTTTCTGCACTTGCTACTGTTTACGCGGAGAACGCGCTCTGCTTTTCTTTCAAAGCCATTTGTAGCGCAGGGGTGCAATTAGACAGGAACTGTTCCCTTAGAATCAGGTTAAAGAGATCTGCGTACTTTTTCTTTGTGCCCGATATCTCTATCCATCTGTGTAGTAAGTTCTATAGGCACGTCCTGAACTGTGAACACGTTTCCTCGTTTCGGGAAGTAGCAGACCTGAATTTTTCTCTGAACCCTTCCTCTGTCACGGAAGCAAATCTTGAGTGCCTGCCGGAGCTTACTATAGTACAACCACTCAGAAGCCGGGATTCGGCTAAAAACGCTTCTCCGCTTAAAAAGAGACTAGGGGCTGTTGCCCCTGGTCACGAGGCTAATTCTGGCACTCAGCGACGCGCTCAAAACGCGTGAGGTAAGCGTTAAGGTCATCCCTGCCCTCAATAAAAATCGGCATCAGATTGGGCGGGCTTATGCATTCGGGCCGAGCAACTTGACCCTTCCCCGTCTCTACCCATGTCTCTCCAGTGCTATTAGCCTCCGTTGCCGGACCATGCGATAGGTCTTGTCGGAGCATCAGTAACTCCTTTTCTTTCTCCATCTCCGCAATCCGGAGTTGGGCCTTCTGCGACTCTAATTCTGCCTCATCTTTCCGCCGCGCACGTTCCTCATTGCGTTCCTCTCATCAACGAGCTCGCTCCTGGTCTACCCATGCAGCAGCTCTTGTCCCTCAAAGCCAAATTTTCGGTCATACTCAACAAGTCGTTTCAACTCTGCTCCGGCCATGTTAGGTGGCAAGCGTTATGCAGTGCTAGGACACCACACGAAAAACATTTGCACCTACTACTCTCTTTCTCTCCCCGACATTTGGTTCACCAGTCCTGTCCGCGGACGCCAATTATGTCACAAACCCCCGCCTTTACGGTCATAGAGGGACGACGTGCAACCGTAAAGGGGATCCTGCCCCGTAAATGTGGGGGTTTGTGACACACACGCTTCACATTGATCATGACTACTAGGTGTTGGCCGGCAACCGTTCCTTTGAGAGCTGGTCCTCGAAACGGCAATTCTGCCTTTTATTATTCTGTGGGAAACTTTTATCATTGATGAAACATCAGCTGGAATGATTGCATCAATTTGTTATAATTGCAAAACTTGAACAATCAATAACAATTATGATTAAGATGTAGTAAAAAAAATATTTTGTGGGCAGCAATTTCTTGCGCTGCAACACATTAGCCATTTTAATTGTCGGCCATATTTTTTTTTCATCTTTCCTGAGTGGTTAACGCATCGTTGTATGCTCTAGCTACATTTCACAAAACAGCAGTTTGAGCCGCAATTATTGTGTTCAGTTTACAGACTGGAGCGCTAAGGCCACTTTTTCACAGAGAAGAGACACCTATGAACAAAAGATGCACTGGTGATTATTTTATTTTAAGCGGGCGCATTCTAAATAACACCTACTGCACACAAGCATGCAGAAGCAAAGAAAACATTGAGGTAGTTAACTCTGGAAAGCCTAGCGGGGTGTTGGCTCTGTTATTAGATTTATCTTTGAATTTGACAATCCAGCACGTACAAAATGCATTCACACTTGACCTCAGCTTTTCATCAATAGCGCAAAGTTTACTGTTAAAATTGATTAACTAATTGACACTAACTAATCCCAGTCGATAACTAGCACAACTTATTTGGACTCAGCGTAAAGTTTCCAAATGTATATGGCTCCATGCAATGAATTGCTTTTGATCATCAAAGCTTATTATAAGGGTTGCTACTAGTACAGAGCATTTGCACTCATCCTACACTATTCAGCGGTATGCAACTTGAGACTATAGCCTAAAGGCTTGTTTTATACGACATTAATTAACGGAGATTATTGAGGATTGCTAACTAGAACAGTGCCATTATCTTGGCCTACGCTTTCACTAAATGCTATGGCTAAAATTTTGGTTTAATTACAGTTTACTAAACATCCCTTAATTTTTCGCAGTAATTGGTCAACGCAGTGTATAATTAAACAATGATACAAATACATGGTTAATCATCTGACATTTACAATGCTGAGACATATAGCTTCAGAGTAACGAAATAGACTAATACCCCTGTCAAGCTCGCAAAATAAAATGCACTTACGTCGAGTGTAACTTACAAAAAGTGCACTATACCGCTGCTAAGCGGCGTAACATAGATGCACTTGCCAAAGTGCGCACTTAATTCGTAGTGGGTTTGCAGAACAGACTTTGAGGGCTGAGTGCGTAGCCTCGCCGGAAGAAATGTTTCGTCACAAATGTATCATATGTAATAAGATATCTATTCAAGTTGATTTGACGTGTTTTTTAGATATTTTTATCCAAGGAATTGTTTTTTAATAGCGACGAAGAAAATATCACATAACAAAAGCATGACGTAATCATGTACGCAACTTCTTAAATAAGTGTGGTGCGCCACTGCGGCGGCGCCATTTTCAGCTAGGGGGTGGTTTTTCAGGGTCTTTGTTGATGTGAGGCATGAAGGAAGGAAAAACTCGTAACATTTCTTTGCATTGCGAATCATGCATGGACATGCACGAATATTGATGTGCCAAAACAGAAGCAACACCAAATCGGTTGTAAAAAATAAAAGAAAACACGGGTAAACTTCTCGCACACAATCTCGCACTGGCGTGAGTGACACGAGGTGTGACTAACAATTGTCAGGCGTGCGATTCCTCTTTACAAATTTTATCTTCAGTGATATGGTTGTTCTCTCTCAGCCATGTGTTTATACTGCAATGAACCTGAGACGGATCACTTTTTTCTGTCCTGTCGTCGTTTTGTCTTCCTCCTAAAACTCTTGCTTGAAATTCCTTGTAAATATTTATCTATATCCTTGACTGTTCCAAATTTACTTTCGCTCGGCGCTACTCAGCTCGGCTTCAGCAGGTACGGTTCGCTCAGTGATACGCAAATTTGTCAATGCCCCTGTTAAGATTACCTGCAGGGCATGCCGATTCCGCTGTAGGCCCCTCTCAGTTTCTTATAGAGCCAAAATAACTCGTTTCTTTATCGGTATTGCCTTGTCTTTATATATATATATATATATATATATATATATATATATATATATATATATATATATATATATATATATTATCATCATCATCATCAGCCTGATTATACCCATTGCAAGGCGAAGGCCTCTCCCATATTTCTCCACTTGACCCCTGCGAACTTCTTAATCTCATCCGCCCACCTAACTTTCTGCCGCCCACTGCTATGCTTTCCTTCCCTTGGAATCCAGTTTGTTACCCTCAGCGACCATCGGTTATCCTCTCTTCGCACTACATGTCCCGCCCATGTCCATTTCTTCTTCTTAATTTCCACTAAAATGTCGGTAACTTGAGTTATTTCTCTGACCCACTCTGCACGCTTTCTATCTCTTAATGTTACCCCTACCATTTTTCGTTCCATAGCCCTCTAGGTTGTCCTCAACTTAAGTAGAACTCTCTTGGTTAGCCTCCACGTTTCAGCCCCATAGGTGAGTACAGGTAAGATGCAACTGTTGTATACTTTCCTCTTGAGCGATACCGGTAAGCTGCTAGTCATTATCTGCGAGTGCTTGCCAAATGCGCTCCTTCCCAATCTTATTCTTCTTGTTAATTCCTTTGCATGGTCCGTATCTGCGGTTACTACATTTAGGCAACATTACATTTAGGCAACATCTTAATTTCTAGCCACCGTCCCAAAACCTATGTAAACTCGCCATACACACGCGCCATCTCACTAAATGCAGAGACCGCAGCCGTACTAGACAGTCTTCCGAGACCAATCAAAAACGAGAAGCCAGACTGCCTTAATAAAAAGTTTCCGAGATGACTGCGGAATCAGCACTAGAAAAATGCGTAAGCCTAAGCTTTATTGTGTTGTCCGCGAGATGTGTCAGCGGGATTCCGCAGGTTACCTATACTGCGCCTTTACTTTCCTGTAAAACAATTATAGAATGCTATTGAACTTTGGTACATTCAAATTGAACGGTGGTTGTGTTCGACAAGGAAAGCACGATGTACCATGTGAAGAAATAACGCTCAGGCTTTCGAATTTCTGCACTGACACGTGACCTGAAACTGAAAGCAGAAACCGGAAGTTGTCACGCGGACATGACCGGAAGTAGAGAAAAGAAACTGGAAGTTTGCTCGCCGCAATCTTGGCCCAAAAATAGTTACTTAATTGGCGACTATTAATTACCGAAATAACTCGTATCAACCATAATGTCACTTACACACCTTTCCTTGACGCTCTTATTCGGAGGTACTAATCTATTTATGGGCGCCCGCCCACTCACGGAACCGAGGCAATGAGGCTGCTCATCAACACGTTCGAGGTTTTGTCGGCCGAGCGGTGAGACTAATGCCGAGGAACTTGAAATGGAAGGAATACTCACGTATAGCGACCTTACACAACACTTCAAACACTCTAGGAGAGTATACCCCCCATCACACAAATCACTAACAAGACAACAAGAAATTGTTTGGAGGAAACTACAAACGAACTCCTTCCCGAACCCTGTGGTTTACGCAAGCATATTTCCGGACAGCATAGGCTCATACTACACTGGTGTGGAGAGAAAGCCGACCTTAATCGCATCCTATGGGATTTCTAAAAGGACCCACCTCCCAAGGCTCTCATAGAAGCTCCCTTACTTGAATACTGGGAGGAAGTGCTGCGCAACGCGAGCCCCGATATACAGTTGAGCGCCGTAGGCCGCGCTGAAGAGTAGCCGCAAGCCACCAGCTAGCGGTCACTTGGCTCTTCCACTAAAACCCAGTAACACTACTCCCGACAATAAAGTTCTCCTCTCTCTCTCTTATGCCGACTAGTTTCTCTTTTACAGCTACGGCATTGTCACGCCCAAGAGAAGCCCGTCTATACATAGCTATACAATGCTTACTTATTAATACTTGTTGAGGGGCTAGTTGGTGCATGTTAGTTTGAAGGGATATAGCGCCAGAACACAGTACCGGAGGAACATGTAACAATTTTTCAAAGGGGATGGAAGTGACAGCAAAAGATTAATGATGGACAGGAGGAACCAAGTCATGTGGCGTGAGGGGTACGTAATGTGATCAGCGCACAGAAAAGCGGCATGCACGTCCGTTTATCTAAAAATGTCGTTCTATTGTTATACTTTACAATAGATGGTGTGCTTACGAATCGCTACCTTTTTCACTGATACAGCATGCATCAAGCAATTCCCAGGCAATTTTAACCCTATTCTTGTTCAATAATTTTGTTTATTCCAGCCTTGCTTCGCACGACTTCTTGTCTTTTCTTTCTGTTGATTTCCTGAGAGAGCATAAACGCGATTTAAATAATGTGACAGGATTTTATTTACCACACCATTGTAAAGCCTGCTGGAGGAAAGTCAAAACCTTTTGCGAAACGAGAAAGAAATAAACAACAGTTTTAAACAGGAGTAGGAATACCATAGCCCAGGAACTCAATGAGGCATGCCATATGATTGTAGTGATTGCGTAAGCCAGCCATCTATTGCATTTTATAAAAATAAGATGATTATTTAGATAAAACGCTTGAGACATGTGTATTTAGATTTTGCGCGCTGATCAAATTAACTGCTCCTCGTGGGCGTGTTTATTGATTTTCTCTATGTCGGTTCTCTCACCTTATATTCACTTCCATCCGCTGTGAACGAGCAGTTACAAGCTGCGCTCGTCCTGTCCATTTTTCTGTGTGATGTCTGTTTTGGCGCTACATCCCTTTAAGCAAACGAGACTACCCGCGAGCCCGGGTCGAAGCGGCAGTAGCAACGGCGGCTGCGGCAAAGGCTAATGCTCATGAAACTATGGTCAGGAATAGTTGAAAATATAAAATTTGTTTTCCACGTGAGACCATTCAGAAAGCACTTGTTAGTTTTTGCCACGACTACGTGTTAACATTTGTAGACAAGGAAAACTTTATTTATCAATTTTAATTTTTAGGAAACTGTAGACCATTCTAGAATTTTGTTCCGAATGCTTGACATTTACAAAAAAAAAAAATTTTTGGTTTTCCTTCGCTCACATCGAGTAGTTCGGCAACGCTTTTGACAGTAGCAAAAACGATATTTTGCATAACGTAGGGTCCTCTGGCAGGGAAAATGTGCAGACATATTGATTGTTATAAATTTTAACAATATGCAAAAAAAAATGTTTATAATTATTTTTCTTTGAAACACGCATGGGCACAATTTCTACATATGAAGTGGGCTATACAGCACATATTAAGCTTTAAGACAGCAACAAGGCAGCTAGTATAAAATTGGCAATACTTTTCCTTACACTAATGCAGTGGAGTGCTCTTATCATCGCACTGAATAGCAGCGCGTCCCGCGGCAGTGCTGGCAAACGTTAGCACACCGCAATATTTGTCTTTGTTGCAGCCAACGGCGTAAATTTCAGCACAATGCTAATGGGACGGTGGTTCCAAAGTAAGGCTGCTTGGCATGATGGACACATGGAGGTGACGGCTACATGCCCTCTGGCACGCAAACCTGAACTCAAGAAAAGAAATCTAGTGAGGAGGTATAAATGTCCTTGCTCCACGCGGATGTCGGAGATGAGTGCTGCGAATGATGAGCCCGACAACCTTCCAGGTGGCGACCATCTTTGGTACTGCTGCAGACGGTTTGCGTACTTCCTTGGGTGAAGTTCGGGCTGCCTGACTGTGGCAGAGGAAGGCTAGGAGAGGCAGAGAATAGCCTGGACAGAACGAGCACACTAGACATGGCGGAGAACGTGTGGTCGCGATTGAGCACACGGATGTCTACTCCATCTATTTCCAATGACTGCAAAGTCTTCTACTGGGACTCCTCCTCGGATACAGGTAGTGTGGTAATTTAATGAACAAACACATTTAGGGCATCCTTTTGGGGAGGTTCCAAAGAGATTAAAGACTATAAAGAGATTAAAGACACTTTGTCATTCAAGTTACGAGTGGCGAGAAGAAGCAAGTTACGAGCAAAGTGTATATATATGAATGTTATTTGGGGTTTCAAGCCTACCAAACTATTTGAGCGCTCATAATTTCATTTTATAGTTTTTTCTGCCTTTACTGAAGAGATCAAAAGAAAATTGCCTTGACGCGAAGATTATGCAAACATGCGAGCTAAAAGTGAATTGACTGGCTCTCCGTCAAACCGGTGAATAAAAAAATGACTACATTCGGAACACACCACAGCTAACGTTTTTTTTTTTTTTAACACGAACAATGAAAACTTGATCTCGTGAAGTTTTCAGGCACTCTCGTTATTTTTGTGATTTCTGTCCCGTAATTTTCTACACAAATTTTTTAATGAGGAAATAAATTCCTGCAGCTTCCAAATAACTCGCCAGTGTTATTTTTTCTTTGATATGTTCATAATATCAACATCTGAGAGAAGAAGGTGACACCTATACTAAGTGCCCTTAAGATCCCCGCTACCAAATCTGAAGAATCTTCGAAAAACAGAAGCAGCCGAGAAAGCAGACACAGCACTCTGCTTGTGTCTTTTAATCTGTGTCCTGTTGTCATGCGTGCTGTTTTACGAAGGATATTGTACCGACTAGCAAGGCTACTTCCATAAAAACTGAAAGAACTCCCACAGCCAACAGCTGCATTGACACGAGTAATAACACTCGCCGCTTGGCATCTGGCTGTTTGTGTAATTCCAGAGGCTTAGTTGAAGAGTTAAGAGGTGACATTCGGGAAATCATGTGCGAATTTCGGTACCAATAGGAAAATGCAAATGCACTCTGACACGTTACCTTCTAAGATTTCGGTATAAGTATTTTACTTATTGTTGCAAGCCAATTAGTCTTTACTGAATATATTAACGAATGTATTAATTTTATTTACACGGCTGTGTGGGGTCATATGTTCCAATAACTTGGAACCTGCGAAATGAGTCTCAACATTCTCCTCTCAAACCCCGTAATACTGGCATTGCATATTAGTTAGGGGACAGGGTAAGCGAAAGTTATAAAACACATTTTTTTCTTTTGTTCCTACATATGAAAGTACAATATTTGCCAAAAGTAACATGGCTGCATGTTTTACTGTCCGCTCGTATTCTAAAGCCAACATGTATTCTCAGAGAATCGCAACTTGAGAACTGAAGACAGGAGCTCGCCTTTACTTTGCACCAATTTATAGCTTCTGAAGTGGTACGATTTCTCCACTACCCGACTGAAAAGCAGAACATGCAGCCTAGTAGCTTTTGGCAAAGACGGTACATACATTTATGCATCTTTTCCAACATGACACATCATTCTGCGCAAATTTTACCAACATTAGCCAACGATCAGAATGCAAAGCGAGCAGCGACACGCCCCGCCTTATACACGGTGTTTTTTTTTTTCGTAACTTTCTTACAGCACAAATCTACAGAAAACATAAAACGTTCCTAATATTAGCTAAAAGACAAGGCCGTCTGGCAACAGTGTTAGAGTTGTTAGACAAGATAAGCCTGGGACTCTGTTTCGCGCCTTTCGCATGCCTTTTACGTGATGAGCGGTGGTAGCGTTGCCTCTGGTAAATGTGCTGCGTCTTCTGCGACAACAAGCTGTTACTGCATTCGTTTGAGTTTTTTGTTGCGAAAGCAACGCTATGCTAGTCATCGAGCCATTTCGCGTGGCACAGCGTGGGCAAATCGGCACATGCGCGAGGAGCCACGTGATGTCAGAGGCAGCACCTGGTGTGCCGCGCTTCGCCGCGCGCTCCGCCAGTGCCAGAGAAGTGATGTCATAACCACAGCTGACGCCAGCTGCATATCACTGTTTCCGTTGGTTGTACGTCGAAGAGGGGGGTGTGGTGCATATATAGCTAGGAGCGCGAGGCGAAAATCGACCAAATGTGAAGAAGGAGAGCCCGGCCGTTGCTCGGCGCGTAGCCTAAGCTATCCGAAGCGTAGCCATACAGCTCTTGCTTTCGCAACTCAACTAGGTTTAATAGGAGCTAAACCAATGCCAACGTTTTGTCGTGCCCTAATGTGGGGAAACCGAAAGTATTTCAAAAAGTAGTTTGGGCAACCTATTTTTACATGGCATCATCTGACACGGGCCCCTACCGTGGTCTGTTTCCAAATTGGCCTGACATCTGGTGTGTCTACAACAAGAGTGGAGGAAGGCAAGCCGTTTGTGCACAAAGAGTCTTCCACCACCAGTCCAAGACGCCCACAAGCCCATTTATCAGCAGCTTTCACAGCCAAAGTTTCTGTCGAAACGTCTGCACGGACGAGACAAGACTCCGAATGAGTCGTTCAATAGCTCAGTGTGGGATTAGCTCCAGATATGGCTTTGTGGGCCTGAAAACATTGATTGCCACATAGATGCAATCCTAACGTTCAGTGATCGCAGCACAGTAAGAACTATGGTTCATGAAGCACGCGGGCTATATCCCGGCAATAATTCTCTTCGCTGGCTAAAGGAAGTCGACCAGCATCGAGTTTTACTTCGCTGACAGTGCAACGCGTCAAGCACCACAACATGCCTGGGAAGCTAAAAGACAGGAAACGAATCATGAAGCTGAGCAAGATGACTACAGAGCTGGTTCATACCGAATAAATGGGTCAAAACATGTTGGCTGAGTGAAAAATGTAGGATTGAAGTTATTGTTCCCAAAGCCGTTGCACTCTTACAGGTATTCTGGGACGCAATTTCTGTTGCGTTTGTCACGAAAGACACCCCCATAGTTAAGGAAGAATCAGTGTCCTGTCGCAGGAATTCGTTTAGTGTCATCTGGACTGGAGATAGGGTTGAGTCTTTTTTTTGCAGCAGCGAACACCTCAAGCGACAATCCAGGCAATCGCTTTCTTGCTAGCTGCAGAACAGTGAACCTGTCGCTTGTGTTAAAAGAGACACAGGAAGCAATCATGGCTCCTCCCAAACAACCTTCACGTCTCCCCTGCGTGGGACTAAACAATTAAACAAAGTTATACCATTGTTAATTTCTAAGGGGGGAACGGTGGCGCCTGCCTGAACCGTTTGAGGCAGACAGAAGCCCCTCTTAGCCCCGCGTACAGTAGAAAAACGAAAATGACATTCCATCTCCCCCTTTGACTACGCGTGTATAGGTTTGCCCTTTTTGTTGTTAAGGTCTCGCCTCGAGCGAGACCGAACAAGTCTGAGGAATTTCACAATAAAAGAGCGGAGGAGATCCTTAACCCTTGAATAGAGGGCGCGGGCCTTCTCACCAGAGAGAGTAACAATTTCCTTTATTTTTGATAACTTTTCTTTGTAAGTGGTACCCTAGGTACGAGGCTGAGCTCGATCCACAGAGTGCTGCTCCCCCTGCTTGATCATTTTTGATTGATTAACTGACACAAGGAATTGGCCACTGAAAATGACCGTCGCTATCTCTTTGTCTTTGAATGAACTAAAAAGTGATGGCGAGAGACGACAAGTCCATCTACGTTGAGGCACCATGCTGAGCACGTAAGCCTACAAGTGCCTAGGCGTTAACAGAAACGCTAATACGATAAGTAAGGTCCTGTAGACAGTATCGCTACAGTTTCTATTGTCTCTGTGACATTGTATCTGAAAGTTGCTTTTCACACTTGTATTTCAGTGAATACTCTGAATATATTCCTCTATTTTCTGCATCATCGCATCCTGTTTTAACATTGCCGAATCATCGCGTTTGAAGAGGTTTTCAAGTCTTCTGAAGAGAGCAGAACCATCTTTGAAAATTACTGGCGCAGCACGACAGGATTCGGCAACATTCATCAAGTGGCAAGCAGCAAGTCCTTGGGCAGCAGCAGCATCTGAAGTGCGGCTGCTAGTGCTGCCCTCCAGGAAGACCGAATAGACGGGACATCCAGGCTGTAGGCTTCAAGCTGCAGCAACGTTGGCGCCGGTTGAGTAGGATTCCTCACGTTTGGTCGAGGTTGGCTTGGCTTGCGTTAGGGAGTTTGAAGAGTAGGCGATACGATGCAGGACGCATGGAGGTATATTCCTCTTCATTGCTTCACGAACGCAGCTCATATTATATTTCGGTAACTTGTATTGAAACTTGAACAGGAAAGCTTCGAAATTCTAAAAGAGGAGGAACGAAATCTGAATGAAATCAAGCGCCAAAAACCGGGTGGCGGGCGGGCAGGCTCGCACTGCGTCTGAAGTTCCGGATCAGCTGCAGTGAGACCTAGGCCCGGCGAAAGTGTGTCATAGCGTTATAGGCGATTTACCCCGTCATGTGAGGGAGCCACAGCTTCAAAATGGGCAAGATGCCAACAGCGCGCTTCAGGACAGGACAGCAGCGGATGGCGCGAAATAGAACGCATCTAGAGGGAGTAAAGCCAGTAAAGGCGGCAGATGAAAACACTGCGACGGTCTTCGAGCGGCAGCGGGAGGACGGTGGGCAGACCGATGCTGCGACCACAAGGGAGCAGCTCTCGCCAGACCTAGGTCCTATAGCAGAGCGCACCACCGTTGTAGGGAATGGTGCTCTCAGGTGTTAAACAATTCCCACAGCTGGGACTTGGAGAACATTACTTTATCAGTTCAGGAAGCGACGGAGGGCGCCAGTGCAGTTCGCCAGAAACAGCTAAAGCAGCCAGAGAGGCGTAAGCTTATTGCCTTAGGCATCAGCGTGTTCTTTCTTAGTAATCTGTTGCGTTCCTTCTTCAGATTTAGGCTAATTCGGGACCTCTCCATCCTGTGGTCACTGCATCGCACTTTCCCGATTACCTCTACATCTGGCATAATGGCGGCGGTTGAACACATTATGAAGTCGATTTCATTTTTAGTCTCCCCATTCGGACGTTTCCATGTCCATTTCCGGTTCTTCCGTTTGCTGAAGAAGGTATTCATGATTCGTAAGTTATTGCGCTCTGCAAACTCACTAGGAACTCCCCCCATGCTATTCCTAGAACGAATGCCATAGTCACCTACTGCCTTGTCTCCTGCCTGTTTTTTCCCTACCTTGGCATTGAAGTCGCCCATTAGTATCGTATACTGCGTCTTTACTTTTCGCATTGCCGATTCTACAGCTTCGTAGAAGCTTTCAACTGCCTGGTCATCATAACTACATGTAGGTGCATAGGCCTGTACAACCTTCAGTTTATACCGCTTATTAGGCCTAATTACGATGCCTGCAACCCTCTCATTAATACTATAGAGTTCATCTATATTACCCGCTATACACTTATTGACAAGGAAACTTACTCCTAGTTCTCGCCTCTCTGGTAAGCCTCGATAACACAGTACATGCCCATCCTTCAATACAGTACATGCCTCATTCGGCCTCCTAACCTCACTACGCCCTATGACATCCCATTTCATACCTTCTAGTTCCTGTAAGAGCACTGCTAAACTAGCTTCACTAGCTAGGGTTCTAGCATTAAACATTGGCAGGGTCAGTTTCCAATGGCAGCCTGTCCAGCGGAGCCAGGTTTTTTTAGCACCCCCTGCTGTGTCACAGGTCTGACCGCCGCCGTGGTCAGTTGTTCCGTAGCCGCTGGTGACTGAGGGCCGGGGTTTTGTGGAGCTTATCATGAGAGGTTGCGGCTAATTACTGCACCAGGGTGGCCAACTCCTGTTCTGGTGAGGCAGTGCGTTGCCGGAGGTGTTCACCGGCATCAGGTCGCACCCCTAACCTGATTATGCAATTCCATCGACACGCGGATTTTTTTTTTGTTTTAATCCGGTGGAGAATTGCGCGGCACTGGGATTTGAACCCCGGTCCTCTTGCATGCGAGACCGATGTTCTACCGCTACGCCACCGCTGCAACCCGCTCCCCAGTACTATTCACAGCTTGCTTAGAGGAAGTATTCAGAGACTTCGAATGGGAGCAGTTAGGGATAAGGGTAGATGGAGAATACCTCAGTAATCTGCGATTTTCTGATGACATTGCCTTGTTAAGCAACTCGGGAGATGAACTACAAATAATGATTGATGACCTAGACAGGAAAAGTAGAAAGGTAGGCTTGAAAATCAATATGCAGAAGACTAAGGTAATGTTCAACAGCCTCGGGAAGGAACAGCAGTTTACATTAGATAGGGAAGTACTGGAAGTAGTAGGCGAATATGTCTACTTAGGACAGGTAGTAACCGTAGATCCGGACCGTGAAAAGGAAATAACAAGAAGAATAAGATTGCGATGGAGCGCATTTGGCAAGCACTCGCAGATTATGTCTAGCAGCTTACCGGTATCGCTAAAGAGGAAAGTATTTAAAAGTTGCATCTTACCTGTACTCACCTATGGCGCTGAAACGTGGAGGCTAACCAAGAGAGTTCTACTTAAGTTGAGGACAACCCAGAGGGCTATGGAACGAAAAATGGTAGGGTTAACATTAAGAGATAGGAAGCGTGCAGAGTGGGTCAGAGAAATAACTCAAGTTACCGACATTCTAGTGGAATTTAAGAAGAAATGGACATGGGCAGGACATGTAGTGCGAAGAGAGGATAACCGATGGTCGCTTAGGGTAACAAACTGGATTCCAAGGGAAGGAAAGCGTAGCAGGGAGCGGCAGAAAGTTAGGTGGGCGGATGAGATTAAGAAGTTCGCAGGGGTCAAGTGGATGCAGCTAGCACAAAACCGGGTTAAGTGAGAAATATGGGAGAGGCCTTCGCCCTGCAGTGGGTATAGTCAGGCTGATGATGATGATGATGATGATGATGATGATGATGATGATTATGATCAGCGTGTCGCGAGTGGAGTATCGTTGCCCTGGACCGAAAATGCGGGTGGCTGCTGATGTGGCTACAAACTCATATCTGATGAATATAACCAAGGCAGCTGGCTCAGGGCAAGCTCCGGATTGCGAGGTGGAGCAGAATATTTCGGCGGCTCAGCTGAGCTCAACCTACCGGGCAGTGCCCGCTCTGCTTGATCTTTTTTGTTTGGCTAACTGACACAATAAGGAGGCCAAGTCAGTCTATGTTAAGGCTCTGTGCTTAGCACATAATTCCGCAAGTGTCTAGACACTACTGAAAAGCTCAGTCGATAAGTGATGTCCTGTAAGATTGTTTTCTTTTTAAGCTACAGTTTTTTCTTCAGTCTGTGTGACGTTGCATTTGTAACTTGCTGTTCCCTCTTATATTCCAGCACTCTGAATATACTTCATCTTCTGCATTATCGCCTCCTGCTTCAACATCGCCGAATCACCACATTTGCAGAGGTTTGAACCTCTCTCCGAAGAAAATTACTTTATTTGAACTCAGTTTTCTCAAAACAAGAACTTTTGTTACGTTCGTACCGTTATTTTTAATAGTAAAAAGATACCACGCTTATTTTGGGTGCATACTAAATTAGTACATGGAAATATGCTGAAACAATGCTATATCTGCATAGTGAATATCGTTTGTTATTGATAATAAAATCTCCTAATTGTCTAAAAATAGGTCTTCCAACAGAAAGAAGCGATAACATTCTGCTTTTTTGCATAATAAAATAATTTTGGTATAGCAGATAGACGAAAACGCACAGTACAAAATAAAGCCAGCCCTTTGACGGTTCCTCTATTACTTTTTGAATAAACGTGCACCACAATATGCATAACAATTCATGGGAAATAAGCCTGTCCCCTTAAGGTAAAGGCTGTGGCTTTTTCTCTTTAGACGTTCTTTTGTTACAGCCATTTGTTACTCTTCTCGCATTTGGACACTCCTGAATCAACTGGTTTTATACAATGTTTCCAGAGTACTTAGGTTGTTATTATGATGACCTCCTATCAATAAAAAAAGTTCCTTTCCACCCCTTGCCATTGACGACTCAACACGTATTTCACAATAAAAGATTCCGCCATCACGCGGAAGCTTTCGCCATATTTGCACTTGTCGCAAACTAATATAAAAATAACGAAATAAAGCAACAATATTATTCATCGCAGTGGTTCTATGCTGACATTCTGCAAAAAAGACACTGTATGTAAAACACGAAATAGTCAGCTAGTTCGTTATTCTCTTTCATTCACGCTATCATTTTAAGCATACCCTTATTTCATTGATTACAATAAACAGAGTACTTAGGTCGTTGTTACCTATCTTTAACTCCAATGTCTTCAGAGCTTCGTCATGCACAGTGTGCCTCTCTGTCATCGAAAAATAATCTTTTCCACACCTTGCGATTCAGGACTCCGCCTATCTTTCGCGGTTAAAAATTGCGCCATGAAGTAAAAGCTGTCAGTTTAGTTGTGGCTGGTGCGCCCGTGGGGTTTTAATAGGGGATAAATGCCTTTTTTGCGGCTGATAGTCCGAACCGCCGATTCTACCTTAGTGATCGCGTGTGCTGCCGAGCGTGCGACGAGCACTGCGGACAGTGCTCTTGGGAGCAAAAGAACACGTGCTGACAATGAACAGGCATTTTTTGCTGCAATAACAACGCCAGCTAGCTAGCAATAAAACCCGCTAAGGAATCTAGGTGGTCCGATTCTCCAGCAAGGTTTTTACAGCTGATTCGTGTTCGCCTATGCTGGAGCAGGGAATAAGCTCTGAGGTTGGACAGGACGTGTAAGCGGGAACAGTTCCGCTAGGCTTCACCTCGCAGGCGTATTCGGAGTACCGCGAGGATGCGCCCGCTGGTGTCGAGTTCCCGATGCCGAAAAGCCCTTGGGTATCCCCGGATGCTCAGGGATGAGGCCTTCCTTGGCGGTCCTGCTGAAGCGACTCTGGCGCCTTATATCGAAAGTTAGCGTTAACTATCTACGTTGGCACCATTCTGTGATATCTACAGTAACTACCATGAGGAAAGCCTGCTGTAAAGGAACGATTGGATATCGTTCCCTTAACACCCTAAAAGAAATATACCGAATCAAATTCATGAAAGTATTCACCATACTCACTATATGTTCAAAATCTAAGCGAAAGTCGCCGTATGTAAAACACAAAAAAGCCAACAGCACATGAATTCTCGTTTAATAACTTCCGGTATCATTTCAAATATAAGTTAATTATTTCTTTGATTACAAAAAAAGTCAGTTAAAAGCTCCATATCCCCACCATCACATAACTAGCTCTTCTGGGTGGCTTGCGGTGATAATGGCTGTCAGTAGGTTCTCTTCATCACACTGCGCAGAAAACAAAGAATGAACATATGAAACAGGCAGAGTAAAAGAGGTCTCCATGAAACCATATTCAATTAGGCGCAGATTTATTGAAATATTTGCGCTGCATATTTATATATTCTGCTATTTCTAAGAAACGAGTATTGGAGCTCATGCTAGAGGGCCGGAATGGAACCAAATCCGCTTCTAGTTAGATAGGCAAAACCAAACCCCATCCCGAAAGGCACGAAGGTTAATCATAATAGCGACAAACATATGCTTTTGAAAAACGCTGAAAAATTAAGCGCTTACTTTTCTTTTTTTCTCATCTAGTGTTTCCGACGACTAGCGAATCAAGATTAATCAATTTGCTTTATCTAGCGAATTAAAGTTTTCTCCAGGCGTACTGTCCGTAAACTGCTAAATTCACTATCCTTGTATCAAGGCTGACAACAGGAACTGGTGGCTTCGCTTAATCGAATAAAACTTCAAAATAGAATGCGCAAATAGCAATTCGATTTATTCAAGCAGAGTTGCATGTGAAACTCTGGGCAATCGATAGCAATTATGCTGTCTTTTCATTTTAGCGAATAAGGGTCGAGAACAGCGTATGCTGTTAAGCGTATGGCGCCCAGAGCTCTGTTCTTGGTTTTCACCATTGTGCGGGCTGCAAGGAGCTTTCTATGGAGTTTCCTATTTTGAGTCTTGTGACTGGCTGATCCAAGCTGTTCTGACGAATAGTATGCGTGGACGTTTTGGAATCGTCACTCAAGCATTTTATCGAGGAAAAGCAGCCCTGATGACCTTTCATGGATAAGCCTGCCGATAACAGCCATGCACCCTACTTTCCTATGTGCATACGCAAGGGTCTTGGATGTGGCGATTATGGTGTCGTTTGCGGTATTTCCTGCAGGGGTTGTTTTATGAGGAATCACCAGTTCGCAGGTGGATATTGGAAGAGGGAAAATGCGATGTCTCACTTCACATAGCGCATGCACAATATAATGATTTATAAGGTGCTGTGTACACATGCGGATATTGCCTCTATTGCAAAGCTTGTGCAAACTGTATACTGTGGGTCAACTTAAGCGCCATTTCTATACTTTGATTTGGTTTGTGCGGTTGAACGTCCCAAAGCGATTCAGGCTATGAAAGACGATATACTGGAGGGTTTTAGGATATTTCGACCACATGGTGTTCTTTAACGGGCACTGACATCTCACAGCACTTTTGCGCCTGGCTTTTCGCGGCAGGGGTTCGATCCTGCATCTTTGAGCACAGACGTCGAGTTGCCTATCCGCTGCACCTCCGCGGCGGGGTCCGAGTGTCAGCGTATTATGCCACACCCTTACTGCCTCCCGTCTGCGGCTCCTCGCACAGATACTCGTTCGAGTATATAAACTTTACAGCTGAATTAATCAGTAATCTTTTTCACGCCTATAATCTCAAGCATAATTATTATCATATAGTCATAGAGTAATCAATTATCTGAAAGACGAGCCATCGTGCTTAGCTGTAAAGCTTAGCTTGAACCCGGCTACGGACATGTGTACGGGACCTAATTGCAGCGTATGTTAATCATTTCCCAATGATCCCGGAAGATTAGATTTCTATCTCACCCACACATCTGAAAGTAGATGCTCGAACTGGCAGTTCTTTCCAGGTCCATGGTCTCATGATGTCGCACAGCCCGCCGACCAATCAGCACGCATCCATATAACCTGCTAGTTATTAACCACTCCCAGGATTTTCGCTCACAACAACCACATCATCTATATTGGTGGAAATTGTACAGAAGGATGCCTTTAACACTATCGCAGGAAAAAAGAAATAATTAAAAGGAAACATACGCGTGCCAAGAATATTCAGAAGACAGAACTACATGCAATGAGGACTCTCTAATAAATGGGAAAAAAAAATTGGTAATGCAGTGGTTCTGAATCGGAGCGCGAAATCGACGAATGAGATATAAAGATAATTTTTAAATACTCTCAAGCATGCTGCTATATATGTTGATATGAACTCTACTGAAGAACGGTGAATCATATGATGGTCTCTAGGAGTGACCCTGACAATGACAGTAATACTTTCACTCGTACGAACCATGCATGGTTGACTAGCCATTTTCCTTGATTTTTTTCTGCCTTCAAACATAAGCACCAACATTCAATCCATAGCGGCATTGAGTTTAGAAACAACCTATAACATCTAGATTAGCCAGATGTGAGCTATTTGTTGCGTTACATAGTTACATAACTACTACATACTTCGTACGGTTTAGTATCTTTCAGTGTTTGCTGTCAAATACAGTTGGTATTTGATTGGTGTTTTCCTTTTTTTTTTGACCGGCACGCACTTTGCTACGAACTGGGTTTGATGCAGTAGTACGCCAGTAGGCAGTGGTCACTACTCTCGGGTCTCTCAGCTGTGCTTCTGGAATTGTTACCCACAGTGAAACTCCGTGAGAAGACTGTCATGCACCTCATTGTACCCTCATAACGATAGCGAGCTTGGTCACACATACGAGGAATGAGAGAACTGAACAGCTTCTCGCCTCATTCCCTCCTTGGGGAATCGTGTAGCCGTCGTTTTTAGCACACCACCGCTTGTGGATTATTGAGAACACAGAAAATATTGTGGAAGCCGCAAGCGCATGTGCTGCATCTTTAGTAGGCCTACCTAAATACATTGCCCTAAAGGGGAATCAAACCGTTTCAGTGTTCGCATAGATAATCCCTTGGATGGAATGAACAATAGTGAAGAGGCCGAGTTAGTTGGCACACTCAGCCTAAAGAAATGCAGTGCATTGGAGGCAGCAAAATGTTTGGCATGTAGAGAAGGATATTATATATTGCAGAGTGATGTAGTTTCACCTAAGAACTGCGGTGGTCCATTTTCTCTTTGTCCTACGTGCAACTCCTCTCACCCCCCCCCCCCCCCCCCCCCGCGCCCTACCATTGAGACGCATACGCGCTGAGTGCCTAACGAGAGTACAGTGGCGTGTAGGCTCCGGTAGAAGTCAGTCTCTGCTGAGATGCCACTTTAGGCGTCCCGTAATTCGAAAAGCACCGTTTTAAGAGAAAAATTATCCTTGTATAAATCTTGTTTTCGTAACGTATGGGCTATTCAATGAATTTTTTTTATGTGGCTATATGACAAGCTCTCGTTGTTTTGGCTTGCTTGAGCGTGGCCGATTTATTACTAATTGGCAGGCATTTCTTTTTTTTCTCTGTGTTTGGGTAAAGGGGAGTGTTGGCGTGTTCATTTTCGCATAGTTTTGACGAAGCGCTAAATCACAATGGACATGTATCTTTCTTGCCAAGACTAATGCTTGAAAAAGTAACAAAATTCACGGAGCCCATTTTAGTTTCTCTTGTAGTTGTGTATTTCGACGTTCATCCTACGCGTGCAGCAGGAGGCTGGTGATGGTGCCGATTTCCCGTGGTCATATAGTTCTAGGGTGTGTCATAGAAATGTTGGCAGTATTATTCCCATAATTACATGTATAATTACAATGTCCTGTTAGATGTTTCGGTGTGCGCTAGCGTCTTCATACGCTTTCCGTAATCGGCACGAGGTCTAATGTGTTACACTTTTCTCATTAAAAACTTTATACAGGAGGAAATGAATGCAAACCCTATATAATAAAACCTTCGTCAAACTCTTCGGTACACAGTATTACAGCTCCGTGTTTCCAGCCTAAAAGTGATGGCAGAATCAGAGTATATATTTTATCGCTTGAATAGAAAGCAATGCGTTGATAATTATGGGTGAAGTTCGTATTGGGAGCAGACCCCACATTGCAGACCCGCGCTTGAACTGACTGATGGAAGAGCTGTAGCCCTGAAGGCGCACGAGGTTTCTAGGAAATTAGGTTTCTTATGTGAAACGCATTTGCAATCGCAATTTTATCTTATAGAAGTACAAACTAACCCACTTGTATAATTTTTTCTCTTCAGCATTGCAAGCATTTGCTGACTATACGCACACGTCTCTGAGGAGACAAGGAAGTAGAAAAGCATACGGATACTTAAAAGACCACGACTGACGTCAGCAACAATTCAGAAATGTCTAGCATTAACACCGGCGTCATCAACTAAAACGTTCGGATAATTTAAGCTTTAAAGACGCAAATATAGGGTTCAGCACTTTGATGCCCTCAATTACTGCTACTGTAGTTGTGAGTGCGCATCAATGAACGGCACATATATGCTTGATATCTTGCGCATGTACATCTTTATCCTACACTTCGGCTGATAAATATCAGGGCAGCAGTCAGTAGTGCCTTCGTGGACGACACACGGCACACAAGCGTAGACTTTTTTTCCCTTTCAGATCCTTCACTATAAGGTCATTCCTAGAAGCTCCTCGAATCTTGAGAAGAAAGTCTCTTGAGAGGACTACGAGTGAAAGGCACTATCGTGACATCAGGCCCGTAACATTCCCAGTATGTTTTCTAGCAATTACACGCTTGTTATTAACAAAAAACCTCGATGTCATACAAAGTACCTGCTTGCTTTTACAGTAGAATCAATAAATATATTTACTTGTGAACAAATATTTAGTTTTCTCCATTCTTTCCCGTACTTAATGCTTCTGATCGCATATTTTGTTGGCCGTGCAATATACCATTGTGGAGCAAAAACCAATGTTAGATAAATTGTTTGGTAAAGACATTGAGGCAGCCGATTTGGAACAGTACTGGAGCAATAATGAAGTTTTCGAGCTGCATGGAGCAGGTCAGGCAGTTTGTAGGAGAATGTATCAAACGCCGCAGAACTTCCTCCAGCCCCTGCAAGAGCAGTGAATACAGTGGGCACACTAACCCATGTGGGCTTGCAGGCCCATTCACCATTGCTGCAGGATTGCCTGTGCCCCTTGCGCTCCGAAGCTCTTCGGTTGGTCAGCTACCGGAGGCCCGACGTCACCACTGTCTCCTGTGAGCAGCGATGCAGGGATGCTCCATTTAGGAGTTTCGACCGGGTAGCCTGACGTCAAGAGCTTTGGCCCCATGGAGTTTCGCCGGTACAGCTCGCTGTAGCAGTCCGTCGGGTCCTCCTCTTGGGGCTTCCTCTCAGCGACGTTGGTCTCAGAGAAGACGTCTTGCTCCTCATCACAGGCGAAGCGGCCCTCTGCAAATGCCGTCACAAGAAAGTGACTCAGCTGAGACAATGGTATATGCCGTGTTCACAAAGAAAAAGCTCTCGGGCTTTGGACCACCCGTTTGCACCAGAGAGGTAACATCAATACTTCTGTAGACCATGAGGTATGTGTCCCCTATTGATACTTTAACCCCTAACTTCCAAAGATTATTTGCTAGCCAAGCCAACAGTAATGAATAGCTGTCTTCGGCAGGCAGTGAAGCACTCGACAGGTTCCGCAAGTTGAGAAAGTAGGAGCCGATGATCCAATGACGTTCAACGAGGATGATTATTTACATGAGCAAAATATTATACATTGGCAAACAGCTACAGTAACAAGAGTCACACAGACAAATGCAACTTAAGACAAAATAGACTCTCACACAGAGAAGTCACTCTACAAGCCCTTACTTTTCTACCGAGCATCTCGTTTAAAGCCTAGGGACTGTAAATACGTACTAAGCACGGAGCTTCAATCTTGACTGTAGAACATGGTCCGAGGACCGCTTTTTGATACCAGACATCAACAAAGACCCAAGGGCGGTCACCTGTATGCCTGCTCCTGCCTAAAGCCTGACACTCAGGCTGGCAGTATGTTTTTAAATAAAAATTAAATAAAAAATCCGCCCCAAAAATGGAGCAGCCAATCAAATTATTTAAAAACATGCCATAACCCCCGTGGGTTGGGAATAATCTCGGACCCAGGTCCTTAATTACGTCAAATAAAAATACAACATTCAAAACACGCACTCTTTCCACTCGCCGGTCCCCAAACCCTCTCACACGGCGCCTGTATTTGCCTCCCCTCCTCAGCGTGTTTGCGAAGCGACCTTGCAGCTGGTGTCTTTGTGAAAGAAACGCCGCGGGGGATCTCGAGTCGAGGCCACTCAGCCGTCCCGTTCGAGGAAAAGGGGGGGGGGGGGGGGGCACTGTCCCAGAGCAGTGTACAGTCGCCGTCGCTCGGACCCAATGAGCCGCTGCGTGGGGGCTAAGTGCCGCGCCCATTGTCGCCTTTAGCGAGCGCTTGGGGCAGGGCGAAACGGCTTCATTATCAGGGTCTCTCTGCCCCGATGTTTCGCGACACAGCGGGAGATCGCTGGGCTGATTTCCTACTTGGGAGGGACGAGGGTCGCGCCTTTTGTCGCCCTCTGCAGGCCATTTAGTGAGCGCTTGTGGCAGTGCAAAAAGCTTCATTAACGGCGTCTCCCTGCACCCATGCTTGGCGCCACGGCGGGAGATCGCTGAGATTGCTGGACGAGCTGGCCGTAAAGTGGTTCGCAGAAGCGTGCCACTGTTGTTCCCGTCTGATAATTGGATGCGTCTGTCGTTCGCTTCTTGGTGACGCTCGGGGCGAAGGGAACGAAACAAACCAAGCCTCCCGCGCGCCCTGCGAGGCGCATTCAGCATCCAAGAAGGGCATCCAAGAAGAGGGGAGAAAAGGAGAACAAAAAACAACAGCGCTCGCTCCTTGGCCTCGGCGCGTGGGGGGGTTCGACCGCCAGCTCGACTCCACGTGCGAGTCGCTTTTCACTGCGGCCTTACACGTCCCTCCTGAGAGGGTAAATGAGCTTGGAATCCGGTCATTTACACAAAACAAAAACACAAGTCGCAACATTCCCCCTCAGGCGACCATTTCGCCAGGCTACAGCGCACCTAAATCCGTCCCCACTGAGGGAAACCGTACACTCGAAGACGGGAAATAAAACCACTACAAACAACGGCACTGAAAACACGAAAGTTCTTCATGAGAACCTGGCACATCCTGCATTGCGCACAGCAGCGTGCCCTATATCTGCTATACATGAGGCACATGTACACACACAAAAAAAAATTTGCGCTACAAGAGCGCGTGTAGGCTACCTAGAGTCGCCATAGCCCGAGTGTCAGCACAAAAGCACTCCTCCGTGGCGCACGGTTGTAGCACGCGCGTCACACATCACATAACACGGCGGGTGACGGGAACACTCACGCCACTGCACAGTTCCCGCTCCGTCATGCAACTGTCTTTACACCACTTTTTGGTGCCGCCAAACAGTTCCGTGCACGCCACCCGTTGGGTAAGCAGGAACCCTCACGCCTGGTGAGGCCAGCATGGCTATGCCAAACAACCAGATACAAAATTGGACAGTGAGGCTTTCTTCGTCTCTGTAATTTGCGCAAGATTTGTACGGGGACTCTAATGACGAGGCTAGCCCATGCAGTTTCCTGCGCTGACGAAGTGAGTTGGGCAGGCGCCCGCTGCTATCATTCGAAGCCGGTACGATCTCGTGCGCGCCTCGGCGCTCGCGTTGTCGTGCATTAGGAGCTTTCAGCGCCTGCAGTGCACCGTTGTTACCTCTCGCGGCCCTAGCGCTTGAGATCCTCTCACTGACCCTCCCTGGCAAATTGTTGGTTACAACTGGCACGTCGCCGCACCTTACCTCTGGCGGCCTCAACTTTCGGAGGCTGCCCATTACTGTCATGCCCGCGTGAACTTTGAGAGGTCCACCTGCGTGCTTCTCGCAACTACTCTGCTGTAGTTTAGCGCGTTCGCTCTCTTGACCAGAGATATTGAACTGGCCAGAATCCGTTACTGCGCCCTCTGTTTCAAATGGAGCGGGCGCCCTCCCCGTAAGCTCAGCCTCGACACCTGTTGCGCGTAGATCAACACACGGGGCGCACTCCGTCTCCGTCGGCTGACCAGCTCGCACTTCGGAAGTGAAATTTCTTTGCGCGGGATCCGCGCCGCTGCTGTCGGGCTCCGACGGCTGATTGTCGCTATCCCGCACCGATCGATATGTTAAGCCTTCTTCAGATTGTAACTTCTGCTGGTCCCCGTTCATTTCGATTAGCTCCGTGTCGAGGTCTTTTCGAACGGACTCACCAGACTCAGCCAAAGCTGATACTGCCAAGGGGTCGTCAGCTTCTTCGCGAATTTCTATCCGCGCCACGACACTGGTCGTGCAGTGCGTCTCGCCCCCTAACGCAAGCTCCTTTAGCTGCGCCTGTGGGGCTGCACTAGCAGTTTCCGCCGCTCCCTGCCCTGAGCTAGCAACGCTTCGCTCGTCCAGGCTATCTGTATTCGTCAAATAGCGGGAGGGGCAGCCCTCAACTGCATTAGTGCTTTCTGCCATGGGGCCAAGGTCTAACTGTCGCTGCTCCGTTGCTTCGGACGCAGTTTTAGCTTTTCCGCCGCCAGCATGCTCACGCATGAGCGCTCTCATCAATCTCTCTTCCTCTCTTAGAATTTCCCGTTTTTTTCGCTCAAAATCCAATTCAAGTTGCCCAATTACCAGACGCTCTTCCTCCGTCAGGGGATATGCTTAAGCCTTGCTTTCAATCATATCTGGCGTCCTCACTGCCTAGTACCTCACTTTCCATAACACAAGCCAAGCCAACCTCGACCAGACGCGAGAAATCCCACTCACCCGTCACCAGCGTCGCTGCGGGTAGTAG
The DNA here is from genome assembly GCF_055883805.1 of Amblyomma maculatum. Classification (NCBI taxonomy): domain Eukaryota; kingdom Metazoa; phylum Arthropoda; class Arachnida; order Ixodida; family Ixodidae; genus Amblyomma; species Amblyomma maculatum. The sequence goes on along the minus strand of NW_028146738.1, from coordinate 3,827,301 downwards.
CACGCAGCCCGGGAGTCACACCTCGGCTGGTTGTCCTCGGCAGGTAGCTTGCACAGTCGTCCTTTGGCTGCCGCTGCTGCTGCCCGAGGCCTTGTTGCTTGCTTCTTTGTGGTAGGGTGCCGAATCCTGTCGTACTGCGCCAGTAATGAATAACTAACTTCGGCAGGTAGTGAGGAACTCAACAGGTTTTGCAAGTTGAGAAAGTAGGAGCCGATGATCCAAAGACGTTCAACGAGGATGATTATTTACAGGGGAAAATATTATACATTGGCAAACAGTTACAGTAACAAGAGTCACACAGACAACTGCAACTTAAGACAAAATAGACTCTCACACAGAGAAGTCACTCTACAAGCCCTTACTTTTCTACCGAGCATCTCGGTTAAAGGGTAGGGACTGTAAATACGTGCTAAGCACGAAGCCTCAATCTTGACTGTCGAACATGGTCCGAGGACCGCTTTTTGATACCAGACATCAACAAAGACCCAAGGGCGGTCACCTTAGGTGATCCGCCCCGAAAATGGAGCAGCCAATCAAATTATTTAAAAACATGCCACAACCCCCGTGGGTTGGGAATAATCTCGGACCCAGGTCCTTAATTACGTCAAATAAAAATACAACATTCAAAACACACACTCTTTCCACTCGCCGGTCCCCAAACCCTCTCACACGGCGCCTGTCTTTGCCTCCCCTCCTCAGCGTGTTTGCGACTCGACCTTGCAGCTGGTGTCTTTGTGAAAGAAACGCCGCGGGGGATCTCGAGACGAGGCCACTCAGCCGTCCCGCTCGAGGAAAAGGGGGGGGGGGGCACTGTCCCAGAGCAGTGTACTGTCGCCGTCGCTCGGACCCAATGAGCCGCTGCGTGGGGGCTAAGTGCCGAGCCCATTGTCGCCTTCTACAGGGCGTTTAGCGAGCGCTTGGGGCAGGGCAAAACGGCTTCATTATCGGGGTCTCTCTGCCCCGATGTTTCGCGACACAGCGGGAGATCGCTGGGCTGATTTCCTACTTGGGAGGGCCGAGGGTCGCGCCTTTTGTCGCCCTCTGCAGGCCATTTAGTGAGCGCTTGTGGCAGTGCAAAAAGCTTCATTAACGGCGTCTCCCTGCACCCATGCTTGGCGCCACGGCGGGAGATCGCTGAGATTGCTGGACGAGCTGGCCGTAAAGTGGTTCGCAGAAGCGTGCCACTGTTGTTCCCGGCTGATAATTGGATGCGTCTGTCATTCGCTTCTTGGCGACGCCTCGGGGCGAAGGGAACGAAACAAACCAAGCCTCCCGCGCGCCCCACGAGGCGCATTCAGCATCCAAGAAGGGCATCCAAGAAGAGGGGAGAAAAGGAGAACAAAAAACAACAGCGCTCGCTCCTTGGCCTCGGCGCGTGGGGGGGTTCGACCGCCAGCTCGACTCCACGTACGAGTCGCTTTTCACTGCGGCCTTACACCAACCAAGCCAGCCTTTCAAATGGGTTTCACTAAACGTTGACGATGGCCTTCCGAAGCTCTTGAAAATTTTTCTTGTGAAAATTGCTTTTATGGCATCACCCCTAGGAGACAGAAATTAGCCTCGAAAGAACATACTAACTAGGCATGGCGGATAACGGGCGGTCGCTATTGAACACACGGGTGTCTGCTGCCGATATCTCTATTTACAGCAAAGATTTCGACGGGTGTCCTCCATTGGACACACTATATGTTCGTTCTTTTTTTAATTCTTTAAGACTACGATGATGCTGTAGCATTTCTGCACTTGACGTCGATCACGTTTAGAGTTGCGAGGCGGACCTTTCCAGCAAAAGGTGTAGAAGCTTGTGCATTCTGGATTATCAAAGTAACCATGTGCTCTGGATTTCGATACACCGCTTACTCCTCAATAATAGGTAAGATCATTGCAAAATTGTCTTGACCATCCGAGACCGTCTCCGTTACTCACTTGAATAACAGAAATGATTACACTCTGCAGACAAAACTTTAGGTTAGAATGTTAATATCATCGACATTGAGAGCTTGTTTTCTTTTAGTTAAGGTGCTCTCGTGTTTTACGACCACCGCCTTACAGTTTTCTACGATTACGTTTTATTAGGAAATAAATTTATTTCATGCTCGTTCAAAATTACTCACCGGTTTGACTTGTCTTCTGGTAGAAGCTTGATTTGCCAACACGCACCGCAGCAGGTGGCGGCTATATATAAGGTAAAATTCAGCCATCAGCTAACGAAACTGCAGGTTTGTTTCATTTTGGTTAGTGAGATTTACCGTCCCAAAGCGACGCAGGCTGCGAGAGACGCCGTAGTACAGGACTCCGGAACCTGGGGCTCTTAAACGTGCATTGACATCGCACAGCACAGGGCCCCTAGCCTCTCGGTGGCATATTAAAGCGGCCGCCGAGACAGGGATAGGATCCCGCTTCCTTGGGCACAGTAATCGAGCGCCCTATCACACTGCGCCAGCCTCGCGGGTCAAAATTGAAGGATCACGACCATTTTTTCTCCCTCAGGAGAAATCTAGCGGAGTTGGAAGAATCCAACAGCAAGAAGCCACCAGCTGCGTGATGTTAGAGAAAATTCTCGCCGTTTGTCATCTTATCGTACGTTTTTTTCTACAGATTTAGTTGAAAATCTAGTAGGTGATATTTGCGATAATTCCGGCCTTTCGTGAACTTTATTAAAATAGCAGAGTACATGAACACGTCCGCGTCTAAATTTCCGGTATAAATATTTGCACTAATTTCAACAGTGTATATTCACGCTGTATGTACTCAAATGATTTCCTTCGAGCTCTTAGATGTTTTATTCCCTATTAGGCTTAATCTTATTTCCTGATTCATTACCAGCTTCTTGAATGACGATGTCTTTGCGTTTTATTTTAGGTTATTTCCATGCACCTTTCGTTGCCTCTTTTATTTGTTGTAGCGATATTCCTTCTCATTATTGGAAAAATGGAGCTTCACGGTTTAACACAATGCTTGCTGGTCACGTAGGTTATTATTACTTACTTTGAGCTCTATTGACATCAGAGCCCAGTCCGTGAACAAGTGATTGTGAGCCATCGAAAAATAATATTTTCTACACCTTCCGATTACAAACATAGCCTATAGCCTTTCAAACGTAAAAATTATGGTACCATGTGGAAGCTGACGCCTTTTTTTTCAATCTTGGCTCCTTAATAAGACACACATAAATACGCATCAGTGCAGTCACCACATGAAGCCATTCCTACCTAAAACGTGCGCCAATATCGCAGTACATGAAACTCAGAATGCCTAACTACGTGTTAATAATATTTCATGCATTCGACTATCAACTTAAACACTCATTAGTTCATTTATTATAAAAATTATCTAATAAAATACTCTAAAGTACCGCTTGAACAAAACAAGCACTGGTATGTCTCATTGGGGGGTAAGATGGCGATAAACAGATTCCTTTTCTCACGCGTCGTAGAAAAATCCAGAATGAATACATATAAAGAACTCTTCCTTGAAAACCTATTCATTTATGCGCGGATATAACAAAATATTACCACCATAAATTGACATCTGCTTTTTGTGAGAATATTAGTTTAGATCTAATACTAGAAGGGAGGAATTGCACAAATTAACTTTTTGCTATAAAGGCACAACCAAGGGGAATTAAGAAATCAATAAATTTTAACCGTATTAGCGACTGGCAAATGCAGTGGAAAACTCTCAAAAAGGAATACTTTTGTTGTTTTTTTCATCCTGCAATTTAGAAGCGATTTGAATTGTATTTTAACATTGCGCATTGTTTAGCACATTCACTACAAGTTTTCTCCAGGCATAGTGAGCGATGTTCGCCGAACTTAAATTACGCCTGATATCGGTAACCGGCGTGTTAGCCGTCCTTTATTCGGATAAAGAAATATAAAATTGAATATGGAAACAAATTTGTGTCCTTTTCCAGCTCAGCCACATGTCAACCGTAGCACATGAGCTTTGTTTATCCTGAGCAATAAGGCAACTCCACCCACTGCGCTGGTACGTCCCTCACTTGGGTTCTCAATGTTGTGCGGGTTGCAAAGTGTTTTGAATACATTTACTTTTGAATCACACGACTACCCGATCACATCGCTGGTCGGTATGAAGAACAGTATGCGTGCACCTTGTTATATTGTCACTCACTCAGGGTGACGGGGGAAAGCAGCCAAGATAACCGTGCAGGGATAAGATTTCCAACTCGAGCCCTTCTCCCCGCCGATGCAAGAACGGGGCCTTGGCTGTGGCTCTGATGCTGGCGCTACTGTTAGTTCCAGACGGGTGTGTTTGCATGGTATGACCAGGGCCAGGGTGAATATCGGAGGAGTGGTAGGACGACGTCTCCGTCCACGTGCGCTGCTTAGCTGATACTGGGCTGATGGCTGCGGAAGACACGTGCGGATGTTACGTCTATGGCAGGGCTTCGGCAAAAAAGGAAGGTATATATATATATATATATATATATATATATATATATATATATATATATATATATATATATATATATATATATATATATATATATATATATATATATATATATATATATATATATATATATATATATATATATATATATATATATATATATATATATATATATATATATATATATATATATATATATATATGTGTGTGTGTATATATATATTGTAGCTGGAGCTGTACTTCTGCAGCGCGATGCAACTTCGCGTGAGAAAGTGATTGCCTTGCCGTCGCCTGGGCTGTCCAAAAGTTTCGCCCTTACCTATACGGTCGGCATTTCACAGTTGTGACGGATCACCGGGCTCTTTGCTGGTTGTCTTCACTCAAAATTTTGACAGGCCGACTTGGCCGTTGGATTCTACGCCTGCAAGAATACAATTTCGCCGTCACTTATAAATCGGGTCGCCAACACCAAGACGCCGACCCTCTATCTCGCTGTCCACTTTCGGAATCGGCTTGCTGTTTTTCTTCCCAATGCATTTCCACCTATGACCACAGCCGACCATCTCTTTCCCCGACGCATATCACAACAGTTTCATTTGACGACTCTGAGAACAAACACGTTCTCCGCTCACAGCAATTAGCCGATGCCTACTGCCGTACCATCATCGACCGCCTTATTGGCGCTTCGGACCCACCCAATGCTCGGCTTCGCCGACAACTTCGCAATTTTAAGCTCGAAGATGGCATCCTACTCCGCTTCGTGTATTGCCCCGATGGAACTCGCTGGATCCCAGTCGTGCCGCGTGTGCTTCGCCCACGTATACTGGCGGCTCTCCACGATGACGCTACTGCAGGGGACCTCGGTGTTGACAAAACCTACGACCGTGTGAAAAAACGATTCTTTTGGCCTGGCCTATCTTCCAGCGTTGCCAAATACGTCGCATCCTGCCCTCTGTGCCAACGTCGCAAACGACCTACGTCTTCGCCCGCTGGCCTTCTACAACCTGTTCCCTGTGCCGCCACGCCATTCGACGTAGTCGGCATCGACTTATATGGTCCCCTACCTCACTCCGATGGGGGTAACCATTGGATTATAACAGCTGTCGACCACCTTACACGCTACGCTGAGACAGCACCTGTACCGACCGGTTCCGCTCAAGAAGTAGCAAATTTCTTTTTGCGATCAATTGTATTGCGTCATGGCGCTCCTCGGGTGCTCCTAAGGGACCGCGGGACGGCTTTCTTATCGACAGTCGTTGCCGAAGCTCTTTACGCGTCATCCACCCTTCATAAGACAACCTCAAGCTACCATCCCCAGACTAACGCGCTGACTGAGCTATTTCACCGCACCTTATCGGATATGATCTCCATGTACATCACACCGCATCATCGAAATTGGGACACTATTCTACCATTCGTCACTTTCGCCTATAACACAGCAGTACAGCGGACTACCGGTTATTCTCCATTGCTCCTCGTTTATGGCCGTCCTCCCACTACAATTCTCGACGCTTCCTTCTTCTCTACGCCCTACTCCACATCAGTACCTACCCAGTTCTTATCTCGTGTGGCCAGATGCCGTCATCTTGCCCGCCTCAAAACAGCAGCGTGCCAGGAAGACCGCAAGAGTCGCTACGATTCTACGCATCGCGTGGTCTCTTATCGTCCCGGTGACGAAGTACTGCTTTATACACCACTGCGCACCCCTCGCCTTAATGACAAATTCCACCACCGCTACCTTGGTCCCTACGAGATCATCAGCCAAACTTCTCCAGTTAACTATAAAGTCACGCCTGTTGATCCCCCAGCCGAAACTGAAATTGTTCATGTTTCTCGCTTGAAACCGTTTGTGCGCCGCGGTACATCGGTGAGTTAGGAGCGGCCAGGCTGGCCGCTTCCGACCCCCCGGGCAGATTGTGTGAGCCTTCTGTGGACCTTCTTTCATTTGTACATGCCATGATCTTCTTCTTTCATTTGTACATACCATCATCATCGTCCCGCGGCGCCGGCTCCGGCGCGCGCCTGGGTTCGTGAACGGATTAAAACGCTAGACAAGGCTTCGCTGTCCTTGCCGTCACGACCTCGCCGTCTCGACCTAGCCTTCTTTTACAAGATATATATATATATATATATATATATATATATATATATATATATATATATATATATATATATATATATATATATATATTATAGAGTGAAGTGTACGCTTCATTTAAAGAAACATTTTATTGAACTCGAGGTTTCGACCAGAAGCTGGCCTTCATCCTGATGACTCCTGACGAAGGCCAGCTTCTGGTCGAAACGTAGAGTCCAATAAAATGTTTCTTTAAATGAAGCGTACACTGCGCTCTATAATTTTTTAAGTGGCCAAGTACGTTAAATGTTCTCGCATATATATATATATGTGTGTGTGTGTGTGTGTGTGTGTGTGTGTGTGTGTGTGTGTGTGTGTGTGTGTGTGTGTGTGTGTGTGTGTGTGTGTGTGTGTGTGTGTGTGTGTGTGTGTGTGTGTGTGTGTGTGTGTGTGTGTGTGTGTGTGTGTGTGTGTGTGTGTGTGTGTGTGTGTGTGTGTGTGTGTGTGTGTGTGTGTGTGTGTGTGTGTGTGTGTGTGTGTGTGTGTGTGTGTGTGTGTGTGTGTGTGTGTGTGTGTGTGTGTGTGTGTGTGTGTGTGTGTGTGTGTGTGTGTGTGTGTGTGTGTGTGTGTGTGTGTGTGTGTGTGTGTGTGTGTGTGTGTGTGTGTGTGTGTGTGTGTGTGTGTGTGTGTGTGTGTGTGTGTGTGTGTGTGTGTGTGTGTGTGTGTGTGTGTGTGTGTGTGTGTGTGTGTGTGTGTGTGTGTGTGTGTGTGTGTGTGTGTGTGTGTGTGTGTGTGTGTGTGTGTGTGTGTGTGTGTGTGTGTGTGTGTGTGTGTGTGTGTGTGTGTGTGTGTGTGTGTGTGTGTGTGTGTGTGTGTGTGTGTGTGTGTGTGTGTGTGTGTGTGTGTGTGTGTGTGTGTGTGTGTGTGTGTGTGTGTGTGTGTGTGTGTGTGTGTGTGTGTGTGTGTGTGTGTGTGTGTGTGTGTGTGTGTGTGTGTGTGTGTGTGTGTGTGTGTGTGTGTGTGTGTGTGTGTGTGTGTGTGTGTGTGTGTGTGTGTGTGTGTGTGTGTGTGTGTGTGTGTGTGTGTGTGTGTGTGTGTGTGTGTGTGTGTGTGTGTGTGTGTGTGTGTGTGTGTGTGTGTGTGTGTGTGTGTGTGTGTGTGTGTGTGTGTGTGTGTGTGTGTGTGTGTGTGTGTGTGTGTGTGTGTGTGTGTGTGTGTGTGTGTGTGTGTGTGTGTGTGTGTGTGTGTGTGTGTGTGTGTGTGTGTGTGTGTGTGTGTGTGTGTGTGTGTGTGTGTGTGTGTGTGTGTGTGTGTGTGTGTGTGTGTGTGTGTGTGTGTGTGTGTGTGTGTGTGTGTGTGTGTGTGTGTGTGTGTGTGTGTGTGTGTGTGTGTGTGTGTGTGTGTGTGTGTGTGTGTGTGTGTGTGTGTGTGTGTGTGTGTGTGTGTGTGTGTGTGTGTGTGTGTGTGTGTGTGTGTGTGTGTGTGTGTGTGGAGCGAGAGGGCGGGGGCGAGGCGGAGTTGAGCTTGGTGGCTCAGGGTATACGATGCGATATCTTTTCTCTCGTGTTAGCCGCTTCTTCAGGATCCTCGATCCCTCATATGCATATCCTGTTAGCTGCTGTCTTAGTCTTTTGTCATTAGAGCTTGGCTGTAAATCTCACGCAGAATTGTTACCATACAGCCTCGCAATATCTAATTATAGGACAGACCATCCGAGAACGTTATCTTTTTATCCCCGCTTTATCCAATCCATTTGGACAAGAATACGTGGCCCAATTGTAGAATATCTGGCTGAATTCCCAAAGGCGCCGCAAGGTCCGAATATCATCTAGAACACCCATCACGGCCGCCTGCCTCACATCGTACGGCGGGCATGTGTTCTAAACGCAAATGCGGCAAAACAGTTTCATCGAACGACTTATTTTTCCCACAAGTTTCTCAGTTATGGTTCTTAATTCAGAATTACAACGCCGGCATTTCGGCTGAACGAGCATATAAGGTATCGCGAAATAAATCAACTTTCTGTTGTCGCATCACTCATCCCACATAGGGCTAACGTTGTAGACGGAAGGATGTGTTTATTCGTTCGAATTTGTGCCCTAAACGCAGGGTGCAGCCCTATATAATTTGATCTCACAAAAGAGCGAAGGCGCAGCCTCTCATCTCTATAAAAATAAATGCACAAGGTTTTCATTCTTTTTTTTTTGTTTCGGGCGCTGGCGCTCTGACCTCTTACATCTTTATTTCCACTCTAAGCTCGTGTGCAGTCTCGATAGGACGCTCTGGTAGCAATGTGTACCAATTTCTTTATGCCCGTTCTTTGAAACAACTCACGCGAGTAGCTTTCTACATCAAAACACCAGGGTAGTCGCTGACCAGTCGGTGTACAGCGCTCCCAGGAAGGGCGCTCTCCTTTCGAAGTATGCTCGGCGGAGATGCACATCGGGCGTGGTTGCAGTGGCCGTCACCCCCTCCATATTTTCCACGTTCGTGTTCAGCGAGTAGGACCGAGACAGCGGGGCTCTGGCCGATCTTGATATCCGGTGGCCTCCTGGGCAACTGCGTCGCAGAGCTCGCAATGTGGCCGGAGTTCCCAGAGAGGCGCTGGAATCCTTTCCTGACGGCGCCACGCAACCAGGTTGGAGTCAGGAGTGCTGGCGGGGCGGCCGATGTAGCCGGAGGAACTGCAGCTGTAGAAGACGCGCAGTGCATCCCTCTACTCAGGGAAGAAGGAACGCTGCTTGCAGTGCAAACGAAATAATCCTCGAATGCCTGCACAAGGAGGCAGACCACGTGCGCATAAGCGATTCAATTTAGCTTTCTGCTTCCTCGTCTTCGTGGCGCTGGCTGTGCGATTAATATGATGCAGGTCCCTCCAGTCGCGTCTATGGGTGCTCAGTGCTCTGAACTCGCCCTTTAGTTTTGCGGGCAAAGATGTTCGGAATACCAACGACTTCTAAATAACAAGGAATCTCTGTATACGAAGCTACCGCAAGTAGCACGGAGAGAGAAAGGACATAATTTACAGACATTCTAAAGTGAAAAGGGAAATGCGAATATTAAGGAATGGTCGGTGGTGCAGTAATCGAAATGTGCATCACAACGTTTAATTGTATTCTTGAGTGCTCCTGGTGCTCCTGCGATGGTGTTCCCAAAGGTATATGAGTCACAGTTGTGGCGCGTGGCTGATTAAGCTAACCGCAGTCTGTAATTGCTGAAATGTAATTTGTCTACCAAATAGAGCGAAGTGGCCGCTCATATATTCCCGAAGTCTTATAAGAGAGCCGACGAGTTAGAAAAAAATTGATTATTTTCTTTTCCCAAGTTCCATGATCTCTTAAAAGAAGGCGTACAGTTGAGAGGCTTTGCGCTTCCAAACAAGTTGTCTCGGCCAAGGTAACATACAATGATCCTGAGAACAGTTTGTTCGAAAGACGCTGGATGTATAGCCAGCCAATCCTTCGAGTAGAAAGAATGAGAGGGAAGGAGTGCAGTCGCCACGCTCAGGGCCAGCGTGCGCCGCATGATCGTGCCGGCAGGGTAGCATGGGCTCCCAAAAGTAGTATTTGCGCCTTAGCGAAGTTAGGTGCACGCACAGCGGGGATTCCCACACGGGTGTAGTTGAGTAGACGTACTTAACTTCCCTCAAACAAGCCAGACACAGATTAAGTGGAAGTCATTCAGACATGGTAAGGAGAGCCATATGCATATTTGTCTACGCGAAACGCCATCATTTATCCCAGTTCGACATGCAAGCATCGCCAATCAGGGCTGCTGCGAAAAGGAGCTCCATTCTGAAAATTCGAGGATGGTATATCTACTGAACAATGATGTGTCTTGCACACTTGCTTCATGAGCCTTCTGAATGATGCTCTTGAATATGGCTTCAATTAATGAAACGGGGCTCAATTACCACCCGCAACTGATTTCTGCATAATTGATATAATTGCAAAGTAGCCTGAAATCACTCCACCCATAAAAGATCGTACGGGAAATAAAATTAGGTTGACTTCATTATGCTTCAAAAGTCATTATCGGAACTAATACTGAAACATGTCTGCATCAATAATGAGTCCATTACGCTCATTTTTACTATCTCCTTTGAAAACTTCTCGCCGAATGCGTCAAGATTAGAATAATGAATTTCGCTCCGCTGTGTTCTAAAAACGCGATAAAATCTAAGAATACTAGATTATTAGCATATTTAGCCACCTTTGCAGGTAAATAAGGGTTAAGCAAGTTTCCGCAGTAAATTGTGATCTCACTGCTTTTCCTAATATTTTTTAGGATGTTTGTTTTTGTTAATCCAAGTCACCCATACTGACTCGCTCTTTGACTATCTCTAAAAGCCTCAAGGAATGCTCTTTCGGCCGCTTAAAACTTTTTATATTTCCCGCACAATTAAATAACCATGCATTGCAAAGGTCCCGATCGACGCATTGCGCTGTGTCATTATGCAAAATAAGGGCTTACTTCTTAAGTAAACTGACTTTCAGTGCGGCTGTTGCCTGCGGTATTCCGAGAAACTCGTTTCTTGTGATTTCCCGTTTTGAACGATACCAGCTAGTGATTTCCGTGCATTTCCGGTTTTAAATGTAGTCTGGCGGGACTCTAATGCGATACGCAAGGGTGTGGGTATCGCTAGCTGCTTTGTGGGTAGAATGTTTAATCTAAATCTGTATTTAGACGTGTGTTTTTGAATACGTTGGTTCACTTTTAGCAAACATCGATAATCGTTCGGGAAAGGCGAATCGTTACAGCATTACTTACTCTATTGCCGGAAATTCGCATTACAAAAAGCTTACTTTTATTGCTCCCCCCCCCCCCCCCCCCCCTCCCTCCTGTACTGAGTGCTTAACTTTCAACTCCAGTTGAAAGTTAAATGTGAGCGCCAGGGCCGGTGCTTTGAAAAGTATTCGTGGAAATCGCAAAGTCATCATGAATGCAACCGGGACAACTTCTTCACTGTCCTCAGTATTGTTAGAAATTTTGTAGTGGTTTTGGTATTCTTGTTTAACTACTCCCAATCAATTCTTGAATGTTTCAGGCTTTACTATTTTCAGATTCATTGTATATGGTGACCAGGCATGGTACGTTCTCAGAAATTATTTTAGGACAATGCACCTATCCTAAAAGTCTGCTTTCAATCACTAGGCTTTTATTTTTATTTTTTTGCGTTCAAAATCATACCTGGAGATGCACGAATACTGTATGCCCCAAAACATGAAAGAAAACAAAACTATTTAAAAAATATGAAAGAATAAACCACGGATGAACTCCACGCGCACAATCTTGCAGTGACGTGAGCTTTCTGTGGTCGAATGGTCCACTGCAGCCAGGCATCTTTAGCAATTTGCTTTCCTGTTCAGTGATATGCGCTCTGCGGTAGGCTTGTCTGTTTCGGATTACTGCATCATACTGCTGGCACCGAGGTGCAATGACATAATGGTTTTGGAACATATGGCTCTAAGAGCAGAGAGAATACCAAGTAAATTAGCTCTTGTGGGAGGGCAAAGATTTACTATATATAGTACACCTCTGGTATGATTGCCTACTGGGTAAACCGATTCCGCTCTTAACTATTCACTATTTATTCACTCGAAATTCTTCATTTTTGTAATGCTCAATACAATTTCCTTCGCTATTTTTGTCTATATATAATTTTTTAATCGTCATCATGCTGTATAATAGCTATTCCTGATGATTATGTGTGTGAACAATTCACATCTTGGGTATTTAGCGTTGTCATAATGTACGCAAACACAGACCTTTTAGCCCTCGGACGAAGACCACACGGAGAATTTTAACCATGAAGAGATGCTGTGCATTCTGTTCCTAGCCCTGTGGTGGCAGTGTACGGCTTCACGGGCGAATATGGAGCTGGCGTGCAAGGACTGGATCCCAGCCGCGGCTCTTTCGGCCGAAACAAGAGTGCTATAAAATGGTCATCGCGATGGGAATCTTTCATTAAACTGGGTCTAGGATCATCGTTTCGGTCCAAAGCAGCGGCAGTGTATACGGAGAACCAAGAGGATCTCACCTTCGTCACAACCCGGCTCCGTGTCAATCGCTTCGCATAGTACATGCACCAGAGAGCCAGTCCTCTCAGAGCCATAATGCATTAGCTGATTGACCGCGTCCAGGAATTGATACCGAAGGCTTCTGTGGTCAGTTCTGGCAGCGTTTTGTAGCATGCAGAAGCCTTAAAGTATATATAATGGTGTAATATTAGTAGTTTTTGGCAATAACCTATAGAAAAAATCTATTTATATATGGGACCTTCATACCGGAATATTGGACATGTGAGTTGTAGCATATAGGGATGGTGTGATGTGTTTGACTGCTCTCGTTGTGGGGGAAATGCGGGCGAGGCTTAAAAACAGGGTTCATTTCTATAAAATAACTTAAGTAATTAAAAAAATTAAAAAAAAGAACATCATCGTCCATGCCGGAGTAGACCCAGATTCCTACCACACGTCAGCCCTGTACGCTACCCAGTACACTACGGCGTTGTTTTTTGTTTTTTTCAACATGGTTTTTATTACACTGAAACAATGTCCTATGTACATGGACTATGTAAAATGATTCAGAAAAGAGCATGAAATCAACGTGATACCCAATAGGATACACCAAATCAAAGCTCTAAAGAAGTGGCAATGTAGAGTACATCACTTTACGAGTGAGTGCAACTACGGTTCGAAGTCAGCCTCTGCATACACTTCCCTTAAATAGACAGTCATCCTACAGAAGTAGTCTATTATAGAAACAATAGATTTACAACTTATGTCCATCATGCGCGTTTTTCAGAGGCTGTGTAGCCCAATTAGAAGGAACATGTCTAAAGGCTTATCAAGAAATGGCAATGCAGTGAGATATCGTAGAGAATGTGGTGTCAAATCAAGTCGCTTTTTTTTTTCAATGTCCGTTTCTAAATATCCCAAAACAATATTGTATCTTTCTAAGCTATGAAAATGTGCTCAATGGTTTCCGGAGCATTAACAAGGAAGGCAATTTACTGTAGACAAAAAATTCTCTTTTCCCTTACCACGTTTTATCATGCAGGTTTCTGTCTGTAACCTATAAAAGAAAGTCTTCGTACACGGCAAGAGCGGCATTTTTCGTACTCTTTTGAGTATATTATATCGCGGTAAATCAAAATAAGCAGAACGGTACATGTGTGGAGGAAAGGGCATATAAATTAAATCTAATTTGTACAAACAATCCCGCGATACAGAAAACAGGAACTTTGTGGACAAAATAACACGTAGGAAACAAAGAGACAAATACACCTCATGCATTGCACCTCCTACACACAGACGATTAGAAACTTTAGAAGACTCTATAAGATTTGGTAAAATGAACCAGATTACCTTCCAGAATGCACGTACTATCAAATGGGAAGCGTCATGCAAAAACATGAAACGCGAAACTATCTGCCGAACATACAGATAGACTAGACCAAGGCCGCCGCCGCTTACAGGCCAGAATAGGTATCACGTCTCATTGATTCAGAAGATGAATTACACACAAAATTAGCGAAAACTCTGTGGAAACACTGGATATAAAGTGTTGCGCAGTGAACGATTTGCAGTACAGGATAAATTTCAGTGGCTCGAAACAGATTACAGGCGGTCGCCTAGTAAAAAATAGAAAGACCATGTAGAATTTTCGTCTGAGCGTAGCGCTGAACAGTCGGCACATGGTGTTTCCAGTAAGGCACACTATTCTTATAGACACTTAAAGGAAATTCAAGGTACTTGGATGGCGTAGATTTCCATGCCACACCAGAATATCAAGCAGGCATCGATCCCCAGATTCCAAGCCAGAGACGCAACTGTTAGATCGGTTGATTCAAGCACCTGACACTGAACCGAAGTCCTCCGTTAAACAAATGACTTCATTAATGCTTGGTTTGATAGCGCAGAAAAATGCGAGGTGATCTGCATAAGCTAAAACCTTCAGTTCGTGACCTAAATACGAAAACTACTGACTGATCTACTGTTTATAACAATTATGCAAACGGCACACGCCAAATATAGATTAGACTCTATTGACCGGCCTCTCAAGCCATACGTTTGATGAGATCTAATCAAAGTAGACATTACAATCTGTAGCCGATTTGAGACAATATTAGCGAAAATCTCATAATTAACATTTGAAAGCGTGATAGACCTGTAGCCGTCCACAAATCGGAATTTTTTCTTCATCATCAGTTTTTGATATTACCACAGTCGGAATTGTGGTAAAAGACTGCGGCAGAAACCCGACATCAATATTAGTATAAATATTTTGGAGTAGGATATGGGCGAGAGCAGAATTCAATGTCTTGTAAAAATTCACCTGATGGGCTATCAGGACCCGAAGTTTTGGAAAGCGGCAAATGGTCAATTGCGTCTTCCACTTCAGTTAACGTTAGTAAAAAACTTATCGTCTTACGTTCATCCTCAGACCACGGCTTAATCATAGAAGCAAGACGCTCTACATGAACATCTTCAGCATTACTTGTAGTGGCAGAAAAAAGAGAAGTGAAGTGATTTGCAAACTCGGATTTGCAAACTCGGATCATATTAATTGAGCAAGGCACCACTACAATAGAATTCAGAGATTCGTTTGGCAGCGGCATGGCGGCGCTTATCAAACAATGGCTTTCTAGTTGGCTCCTCAGATTGCAAAGCACGATTGCTACGGGACCGCACACGGGCTGCCCGTAAGCGCTCTGCATCAAACTTTTGAAGGTGGCATTCTACAATAGCGATTTCCTCTATGTATAAGCCAGGAGCCTCACATTCAAGCTCGTGCAAATTACAAAGCTCTGCAGCAGCCGTTTTTCTTCACCCTTTTTGGAATTAGACATCACTGAACCAATCTCTATATCTATGTCCCGAAGTTGTCGATTAGACGACTCCCAATCTGGAAATAATAGTAGACTCAAGGCGAAACAAGACTTCAAAGCTGTCCTCACGCGCTGTGCAAAGTCTTCCTCGCTTAACAGCGAAGCATTAAGCTTCCACAGGGCCTACTGCGGCTGAAGCTTTTGACGGAAACTTTCCCCAATCTGCGCAGTGACCATGCAATGGTCCGAGAAAGAAATCAGCCTGGCATCGCATGAAATGCACCGTTAGAGAAGTTCTGCTAAAACGTAAATGCGATCAAGACGTGAATGTGAAGCTCCTCTAATATATGTGAAATTAGATGAGAGTCCAGTATCAATTAAACTTGCGTTTTCAGTGATACATGAAAAAATATCAGGGTTCTTATCGGTATTTTGACTAGGCCCACTACGGTCATGTGGGTGGCATACGCAGTTGAACTCTCCCACCAATGCCAAATGCTGATCCCATTCTAAGATATGTGGAATATCACTGAAAAAGAAAAACTACTCTCTGCACCTGATTATTTGAAGCATCTACTGTAAGAGAAGGTTTAATATATAGGTAGAGGTCGGCAAGGAAGCGCACGATGATCAAACCAGCACGGTGATCTGCGTGATCACAATTCCACAAACTGCTTCCTCTTCATCAGCGTCCAGCAAAAAGGGCTCATCCTGTTCTTCACAATGCCCCCAAGAGAAAAAGGAGCCATCCTGGTAACTTAAGGGGCCGAAAGTACAATTGGATCGTAGAACGGCTTAAGACGCTGCACATCTACAGTCTCGCGGCCACGGTGTCGCAAATCAGAAGATGGCGTAAGCGGCTCAACAATATAGTTCACTGGTGAAGTGCGCTCGCTGACACGGTAGGGCCCATCATACTTGGAGATTAGTTTTGTTGAGAGGCCAGGTCTGCCGGATGGAACCCGTAGCCACACTACTGAGCCGGGCTCAAAGTGTGGTGCATTCTTCTGCTCGGTGTCATGGCGATATTTTTGGCGCCACTGACAGTCGGTCGTAAACGTGCAGGCAATTTGGCGACATTCTTCGGCATACTTGGCAGCTTCTGTCACTGTAGTGCATTCTGATGGATCAGGGTTGTAGGGGAGGACAGTATCAAGGGGAGCAGATGGATGCCGACCGTAAAGCAAAAAGAACGGAGAGAAACCCGGGCTAGATTGCGTAGCAGTGGTGTATGCATAGGTGATATAAGAAAGCACAATGTCCCAGTTCGTGTGGTTCGATACAACGTACTTCGCGATCATGTCGCCGAGGGTGCAAATAAATCGTTCAACAAGGATGTTTGTTTGCGGGTGGTAAGCGGTGCAAGTTCGGTGAATGATTTTGCACTGATCGAGCAGGGCTTGAACGACCTCGGATAAGAAAACACGGCCTCTGTCGCTTACCAATTCACGAGGAACACCGTGACGGAGAATAATGTTCTTCAATAAAAAACCGGCCACATCTCAGGCTGTTGCAGCTGGGAGCGCGGCGATTTCAGCACATCGCATCAGGTGGTCGACGGCGACAATGACCCAGCGATTGTCATCGGGTGTGTACGGAAGAGGGCCACATAGCTCAATTCCAATGCGGTCGAAGAGACTAAGCGGGCATGTGAGAGGCTGTAACTCACCAGACGAACGGGGAGAGGCAGGTTTGCGGCGTTGGCACGTCAGGCATGATCGAATGTACCCGAGAACCGAGTTGTACATACCGCGCCAATAGTAACAAAGACGGATTCGTGTGTACTTCTTGAAAACTCCGGCGTGTCCGCACTGTGGATCGGCATAAAAAGCTGTACATATTTGAGTCCGTAAATGGCGCGCAATCACGAGGAGCCATTTCCGTCTACTTGAGTTCTAGTTGCGCCAGTAAAGGAGGTTATCCCGAATCTCATAGTGGGAAGCTTGGCGGCGAAGGGCGCGTGAAGGGGTAATCGCTGATTGTCTTGAAAGGCAGTCAATAAGAGAGGCGATCCATGGATCCTTCCATTGTTCGGCAGGCATGTCACTGACGGCGATCGAAGATGCCACGGAGTCTAAGACGGAGAGGCTGGCAAGGTCGGCTGGAAGCGGTGAGTGAGATAAAGCGTCGGCGTCTTTATGTTTGCGACCAGATCGATAAATAACGCGGATATCGTATTCTTGCAAACGCAGAGCCCACTGTGCCAAGCGGCCGGATGGGTCCTTGAGCGATGAAAGCCAGCATTGGGCATGATGGTCCGTGACTACGTCAGAAGAACGGCCGTAACCGTAAGGGCGAAACTTTGTGATTGTCCAGACAATGGCCAAGCACTCCTTTTCCGTTACAGAGTAGTTCGCTTCGGCTTTGGTGAGAGTATGGCTGGCGTAAGCGACTACATATTTACCGAAGCCAGAGAGGCGCTGAGCAAGCACAGCTCCGAGGCCGACACCACTCGCGTCTGCGTGCACTTCGGTTGGCGCCTGGTGGTCAAAATGGCGCAGAATGGGCGGAGCTGTAAGGAGGCGGCGCAAGGTGTTGTAGGCGTCGTCGCATGCTGATGACCACAGCGAAATGTCTGAGTTATTGCCGAGGAGCTCAGTCAGCGGGGCGACAATGGAAGCCAAGTTCCGTATAAAACGCCGAAATTATGAGCCCAAACCCAAAAAAACTCCTTAATTGCTTGATGGTAGTAGGTTTTGGGAATGCAGTCACAGCTAGAATTTTGGCGAGATCAGGACGGATACCATCTTTGGACACAGCGTGGCCCAGAATGGTCAGCTCACGAGCAGCGAAACGACACTTCTTCAAGTTGCGCTGTAGACCGGCGTTCGCAAGACCTGTAAAGACCTGCTTCCGTAGAGACAGGTGGGTCGCAAAGTCCGGCGAGAACACCACGATGTCGTCAAGGTAACAGAGGCACGTCTTCCACTTTAGGCCACGCAGAATTTTATCCATCATACGCTCAAATGTAGCAGGAGCATTGCAGAGACAGAACGGCATGACGGTAAATTCAAAGAAGCCATCGGGGGTGACAAAAGCGGTTTTAGGGCGCTCCTCCGCAGCCATGGGCATCTGCCATTAGCCGGATCGTAAATCAAGTGAAGAAAAAAGTTCAGCACCTTGTAAGTAGTCCAATGCATCATCTATACGCGGAAGAGGGTAGACGTCTTTCCTCGTGATTTTGTTTAGGCGACGGTAGTCAACGCAGAAGCGAATAGAACCGTCTTTCTTCCGCACTAGGACAACCGGGGAGGACCAGGGACTATTAGAAGGCTCAATCACTCCATTCTGTAACATTATGTGATCTTAGCCTTCAATAACTCGGCGCTCGGTGGCCGACACTCGATAGGGGCGCTGACGCAGAGCAGCATGGGAACCGGTGTCAATGTGGTGGGCAACAGTTGACGTGCGGCTCAAAGCAGGCTGGAGCGAGTCGAATGAAGAGCGGAACTGATGAAGCATCGCGAGAAGTTCAGAGCGTTGAGGTTCAGGAAGACTGGCATCGATGGAGCCGAGCAAAACGTCGGCAGAAGGCTGGTCCAGAGCAAGAACAGGCGGTGTGAGTGCAGCCAAGTCAGCGGGCTGTGAAGCGGGTGTTGCGTCACCAGGGAGAATAGAATCAATGAGCTGGATGGTGCCGAGGCATTCACCGCGACGCGGGGATACGGGAACAAAGAACGGATTACAAATCCATAGCGCGGTGAGGCCAGCTGACACAGAAAGTACGGCGTACGGCAGAAGATTTTTGCTGCTTAGAAAGATAGGCGATGGGATAAAAAGTACATCAGTACGGCGGGAAAAAGCACAAGCGGTGGGCAGAAGAACAAAAGAGCACGCAGGGAGATCAGGATCTTCGGCAACGAGGACTTTGGGAAAAGGAACTTCCGGCGACGGTTCGTCTAGCGCACACAACTCACGTTCGGCACGTGCACAGTTGATCACCGCAATATGACGCGACAGAAAATCCCTACCCAAGATAAGATCATGAGAGCAGGAAGGCAAAACTACGAACTCTTCGCCCATGGCGTAGGGTAATGTGCTGATTTGCGTCGTCTCGTCCTGTCCTGTCAGACCGGAGATGTGTCGGTAGCGTTCCCACCTGCGGTGCCATCGTGTCCAATCTTCGGGCTTTCGGATATCGAGCTTTGTCGGCAGTTCCACGGCGAGCGGGTCGAACGTCATTCTCGGAGTGCCGCTCGCGCGCTCTTCGTTCGCGCCGCGAGTGTCTGGCATGGCGCTGCGGCCGCTTACGTTGGGCTCGCTGTCCTTCCAGGTGTCACGCTGCTTTGGTTATCTCGCCACTACCACTATGTGGTAGACGTAGCCGGTATAACAAGCAAAACTGTTTATTTATACATCGGGTAATGGCGCCCGTTTTCGCTCTGCTTGGCGCCGTCGCCCATGCCGAGGTCTCCCGGCGGTCCGCCTGCTTAGCTTGCCGCTTGAGGCGCTGTCGTCAATGACGCTCACAACAGTATTATATTTTGAACTCTCCCAAGTGTGTGCTTAAATAAAAACCACCCCTGCCTTTGCACTGCAAAAGGTATGCTTTCAGCTTTTGCCACTAAATGGCGCCACAGTGTTTGCAATTTCGTGAATGAAGCAATGACAGTGCCAACTAAAACTTTCGTCGACGAGGGCGTGTGTTATTGTGTCATAACAGCATTGGGTGTGAAACTGAAAAGGACGTTACTCTACGCAAACAATGTCTGATTACTGCCTGGCGAGTGAAAGTTATAATTGTTTTAGGTACGTGTTTTTTGTCGACCACCAGTCGTCATCGCGGTCGCTGCTCATGGTTTCCAGCATCGGACTACATAAAAACGGGCGCCCGCATTGATCGAAAAATTCCCGCTAAAATTTTCTACAGCGTTTCTAACAAAACCGTTGTGGAATCGAACATTTTAGATATAATAATACCTTTATTTTCCATCAAGGTGATGGGGGAGGCAGGGGGGAAAAGCCGAGCAATCGGCTTGACGAGCTCCCTCCCCCCCCCCCCCCGAAGAAAATACAAAGTAAAAATACATAAGCAGAGCAGTGTAGCGTCCACAAAAAACAGTAAAATAAAATAAATAGAAGTACATTCGACGAGACATCGCGTTCAATGATAGCGCATAAAAAATTGACAAGAACCAGCACCTTATTGCACATGAACAGAGAGTCGGTAACAAAGAAAAGAAAAGCGAGATCGCAGTATGATCAGGCAAAGTAAAACAACAGAAAAGGACCAATTTCTTTCCAAATAGCAGTAGTAATAATAGCAGTGTCAGCAATGC
Source organism: Amblyomma maculatum (assembly GCF_055883805.1). NCBI lineage: Eukaryota > Metazoa > Arthropoda > Arachnida > Ixodida > Ixodidae > Amblyomma > Amblyomma maculatum. The sequence goes on along the minus strand of NW_028146738.1, from coordinate 3,806,696 downwards.
AGCAATGACAGTAATAATAATAGCAGTGTCAAACTGTCGCACACAGAAAAGGAGAAGAAAAGACAGCAAAACATTTAAAAATTGAGTTTTTACACAAAAGAAAAACAATCGCAATCAATTCCCGTCACAAAGGTAGTACATCAAGATAACAACTTTGAAGGCTTCAAATAGCATATCAAAGACAAACAGGTTCAGCATGCGCTGGATATATTGACATTTCGCCTCCCTCCTTTGGGCCTAACTCTTTCGCATACAAAATCCTGTTTCATTCGAATTGGAAATAAAGCTGGCTTACGGAAAGCTCCCAATATAAATTTTATGATAGATAATACCCCGATTCCTCAGGTACAAACCGTTCGCATTCTTGGTCTTCTTCTACATTCCTCTGGGACTGGCACACCGTGGCTGACAGCCATCCGTAAGACCGCTCACGCTACTTTAGGCCTCATTCGTCGCATAGCTATGCGCTCTGGCGGCGCGCGTGCTCACACGGCCCGCCAGCTTGTTCGCTCTGTCCTCCAGCCACGTATAATATACCAGGCACAGTTTCAACGTCTCACCCGCAGACAGTGGGACTCCCTTGAGGCCATCAATCGTGAGGCTATGCGTGCAATAACGTACCTCCCCCGCCTAACACCCATACCAGTACTTCAGGAGTATGCCCAGCTAAATACGCTCACTGAACTCGTTGATCAGCGGACGGCAAACAGAGCTCGCAAACAGTCTTTACAACTACATCATTTAAAGACACTATCTCCATGGTCGTACTGCCAGCTCACGGACAATCGCCCCACTGCTTCCCCGTCGGTATCATCCGCACATCTGCCTGAAGGGTGCATATTATATACCGATGCATCACATACTGCAGAGCGAGGAGTTACTGCCGTGTATAGTCCCTCTCATCCGCATCTCAACACTCACGTGACATATACCGCGGATACGTGCACCCCTCTGGCACTGGAACTCCAAGCAATTTACAATGCTATACATTCCCTCCCACCAGTTCCTACATTCAATGCAGTTCATCTTTACACAGACTCTCTCACTGCCCTTAAACAGCTTAAGGCCGTTCGACGCACATTCCAAATAACACAGTCCATACATTTGCTATGTTCAAAGTACCCATGTCCTATTCGCATACACTGGATTCGCGGCCATGCTCGCGATCCCCATAACATACAAACAGATGCTATGACGCATATAAACACATCAGACGATCCATCACCTTCCCCTCTTCCCCCAGATCCGTTCCTGTCCCACGTTTCCGATTCGCAAGTTCTGCGCCACCGAACACGCGCTCTCATTCCTCCGTGTTCGCACCCTCTCCCCCGTAGTCTTACTCGGCAGGAGGAGGTGACAGTGCGCCGGATCCGGGCAGGGGCGGCTCTGACCCCATCTGTTCGACATCGATGGCGGGAAAAAGACCTACCAGTGACTGACAGGTGCCCTCACTGTGACACTCCACCTGACGTCTGCGATGTGCGCCACTTGTTGTGGACGTGTCCATCAACAACGCACATCAGGCAACGGATAATCATGAAGGTGGACCTGCGGTGGAATCGCGATAGTGATTATGACAAATGGACAATGGACAATCGCTATACTGCCAACCTTCTCGAATTCATAAGCACAACTGGACTACACTCCTTCTTTTAACTTTCTATCTCCTGCATCCCATTCCCCCTTTCTCAACTTATGCCTTGTGGCAAACTCTTCGAAAAAAAAAAAAAAAAAAAAACTACTCTGACGTCATCTTTCGATGACTGTTCGAGTTGAAAATCATGCTTATGCATTAAGTTTAACAATTTTGGAAGGCGACATTGAATCATCTGCTCACCATAATTTGTGCGGCATTGAAATTCGTTCCATATGTCTGAGTTACGAGTAGGGTAATGTACTTCCTTTCTCTGCAGGCAAGCCAGTTATCTCAAAAAGCTGACATTGTTACGTATTTCCTTTTTATAGGCTAAAGCTAAGTGATAAGCGTATATATCATGTATCGCCCTTATGTTATGTTTCTGGAAAAGTGGAAGAGATGGATGGTCATAACGAACGTTAGATGTAATTCTTAACATTTTTTTTCTGTAGTCGATGTATTTTATGCATGTTTCTTAGGGTTGTCGTTCCCCACACCAAATGACAATATTTTATGTGCGAGTGAAACAATGCATTATATATAAGAACTTTAACTTGAGAAGGGAAGGTGTGTTTGTTGATATTAGTCAAGCCAACAGCAGGTGACAACTTGTGTACAATGTAATCTACCTGGGCGTCCCATGACATCTGTTCTGTGAAAACGACACCAAGTATTTTAAATGTGCTAACGATATCTACTGTTGAATTATTATATCGGACATCTTTATTGATAAACACGTTTCTATTTTTCGGACGAAAGAGAATAGCTTTAGTTTTATTGGCATTTACTGTTAACTTGTTTCGTTCAGACCATTCTTCAAGCCTTATAAGCGCTCTGTTTGCCTGGTAAATTAAATGATTAGGCGAAGTCGCCGAAAAAAGTAATGTCGTGTCGTCTGCATAAATGACAAATTTGGCTTGGTCGTCTATGTCAACAATATCATTTACGTATATATTAAATAAAAATGGCCCCAGGATGCTACCCTGAGGCACGCCAGATAAGATTGACTTGGTGTCAGAAAGATAGGGTCCAAGTTGAACAAACTGTCTACGGCTAGCCAAGTAAGATTTTAAAAGTGAGAGGGCAATTCCACGGAAGCCATATATTTCTAATTGTTTTAAAAGTATATTGTGATCTATGCAATCAAAAGCTTTGGAAAAATCTACGTAAATTCCTAAAGCTAACTGCTTTTCTTCGAACGCTTTCATTATAAACTCTTTTTGTGTCAATAGAGCAAGTTCCGTTGATCGATGTTTGCGAAAACCAAACTGTGCAGAGTTAAGTATCCCGTACTTATTGTTGAAACTTAACATTCTGTTTAATATTATCTTTTCCAGCCCTTTAGAGAAAACGGACAACACAGATATGGGTCTGTAGTTCGCGATATCGTTTTTATTCCCTTTTTTGTGCAAAACTGTCACTTTAGCTATTTGCATTCGCTTGGGGAATCGGCCTTGAGACAAACAGAGGTTGAAAGTGTGGCTTAGGCAAGGTGATATTAAATCCAGAACAAATTTCACAGGCTTGATTTTTAGACCATAGGCATCGGTGCTAGCACTGTTGTTTAACCCTGCGAAGGTTGAAATCACTTCAACGTCAATCACAGGACTCAAGAAAATGGATTCATCATTCGCTGACCCAACATAGCTCAGCGAGTGATTATCACTATTAGGTGAGCCTACTTCAACAAAATAATCATTAAACGTGATAGCTAAACAGGACCCACTTAGCTGCACATCAATCTCTCCACTGCGGCGAAAAAAAATCGAGACCTAATTTCCAGTGTTCTGTCCCTTTAACCTCATCCGTCCACCTAACTTTCTGCCGCCCGCTGTTACGCTTTCCTTTCCTTGGAATCCAGTTTGTTGCCCTAAGCGACCATTGGTTATTCTTTCTTCGCGCTTCACGTCCTGCCCATCCTCATTTCTTCTTCTTGATTTTCATTAGACTTTCAGTGACGAGTTATTTCTCTGGCTCACTCTGCACGTTTCCTATCTCTTAACGTTACCCCTACCATTTTTCGTTCCATAGCCCTCTGCATTGTCCTCAACTTAAGTAGAACCCTCTTTGTTAGCCTCCACGTTTGAGCCCCATAGGTAAGTAGAGGTAAGATTCAACTGTTGTGCATTTTCCTCTTGAGCGATACCGGTAAGCTGCTAGTCATAATCTGGGAGTGCTTGCAAAATGCGCTCCATCCCAGTCTAATTCTCCCTATTATTTCCATTTTATAGTCCGGATCTGTGGTTACTACCTGTTCTAAATAGACATATTCGCTTACTACGTCTAGTGCTTCGCTACCTAACGTAAACTGCTGTTCTCTCCCGAGCCTGTTGAACATTACCTGTCTTCTGCATATTGATTTTAAGCCTACGTTTTTACTTTTCCTGTCTAGGTCATCAATCATTCTTTGCAATTCATCCCCTAAAATATTTAGCAAGACAATGTCATCAGCAAATCGCAGATTACTGAGGTATTCTCCATCTACTCTTATTCCTAACTGCTCCCATTCCAAGTCTCTGAATACTTCCCCTAAGCAAGCTGTGAATGGTACTGGGGAGATCGTGTCTCCTTGCCTCACACGTTTCTTTATGGGAATTTTGTTACTTTCTTTATGCAATACTATGGTTGCTGTGCACCCTCTATATATGTTCCAGCACTTTCACGTACCATGATTTTGCAATGCCTGCATCACCACCAAGGTTTCTACTGAGTCAAATGCTTTTTCGTAATCAATGAATACTATGTATAAGGGCTGGTTACATTCCGAGCATTTTGCTACCACGGGATTGATGGTATGGATATGATCGATAGTAGAGTATCCTTTCCGAGAACCTGCTTGATCTTTTGCTTAGTTGCAGTCTAAAGTTGCCTTGATTATATTAGCGATTACTTTGGTAAATACTTTACACGTAACAGACAGTAAACTAATTGGTCTTTAATTTTTCACGTCCTTAGCGTCCCCTTTCTTATGAATTAAGATGTTTTCCTTCTTCCATGGTTCCCGTATCGTCGATGACACCAGACATGGCACATACAGGGTGGCCAGTTTTTCTAGCACGATATCCCTCTGTCCGTCAACAAATCTATAGTTAACTGACCCTCTCCAGCTGCTTTCCTCCTTTTCATAGTTTTTAATGCTTTCTTAAGTCCGTCCTTAGTCACTGGCGGGCGTATTGCCATTCCCCGAAAACTCCAGCAACGGAAGTGCCGGGTGGCGTCACTAAAAAATAAATCACAACAAGAAGAAAGTCAGTAAAGCTATATTGATTTTTAGTATACATAGCAGTGCATAAACTAAAATGCATGTGCAATAAAATAGTTTGCTGGATTAAAATTGCTTGCAGTAATCCTCTCATCATGCCAGTTGCGTCCGTGGCGCCATCTTTAGTACGTTGAAATAAAACGAATAAGAGCGCATTTAAAACCGTTTTACCCGTCGCTTCTGTGACGCAATGGCTTCGTACCACGCACCTGATAGTTAGACATGTGATCGACTCCTGCAGGTACATTTTTTTTTTATTTTGAAATTCACAAGATCTAATGAAATTACGATCATATTTCCTGGGTTGTGTTTCCTTTAGGTTGCATAATACGATGTTTTTTTTTTATTCCTAATAGCAGCAAACTTGCCGCGAACGCAGCCAGGATGTGACGGTATGACAAGGGTTACACTTTTCAATTACCTTCACTGTAATCAAATCCGGCCTCTGTGGGTGTATGTGACCTTTAGGTTGCCTTCAGAGATAGCTCTCCACAACAATCGCCTTTTAAGACGCTTAAAACTCTTACGAATTTACGCCGCGCCGATGTTTCAAAATATTCAACATAGCAAAGATGGCGCGACGGACGCCACCGATATATTATGTTCTTAAGAGTAAGTAATTTTAATCCAGAAATCTATTTTACTATTAGTGCATTTCAGTTTCAGTACTGCACTTCATGCACGAACAAAACATAAGGTTGTGTTTTAATTTTGAGTGACGGAACCTGGACCTCCGTTGCTGGAGGTTTCGGGGAACGGCAATACGCCATTGGCGGAACGTCTTTATGCATTTTCCTACCGCCAATCTCATTATTGTCGCGACTTCGTTGGCTGCTGTGCTTGTTCATATTGACAGGCTTTACAGATCTCAAAATACATACTTCAAAATACCCCCCCCTCCCCCCCGCATCGCAGAAAAAAAAATAACTCGCCAACTCTTACGAGTATGGCTTTGACACCCTAAAATTTTCTGAGCAGAATCAAGGGCTCCAACGTTGGTAACTAGTTCGGGGCACATATTTGAGACTTCAAAATATCAAACAACCTGTGAATACTTTCACGAACGTACATGAGTGCTGGCCTGTGAATACTTTCACGAACGTACATGAGTGCTGTCCAGGCGTCAATAAGACAGTGATATTGACGCTTGGCTTGTAGATTCGTCAAGCTGCCCAAGGGCAGCTTTTTTCTACGATTCCTCCATCTGTAGTGTTAGATGGAAAATAAACTTTGATTTGATTTGATATAACCAGCCATTTGCGAGCGCCGTATATAATGGAGGCCCACGCGCATAACTAAATCAAAGAAACAACCATCTTCACTACCTGTGGGAAAACATCTTATCCCATTCTGTGTGAGCGGTAACTCTTTTTTATAGTCCGTTGTAACGCGTCAAGATAATAGACCCCTTCCCAACAGTTCAAAATTACGAGATCAACGTTTTCGGGCTTTTTACACATGAGGCAGTTGGATCACCATGCGGATATATCTTTTTCTATAGTGTGTAAAATCCTCATGTGTTATATTTCTAGGAATAAAGTTGATTGTGCACGAGGCATCACACCTTCCAGCCAAGAGAACAGCGAATATAACGTCAAATGTATTTTTTTTTCTTATCTCGACCAATGCAGTGGAATGCTCGTGTCCACTGGACCACACAGCCTTGCGTCCAGTGGCTGTCCTTAAAAACGGTTGAAAAAAAAACATTGGAATCATTGTTCTTTATTGCAGGACAAAAAAAGTGGCAGTCTATAACTATATATTAATTAGAGGGTCGCTCGACAATTTCGAAACCTATAGGTGAAGGCGACGTGTCCTGATATGCACACAAAACCGAAACTGATGAAAAGAAATCCATCGAGCAGGTTTCAAGGCCTGTGCACCAGGCTGCTGTCTCTATGTCGGAGATTAATGCCGCGCCGGAAAATGACGTAGACGGAGACACCTTTGTGACAGGAAAGACCTTTCTTTCTCTAACATGGGACACTCAGGATGTTGTCCTTTGAGAGAAAAAATGTGTCGCTTCCTACGGTGGGTGCGTAGCTGCCGCATGAAAGGCACACGTAAAGCACGCCGCGTCGGCGAAAACCCCCTGCGGCACTATAAGTGTTAGGCCGTAGAGGCTTGGGCAGATCTAGATGCACAAGACCCCTAGATTCATCGAGCATGGCTACCTGTACCTCGGGACACTCAAGTCCTATAGATTTGTTGACGGACAGGGGGATATCATGTTAGAAAAACTGGCCACCCTGTATATGCCATGTCTGGTGTCATCGACGATACGGGAGCCATGGAAGAAGGAAAACATTATCTTAATTCATAAGAAAGGGGACGCTAAGGACGTGAAAAGTTAAAGACCAATTAGCTTACTGTCTATTGTCTATTGGCAGGTTGCATGTGTCGCTTGGAGCACAGGACCGGCAGAGTTCGCGTGAAAGGAGCACACGCAAAGTGCGCGCAGCGAAAGATAAGGTTAAATGCGGCACGGTCAAGTACGGCCGCAAAGTCTTTAGCAGGAAAAATACAAAGCCCCGCGGTATGTCGAAAATGTCTCCCTTTAAATCGAAACACCCAGGTAGTTGTTTCATGACGGGTGACACGTGCGGTGACCTGGGTAGGGACCGTAGCTGTCGCGTGAAAGGAAAACAGGGTAAGCGCGCGCAGAGAAGGCCAAAGTTAGTCACGGCACCGGCGAAGGCAGTCCATCGAGGGTTTCGTAAATCTAAATGTTCTAGGCACTCCTGTTACTCGAGACAGTGCAGTAGTGGCCCAGTAACAGGTGGCAGGAGCAGCTTGCTACGAAAGAGACGTCGTAGCCGCGTAATACGGCACTGCAGAATGCCCGGCAGTAGGAGAGGGATGCGGCATGCAATCGGGATCCCAGACAGGAGGATCAGCAAGCAACGCGTTTGCAGTCGCTCGCCCCTATATACCTCGCGTCCGGCTTTCCAAGCGCAGGCCACTCTTCGGAAGCGTACAGTCTGGACGCGAAAGAGGTCATGTTCGCGAGCTGAGACCTTTAAGGTTTTCTCAGATCTCGGCTTCTACTTCCACCCTCGGATCGCGGCTGCCAAGGGCGCGGCTGAAGCATTGAGACGAGAGGGGTGAATGGAATCGGTCAAAAAAAATCTCCGGCTAGTCAGGCTATTTGAGGGATCCTGACTACACTCACCCTTCTGAGCTGCAGAGAAAAAAAAGCCAGTGAATGCGGTATGTGGGGCGTCCTCACTTGACACGTTGCAAAGGAGGGGGAGCACCCCCATGCTGTTTGTGAGCGTGCAAGCAGTGCGTCCGAGAAGGAAGGCGCTTGTCTAGTTTCAGCTATTTGGAAATTGTGTAGCAGAGTCGCCCTCGCTGGTAGAAATGGCCTTTTGTTAGTTTAGCTGCCATCTTAACATGTATGCATCATGGAAGCCTAGCTTTGCAGGAGTCGGCATCTGGCACGCGTTAAGGGGACAGGGTAGGTCCTATTCTTGCCATGCATTTTTGGCTATGTTCGTGACCCTTTTTCTCATGATCTGCTCGGGTTAGAACATTAACATTGGTGGCATTGTAATCAGCAATGTTAGTAGTGCTACTGAACTAGCATAATTTCTTTTTAAATAAAAGGCCGTGATAATGCCAACGCTGATGGCCTCAAAGTTTTCCTGAGCAATGCCCTTTTGTTTGGCATTGCTCTTTTTTGTATTACCCTTTGGTAACCTACAGCTCCACCTTGTGATATGTTCTCGCAGGAAGCGGCTTTCTAGGGCGTCTTGCTAAGACATGGGTCAAATTTCCAGCTTGAGTGTTCGCTTTTGAACAGAAATTCCGCTCTATTTCCTTGTTTTCTCTAACATGGTTTATTTCGGAAGAAGAATCGAAATTATTGGAGCAAAATTTGGTTTGTTTATTTTTGTGTTGTAAAGGCAATTTTGACTAGAAAGCAGCCTGGCAGCTTTCAAAGTTGGTTTTGCGCTTGCTATCTGCTGTGTTTTGGGCCTTGCGTGGTTGAGACTGCTAAAGCTGTCCAGCGAGCAAGCAAGAACCAGAAGGCCAGGTTCGATACGTGGTTGGACCGACCTGGCGGATCCGACTCTAGGTCTCTTCGTGGAGCGGCGTGGGCTGCCTCACTGCGAGACCTCTTCGGGCGGCGGACGCGCTCTTGTGACCGGGGCTCCGGCCGAGGTACGCGCAGACTTTAGCAGCTGAAAATTGAGGCGTACTTAGCGGACCCTGATTGATCCCGACGTGGCAGGTCTATGTGCCGATGGATGGATGGATGGAATATAGGAGCGTCCCCTTTGAAACAGGGTGGTAGCAGTAGCTATCATGTTCATTTTTCTCCCTATATCTTAATTATTGATTTAGAATGGGTAACTAAACCATCATTCTATTTATTAAATTTTTGTTCCTACAATACTAACATAATGTCACTTCTCTGCTTTTAATCTTCCAGCCGTTTTTTGCTAGTTTCCACCGCCGGTTTGCTCACCCGGCCACTGTTATCTCAAAACCCCAGAGCTTCAGGAACAGTGATTGCGCCTGCATCAACTTCCGGATGGATACCATTACATTCAAGTATAATATGGTCAATTGTTTCACTGGAGTTTCCACATACAGCACATGCATCATCTCCATTCTTAAATTTCTTTTTGTAGCTGCGTGTTCTAAGGCACCCTGATCTAGCTTCAAAAAGTAGGGCACTGCCTCTTGAGTTATCAAAGAAATCTTCCTTCCTGATCTGCATTTTCCACTTTCGGTATAATTCGACACTCTGTTTCTTTTCCATCGAATTTATCCAATCTTTAACTTCTGTGTTTTTCACCTGTTGCTAAATGCTTTTTATTTCTCCGTCCTTGTGACTAGCATACTTACTAGTTGGTTTCTTAGTTCTTTTCCTCCATTGTGAGTCAATGCTTTTTAAGTAGAGGTATTTAAATACTTCAGCTGACCCTCTGTTACTGTGCGATTTCCTCAGGCGTTCCTCATATAATATTTTACTCTGAGCTTCCCGTACTTCGAAAGATGCCCAGCCCATATCTCCCTGTGCCGCCTCATTTGTAGTTTTGCCGTGGGTACCTAGTGCTAATCGTCCAACGGATCTCTGATTTATTTCTAATGTCGACTGTACCTCTGATTTTAGGCACAAAACCGCATTTCCGAAAGTAAGTCCGGGCCCCATAATTCCTTTCCAAATACTCCTCAAAACCTCATACCTATTGTATCCCCACAATGCCTTATGCTTCATTATCCCGGCATTCCTTCGCCCTTTGGCCTTAAGTGATTGCTCATGCTTTCCAATGTATGCGAATCCTTCGTTTACCCATACCCCCAGATATTTATATTCTGCTACTCTAGGTATTTCATGGCCTTGTATTTTAAGACTCTAATCAGCTGAGCCGCTGAAAATCATCAGACCCGACTTAACTGCGCTGAAACTGAAGTCTCCGCAATACTAAACTAGAGTTTGCAATTCTTCCAGACTCTCAGCTAGCAGCACAATATCGTCTGCATACATCAAACCGTGGAGGCGCTGCTCTACCGCCTTTCCACCTAATCTATATGACAGGTTAAAACCTAGGTGACTGTCTTGTATCCTCCGTTCCAGGTTTATCATATAAAGTATGAACGGCACCGGTGATAGAGGACAGCCTTGTCTTAATCCTTTGCATACTTTGACATCATCCGTACTTCTTATCCCTTCCCACGTAATTTCTACTTTGTTATCCCGGTATATTTCCTCTAGGAACTCTATTATCTCATAACCGATACCTTCTTCTTTTAATATGTTCCCCAGAAGTTCCCTGTTTACGTTGTCGTACGCCCCGTTTATGTCCAGAAAGGCCAAATACAAAGGTCTACTTCCCACTCTAGATATTTTGATGCATTGGGTAAGCACGAACAGGCTATCATCTAAGCGGCTACCATTTCTAAAGCCGTTCTGAAGTTCTCGGAGTATCTTGTTACTTTCTACCCATGCTTGCACCTTTAATTTCACCGCCTGCATGGCTAACCTGTACATAACAAATGTTATGGTAATCGGCCTGTAGATTTTTATGTGCATCCTGTCTCCTTTCCCTTTATAAATCAAATTCATTTTGCTCTGCCGCCAGCTGTCCGGAATTTGCTTATTCGTTATGACTGTTTCCAGAGCTTTTAACAACGTTTCCTTACTTTTTGGACCGAGTTCATTAATCAGCTTGATCGGAATTCCATCTATTCCTGTAGATGTGTTTTTAGGAATATTTTTTTCTGCCTTTTTCCAGTTTAGATTGGTCAGTTCTAAGCTGCTTTGTATTCTGCTACCTTGTGTTGCTTCCTGATTTGCGGAGATTTCCTATCGTCGCTGTTAAATGATTCGGCTATAACCTATGTAATGTAGTTCACTGCGTTGTCTCCCTTTAAACAATTTCCCTCGTTATCTTGAATCCGATCCTGCTTTCTTTGATTCTTCTTCCCTAGCCAGCTTATATGTTTCCAGAATTTTCTTGCTCCGCATCTAGAGGCATCGTGTATGTTAGCCATCCAGCGATCGGTGGACTGCCTTATTTTACTTCGGACGAGGGCCTGCACCTGAAGTTTCTTTTGTCGATATGATTCCCATTTTCGGTCGATTTCCTCCTGAGATACCTGTGCTTTCTTTGCCATTCGGTGTTCCCTTGAAGCAGCCCGTCGTTGTTCAATAGCTTCCCTGATTTCCTTATTCCACCAGCTCCGTGGCTTCCTCTTTCTATTCCAGCGGTTTGCTACTTTAACCTCCTGAATTTTCCTCCTTATGAGTAGTTCTACCTGTTCATAATCCCAGACTTCCATGTGGCTTTTCTCTATTGTTTCCTCTATGTCTGCTGCTATCTGCGCTATTTGATTGTCGTTTAATTTTGCGTTTACGTTTTGTCTAAGTTCCATTTCTCTTTTCATCAAGGACCCCATCTGCAGACTAATACGTTTATGATCACTTCCCAGACTACACTCCCCTTCTTCGTCTATTTCCATTTTTGTGACCTTGCTATAAATTTCCTGCGACGTTAGACAATAGTCAATGGTCGCCTGCCTGTTGCGGAATTCCCACGTGATTTGGCCTTCACATTTTGTTTCTCTATTTACTATAACTAGATCGTGTCGCCCACAGAAATCTAGCGTTAGCTTCCCGTTACAATCCGTGTATCCATCCAGATCGTCGATGTGGCCGTTCATGTCCCCCAGTAGAATAATATTGGCCCCGTTTCCAAACTGGCTTATATCGTCACTGAGACATTCAACAAGATCCCTGTTTTCTTGCCTGCATTGATGTCCTGTTCCTAAATAAACTACCCCTCAGTTCAGGCGTTCAGTCGTGTCTGACTCTTCGTGACCCTATGGACCATGTCACGCCACGCTTTCCGGTCTCTCACTATCTTCTTAACATCACATAGCTTCATTTGCAATGCCTCGAGAATGCCATCTAACCATCGCGTTCGCTGCCTACCCCTTCTCCGGCGACCCTCAACCTTTACCAACATCAAATCTTTCTCCAGCGACTCCTCTCTTCTCATCAGATGACCAAAGTAGCTGAGCTTTAACTTAAGAATTTGACCCTCCAATGAGCAGTCAGGGTTTATGGTCGACAATATCGACTGATTTGATCTTCTGGCAGTCCAAGGAACTCTTAAGAGTCTTCGCCAGCACCACAATTCAAACGCGTCAATTCTTCGGCGGTCAGCCTTTTTAGCCATGTCCTTATGCCGGCAATGGTTCCTGAAACCCAGATATGTTCTTTACAAGATGATTAAATTCTTCGCCAATTTGTTCCCTGGTGTATCAACATACCTACCTCTCCACCCTTTTTTTTCGTTCTCGTTCTGTTGCACCCTTCCCAGACGTAGCCTTCTATAAACGGCGGATCTTCTAGATCCCTGAGATGAGTCTCGCAAAGAGCGTACACACCTATTTTGTCATCCTTCAACTGCTGTTCTATCTCTAGCCATTTCGCTCTTTTTCTACCTCCTTGCATGTTTATGTAGCTGACCCTAGTGTTAAAGTTCTTTTTTGTACTTTTCTTTCTCGACCAACACTTTGCCTCTAAGTTTGTGGCGCCATCTATCGACGTCAAGGGGATCTGGGCATGCGCAGCGGAACGCGTGGTGGCGGATCACGGCAGCGGATCGCGGATCATGGTAAGCTAAATCTCTCTATTGTCTCCACCGAGAGCTCCATTTTTCTCCCTTGACCTCTAAATATCCCATAATGTAAAAAGTTGTATAAAACGCTCTTCTTTGCCTCTCCTCCCTGGCTGCTTCTGCTCCTTCATCCCGGCTCCTCATGGGTCGACTGCGGTGAAGCCTAGGCCCCGATCCCCGTCCACATGAACTAATCTGTACGCCAAAGTTAAGAAACATTAGGAGTACACTTGAGAGACTAGGAGCATTGACGATTTTCCACTTATTAAGTCCAAGAGTTTTGAACAAAATACTTTTTTTGTTGAAGTTATTGCTGTAACATCAGCACACATCTCACAAACACATCCGTAAGTCATTCTCACAGTAACGCATTCATGAGGTGCCCCTCTAAGAAGCGTGAAGTTCAGAACCCTTCCTCGTCTATGTGCTGCCTTTACCGTACCGTGTGGGTGGACGTGGGTTCGAAAACACAAGGCGCAAAATAGTTTCATCGAATAGCTTACTTTTTCCACAGATTCCTGAGTTATGGCTTTCAGTTCAGAATTACGACCCCGGGTTTTCGGCTGAACGAATCAAATAATGATCGCGTAATAAATGAAATTCCCTTGGTCCAATCAATTATCACAGAGCGGGCACAGTTGTAGACAGACCAGTGCTTCAATTTACTTGAGGTTTCTGAAATAAACGCAGGGCTACGGTCTGATTCAATGTGACAGCACACAAGAGCGAAGACGCAGCCTCCATTCACGAACAATATATATACATATAGTTTTCTTTCTTTAGCTTTTTGCAGCGCAGCCGCTTGGGCGTGATACGTCTCTTATTCTCACATTATGGTCAAGTGCAGTCTCGATACAATGCTCTAACTGCAAATTTTAAATATTCCTTTGTGTCGCTTTCCTGAAACAACTCACGCGAAAAGCTTTCGACGTCAGTGCTTTAGGGTTTTCACCAGCTAGTCAGAGTACAGCGCTCCCAGGAAGGCCGTTCTCTCATCGAAGTAGCCCCGGCGGAGATGCACATCAGGAATGGGTGCAGCGGCCGTCACCCCTCCATATTCTCCGCATTCGTTGTCAGCGAACTTGACCGAGACGACTTGGTCCTGGCCTATCTTGACGTCCGGAGGCCGCCTAGGCGAACGCATAGCAAAGCACGCGCTGCGGCCTGAGTTCCCAGGCCAGCATACGAATCCTGTCCCGATGGCGCCAGGCAATTATGCTTTAGCCCGCGGTGCTAGCAATCCAGTTAATGTAGTGGGATGTCCTGCAGGAGCACAAGAGGCCCCGTGAAGTTCTCTATTCACTTAAGAGACAACGCTGCTTCCAGTGCCAACGAAATAATAATCGAATGCCTGCTGATAAAGCTTGAACGCATGCGCTATTCACATTTCTTATCTGCCTCTTCTTCTGCTTGGCGCTTGCTCTGAGAATAACTGGGGCCACATTAATGTGTGCTCAGTACTAAGGACTCACCCATCACATGTTGTGGACAATGTTTCCAACAATATCGACTTCGCCGCCGCGATATTCCGCACAAGACAAAATCGAAGCGTCCGCTACAAAAAGCACGGAGTAAGAAAGGACCGAGTAAGAAAAATAGAGGCTACTGAGAAGTGTGCCGCCTCAACTACACATGCGAGCTTTAGTGCAGAAGCGGAGATGGTTGCCCATGCCAACGATCTACCACACAAAAAGTGACCCCGCCTAATGGAACATTACCAGACTAGCCCGTGCATTGCACGTATATCATCAGTGCAGTGATCGGTTGTCAAAACCAGAGGGACATGTCCGGGGTTCGAATGATAGCGTTATCAGAGAATGGTTAGATACATCGTATTTAAGGCTGATGTTGAGCGATACATATCGCTCAGGGCAGTGGAAACCTGTTGATCCAGCTGCTTTTTTGCTATGAATTGTTAACACATCAATTTTCTGTTCAATTCCCTTTAGTCATGCAAATAGGTTTTCTGAAATGTGCAAATAAACCTGCTGATTTTTGTTTTACCGAATGCAATGCTTCAGCTCGTCCTCAATCCGATGTCTGAGCACGTTACCAAGGGAACGCCCGGTGAGTCGAGAAAGGCCGATCGTCACAACCTGTATATCAAAAAGTCAAATGCGAAATTTTTATGTAAACTAATTTAGCCGCATAGCCTTCTGTTTAAGCTTCCTAGCACGAAATTTAACCGCGTCACCTCTACTCCTTCCATGCACATCCATCTTGGTCAGTTCATGAAGAAATTGTGACATTGAACTTTCGTGCGGAGCAGCACACATTGTCGTCTGCCAATCGAAGAAATAAACCTGGCCTTACATGTAGTTTCTGTAGGAAGACGAACAACATGGATTCGTTGTGTGTTGCAGGTAATGCGATCGCTGCCTCCTCCATTTTAGCAATATCTTAATTTCTAGCCTTCAGTCCCGAAACCTATGTAAATTCGCCACACACATGCGCCATCTCTCTAAAGACAGAGACCGCTGCCGGGCTAGAGAGTCTGTCGAGATCATTGAAAAACGAAGAGCCAGACTGCCCTAATTAAAATATTCTTAGATCACTGCGAAATCTGCATTGAAAAAATGCGTAAACCTAAAGTTTGCTGTGTTGTCCGCAAGATGTGTCAACGTGATTCCGCGAGTGACAGGTACTGCGCCTTTCATTTCCTGTAAACTAATTAGAGAACGTCGGGGTTCTTTGATGCGTTCAACGGAATGCTGGTTGTGTTCGACAAAGGGCACGCGATACCTTGTGCCAGTCAGGCTTTCGACGGTCAGGCTTTCGCATTTCTGCACTGACACGGGACCTGAAGCTGAAAACCGAAGCCGGAAGTTGGCACGTGGCTATAACTGGAAGCACAGAAACAAAACCGAAAGTTTGCTTCCGGCCACCTTGGCCGCCAGTTACACACCTAATTGGCTCTTATTACTTACCTAAAAAACCCATATTAACCATATTGTCACTTGCACATGTTTCTTTGACACTCTATCTAAATGTACCATCATTTTCCGATATGCCTACTAGTTCCTCTTTTACTGGTCTGACAAATTCACGTCGGCGCGAAACCCGCCTACGTAGCCATACAATGATTGCTTAGTACAACTAATAGAGACAGCACACTGAATGGCAGGCAGGACTGGAGGAACTTGCAAAGTTTATTCACAAGGGATGGAAGTGACAGCAAAACTGGAGGAACTGATGGACTGGAGGAACCAAGACATGTGGTGTAAGGGGTAGTGTAATCTGATAAGCGAACAGAATATCGGCATGCACGCACATTTCATCTAAAAATGACTTCCTATTATTATACATTGCAAAAGGTGGTGCTTTCAAAATCGCTACCTTTTTCACTAATATAGCATTCCTAAAGCAATTTCCGGGCTATCTAAACCTTATCCTTGTTCAAGAGTTTTCCTTTTTCCAGCCTTTCTTTGCACAACTTTTCTTTTCTTTCTTATGATTGCCTGGAAGAGAATAAAGGCGATTTTAAAAATGTGGCAAGTACTTAATTACCACACCATTGTAAAGCCTGCTGGAGAAAAGACAGAAACCTTGTGGGAAACGAGACAAAAGAAAACACAAATATTAAACAGGAGTAGGGACTGTATAGCCCGGTAACAGCTTGAGGCATGCTGTATTATTGTAAAAGCTATTGTATATGTAAGCACGAAATATATTGCAATGTATAAAAATAACAAGATTATTTAGATAAAAAACTTGAGACATGTGCGTACTTAGATTTTGTGCGCTGATCAGATTAACTACACTCCTCGTGCGCGTGTTTTCTTGCTTTTCTCTATATCGGTTGTCTTGCCTTATATTCACTTCCATCCGCTGTGAAGGACCAGTTGCAAGCTACGCGCCCGTCCTGCTCATCTTTCTGTGTGACGTCTGTTTTGGCACTACATCCCTTCAAGCAAACGAGACTACCCGCGAGCCCGGGTCGAAGCGGCAGCAGCGACGGTGGCAGCAGCAAAGGCTAATTTTGCTCGTGCGACTCCTCAGAAAGTAGTCGGGTTTTTTTGCCACGACTACGTGTTAACATTTTTAGACAAGTAAAACTATATTGTCTAAAAATTTTAATTCTGAGGGAACTGTAGACTATTCTAGAATTTTGTTCCCAATGCTTGACATGCGGAGAAATTTTTTTGTTTTCTTTCGCTTGATTCGAGTCGTTGGACAACGTTTTTGACGGTGGCAAAAACTATATCAGCGAGAAGGTACGATCCTCTAGAAGGAATATGTGCGGACACATTGTCACAAACTTTAATATGCAAAAATATACGATCGCAAGTAGTTTTACTTCGAAATGCGCATGTACACAATTCCTACGAATGAAGTAAGTCATACAGCACATATACAGCCGGCAAATAGGCAGCTAGTATAAATTGCACAATGCTTCTCTCTTAGCCAATGCAGCGGAGTGCTCTTGTCACCGCAATAAATAGCCGCGCGTCTCGCGACGGTGCTGGCAAATGTTAGAAGAGAACATCACAATCCTTTTTTTTTATTGCAGCAAATGGCGTAAGTTTAAGTACTATACTAAAGTGACGATGGTTCCTAAAAAAGGCTGCTTGCATTGATGGACGCCTGGAGGTGACGCCGAGATGTTCTACTGGCACACAAACCGGAACTCAGGAAGAGAAATACAAAGAGGTGGTATAAATGCCCTTAATCGACGCGGATGTCGGAAATGAAGAGTGCGGCGAGTGATGAGCCCGACAATCTTCTAAGCTGTGACCACCTTTGGTACTCATGCGGGCTGTTTGCGTATTTCATTGGGCGAATTGTGGGCTGCCTGGCTGTGCCAGGGAGAGAATAGATGACGCAAAAAATAGCCTCGTCCGAACTAGCGCAATAGACATGGTGGAGAATATGTGGTCGCGATTGAACACACGGGTGTCGTAAAAGGTATCTATTTTCATTCACTTCAAACGCCTCGAAGGGTTCTCCCTCTCGCATACACGTAGCAGGGGTTTTAAATGCACAAACGCAATTAAGGGCTCTTTTTAAGGAGGTTAGAGAGAGCTTAAAGACTAAAGAGAATAAAGACACTTTACGTCGTCAAGTTAAGAGTGGCGAGGAGGAGCAAGTTACGAGCAAAGTGTATAGACATGAATGTTCCATGGTGTTTTAAGTCTATCTAACTATTTAAGGGCTCATAATTTCATTTTTCAGTTTCTTCTCAATTGTATAAATGACGAAATAAAAAGACAATTGCATTGACACGAAGATTATGCAGCCACGAGAGCTGCAAGCGAGTCGACTGGCTCTGCGTCAATCTGACAAACTTAAAAATGATTACATTCAGAAAACATTGATGTTAGTGTGAGTTTTTTCAACACGAGCAATGATCATTTGGCCTTTCGAACTATTCAGGCGTTCTCGTGATTTTTGTAATTTTGCCCCGTAATCTTCAACACAAATTGTTGTATTAGAAAATATAGTGTTCTATCACTTCCAAATAACTCGCTGATGTTATTTTTTCCTTATTGTGTTCACAATCTCAACAACTGAGAGAAGAATGTGACAATATATTAGGTGCTCTTCATCTGACCGCTACCCACTTCAAAGTATCTTGGAAAAACAGCGAGCATGGTTGAAGTACGCAGCCAAGAAAGCAGATACAGCGCTCTTCTTGTGTCTTTTAGTCTGCGTGCCCTGTTATCATGCGTGCTGTTTTGCAAAGAATATTGCACCGACTAGCAAGGCTACTTTCCGTAAAAACTGAAAGAACTCTCAGAGCCAACAGCTGTGTGACACGACGAATAACACTCGACGCTTGGCATCTTGTTGTTTGTGTATTTCCGCTGGCTTAGTGAAAGGTTTAAAAGTTGATATTAGCGAAATCATGCGTGAATTTCGATACACTTAAGACAATACTAATGCGTTCTGACTCGTCATCCTCAAGGCTTCCGGTATAAATACTTAACCTGATTGGTACGAGTAAATAAGTCCTGACTGAATATATTCGCAATGTATTAATTTTGTTTGCCCCCCTGTATGTAGTCTTATGTTCCAAAAGCAAGTTTGGAACCCGTGGAATATTTCTCAATATACTGCTCTCACCTTTTTTATCTCAAGCCTCTTGAATAGCGCCACTGCATATTAGTTAAGAGGACAGGGTTAGCGAAAGTTCTAAAAAAATCAATTTTTTTCTTTTTTTTTTCCTAGATATAAAAGTACACCATTTTTTTTCCATCATTTCTAGTATGATAATTCATCCTGCGAAAAGTTTACCATCAGTTACCAGTGATCTGAAAGCAAGGCGACAAGCGACGCGCTCCGCATTACACACGGTGTTTTTTTTTTTTCGTAACTTTAGACAGCGTAAATCTACAGAAGGCATGAAACTTTCCTAATTTTAACTAAAAGACAAAGCCGTCTGGCAGCAGTATTAGAGTTGTTAGCCCAGAGAAGTCTAGGACTCTGTTTCGCGCCTTTCACGTGTCTCACGTGTTGAGCGGCGGTAGCGTTGCCTCTGGTGAATGTTCTGCGTCTTCTGCGTCAACGAGCTATTACTACATGCGTTTGAGTTGTTTTTTTGACGTGTGCCAAGCATGGGAGACCAAAATATTTAAAAAGGAAGTTTGGCAACATATTCTTGCATGGTATCATCTGACGCGGGCCCATGTCATTCTGTGTCTAAAGTGGCCCGACACCTGGTGTGTGCAGGAAGGCAAGCTGTTTGCGCACAAAGAGAGCCTTCCGCCAACAGTCCTGAACGCACTCAGGCCCATTTATTGGCAGCAATCACAGCCAGAACTTGTCCAAAAGTTTGCACGGACAAACCCAAAATGCAAATGAGTCGTTCAATAGCGCAGTGTGAGATTTGCTCCAAAGATCTTTTTGTGGGCCTGAAGACATTGAAGAGTGCCACATTCGATGCAGTCCTAACGTTCAATGGTGACAGCACATCAAGAACTAAGGTTCATGAGGCACGCGGGCTACATTCCGGCAGTAAAACTCTCCGCTGACTACAGGAAGTCGACTGGCATCGAGTTTACTTCGCTGACATTAAAACCCATCAAGCAAAAAACAGGTCCGGGTACCTAAACGACAGAAAAAGAAGCACGGAGCTCAGCAAGATGGCTATACAGCTGGCTCCTACTGAATAAATTGTTCAAAAATCATTGGCTAAGTGAAAAACATGGGTTTGATGTTATTGTTTTACGGCCGTTGCCCTGGACGCGACTTCTGTTTGTTTTGTCACGAAAGAGACCCCCAAAATGAGGGAAGCATCCGTTTCCTGTCGCGGGCATTCGCCGAGTGTCACCTGCGCTAGAGATGGGGTTGAGTCTTTCTTTCGCATCAGCGAACACCTTGCTTGCAGTTGTCGTGCGCTAATAGAAATAACGAAATCGCAGCCATGAAACTAGTCACCGTAGTGGTTCTATGCTCACAATCTGCAAAGAAGACGCTGTATGAAAAGCATGAAATATCCAACTGGTTGGTTATCCTCTTTTATTCACGTCTACTATCATTTTAAGCATAACTTATTTCATATTTATAAATACAGTACGTATGTAATTATGGCTTATCTTGAACACCAATGTCTTCATACTTCAGTCCTGCACAATGTGCCTCTCTGTCATAGAAAAATATACTTTTCCGCACCTTGCGGTTCAGGACTCAGCCTATGTTTCGCGGTTAAAGATTGTGCCATCAATTAAAAGCTGTCACTTCATTTGGGGCTGGTGCGCCGGTGCGGTTTAATAAGGCGGATAATTGCGTTTTCCCCGCCTCCAAAACCGACGACCCCCCCAAGTGATCGCGTGCGCTGCCGAGCGTGCGCAGACACCCAAGGACCGTGCTCTTTGTAACAAAGAAGCACGGGCGCAAAGCAGGCATTTATCGCTGCATATAGCTAGCAATAAAACCCGCTAATGAAGCTATTTCATCCGATTCACTAGCAAGGCCGCTACGGGCGAATGTTCGCCTACGCTATTGCAGGAAATAAGCTTCGAGACTGCACAGAACGAGCAGGCGGTAACAGTCCCGTTAGGCTCCACGTCGCCGGTGTAAGCGGAGACCCGCGAGGATGCGTCCACTGACGTCGAGTTCCCGATTCCGAAAACCCCTTTGCTTTCCCCTCGTGCTCAGGTACGAAGCCTTCCTTGGCGCTCGTGCTGTCGTGAAGCTGGCGCCATTTCTCGACAGTTCGCATTAACTATCCAAGCTGGCAATATCATGTGATAAGGTAAATACCACAGAGAAAGGTTAGATTAAATGGAACGATCGGAGATCGTTCCCTACGCACCCTAATAGAAATATACTGAATCAAACTTATAAAATCATGCACCATACTCATTATATTGTTGCGGACAATTCACGGAAGTAGAAGCGGGCAGTGGTTCGGACAGGAGCGTTCGCACTAGGCCCGGCAACATATTCAATAAACGTCATCTCACCACCATAGAGAATTTTGTTCTCTCTGTTCTCTGTTCTCCTGTTATCGTCGCTTGCCACCACGTAACAATATGTTCAAAATCTATGCCAGAGTCGCCGTTTGTACAAGACAAAAAAGCCAACAGCACGTGAATTCTCGTTTAATAACTTCCGCTATCATTTCAAATACAAGTTAATTATTTCCTTGATTACAAAAAAATTCCCAGTTACAAGCTCCAAAACCCCCCCATCACGTCACATGCTCTTCCGGGTGGCCTGCGGTGGTGATGGCTGTCAGAAAGGTTTCATCACACTGCGGAGAAAAAAAAAGGAATGCAGATATGAAACAGACAGAATATCCTTGAAACGATATTCAATTAGTCGCAGATTTATCGTAATATCTCCTACACACACACACACACACACGCACACACACACACACGCACATATATATATATATATATATATATATATATACACACAACTGTTTCAAAGAAACAAGTGTTGGGGCTCGTTTTAGAGGGCCGAAATTGTACCAAATCCCGTGCTAATTTGATAGGCAAAACCAAAAAATATTTCGAATTGCACATATGTTATACAAGCTACAACCAAAGGCTTTTAAAAGCACTGAAAAAATAAGTGCTTACTGTTTTTTTTTTTTTTTGCATCAGGGGTCTCCGATGGATAGTGAATGATATATAAACAATTTGCTTAATCTAGCAAATAAAGTTTTCTCCATGCGTAATCTGCACAATTCATTGTCCTTATATACGCCAGACACCAGGAACTGGCGGCATATCGCTTAATTAGTTAAAGCTTCAAAATAGAATACGCAAATAGCATGGTGATTTGTTCAAGCAGAGGTGCATGGGGAACTCTGGGCAATCGATAGCAAATATGTAGTCCTTTTATTTTAGCGAATAAGGCTCGAAACCCCGCATGCTGTTAAGCGTACTTCGCACAGAGCTTCGTTCTGGCTTCTCACCGTTGTGCGAGCTGCAAGCAGTTTCCAGTTTTAAATCTTGCGACTACAGGATCCAAGCCGTCCTGAGGAATAGTATACGTGCACCTTTTTTAAATCGCCTCCTAAGCATTTTGCCGGGGAAAGACAGCCCTGGTGACATTGAATGGATAAGCCTGCTTAGAAAAGATATTTCCTCCGGCTTTCCTATGTACGCAAGGAACTTGGATGTGGCGATTATGGTGTCGCTCGCGGTATTTTCTGCAGACGTTATTTTATGAGGAATCGCCAGTTCGCAGGTGGATATTGAAAAAGGAGACAAAACGACGTCTGATTTCGCATACGGTACTCAAAGGATACTGATTTATAAGGTGCAGTGCACACATGCGGAGATTGCCTCTAATGCTAAGCTTGTGCAAAATGTACACTGCGGATTTATTAGGCGCCGTTTGTAAGCTTTGCTTAGGTCTGTGCGGTTTAACGTCCCAAAGAGATTCAGGCTATGAGATACGCCGTAATGGAGATTTCGGATATTTCAGCCACATGGTGTTCTTTAATGTGCACAAACATAGCACAGAACTTTTGCTCCTGGCCTTTCGCTGCGGCGGTTCGATCCTTCATCTTTGAGCCCAGACGTTTAGTTGCCTATCAGCTGCACCACTGCGGCGGCGTCCGAGTGTCAGCGTATTAGGCGACATCCTTATTTCCTCCCATCTACGGCTCCTCGCGCAGATACTCGCTCGAGTATATCAGCTTCGCAGCTGACTTAGTAATTTTTTTACGTCCATAATCTCAAATGTAATAATTATAATATAGTCGTACACTATGTAAAAGACGACCCATCGTGCTTAGCTCTAAAGCTTAGCTTGAACTCGGCTACGGACATGCGTCCGTGGCCTGAGAGCAGCGTATATGTTAATCATTTCGCAAGTCCCGAAAGATTCCTTTTCTATCTCACCCACACTTCTGAAGACAGATGCCCGAATTGGCACTTCATTCCAGGCCTACGGTCTCGTGACATCGCTGAACGCGATGACATACCAGTACGCGTCCAAGTCAGGTGCTAGCTATCTATTACTTGCCAGAGCGATGTCCAGGATTTTCGCTCACATCATCTATAATGGTGGACATACTACAAAAAGGTGCCTTTACACAATCGCAGGAAAAAGGTATAATTAAACTCATGAAACTCACTCTTGCCAAGAATAATTATTCAGGAGACAAAGCTGAATGAAACATGGATTTCCTACTAAAAGGAAAACATTGTGGATGCATTGAATTTGAATTAGAGCGCGCAGGCGACAGGTAAAACATAACGAGAGAATGTTGAAATACTCTACAGCATCCTGCTATATATCTCGATATGAAATCATTGAAGCGAATGACAGTCTCTAGGAGTTACCCTGTCCATGACAGTCACACCTTCACTCGGACGGACTATATACTGACACATGCCATTCATAGACGACGAAGATTTGAACGAGTGATTCGGAGAAGACGACGAAGCGAAACGGTGCTCTGCGTTCGTGCTGCCCTGACTGGTTGTTGGTGCCAGAGCGCTTTCTGTGCAACGTTCCGTTACAAATCTGGTGGAGGAATTGCCGGGTATCGATCCAGTCCTGCATAATCAACCTGTCACTACGGAGCTTACCCCTGTACATCAACGCCTCGGCCGCCGCCTACGTGGAGAGCCCCCTGAATTCGGACACCTTCCGGCCGCTACCAGAACGACGCATCCTCAGACGGCCGTAGAACATGCTGCAATTACATCTGAGAGCAGGCTTCCCACCCACATTCTGTGTCATCAGCCGCGAACACCCCCTTCTTTTCATGGCGACGTGTTCGAGGACGCCGAGGACTAGCTTGAGACCTACGAGCGAGTCGCTCGTTACAACGGGCGGACTGATGAGCGTAAGCTCCACAACGAGTACTTCGCTCTTGAAGAGTCTGCACGGACATGGTTTGAAAACCATGAGGCTTCCTTCCCATCCTGGGCAGCCTTCTGTCGTGATTTGAAAGGCACTTTTCCTAGCGCAGACCGCCGGGAGCGAGCAGAACCGGCGCTACACTCGCGCAGTCAGCGCCAAAACGAGAGCGTGCGTATGTTCTTTGAGGACATGACACGCCTTTTCAAGCGTGCAGACCCACAAATTCCAGAAGATAAGAAGCTGCGACACATGATGCCGGGCGTTAAACATGAACTTTTCGCGGGACTGGTGCGCAGTCCACTGCGCACTTTGGCGGAGTTTCTCAGCGAGGCAGCGACCATGGAGACAACGCTGCAACACCGAGCCCGTCAGTATAACCGTGATGTGAACATTATTGGGTCCGACGTACCCCATGTGCATGTCGGCAGCGACATGGACGCATTACGAAATCTCATCCGTTCTGTCGTGCGGGAGGAACTGCAAGCACTCCGGACGCCTTGCAAAAAACACCTTTTCCTTCACTGGCTGAAGTCATCCGGGACGAGGTGCGTATGGCAGCTGAGCAAGTTGCTGACGTTCCCCAGCAGCGCGTTCCCCACCAGACGTTCGACGCGAGACCCACCTACGCGTCCGTCCTACGTAAGCCTCCCCCGCCGGACCATAATATCAACGCTGCAGCTCCAGCAATGAAGCCGCAGGGTCCTCGCAGGCAGCCGTATGGAGCCTCGCTACTCCCCTCCGCCAATCTACCAGCGACCCCGGAAAAGTCAAGTAGGGCGGCCCCGGGACCGTCGGCCCTTGTTATAATTGCGGTGAAACCAGTCACCTTTACCGGGCGTGCACGTACCGCCGCGTCCATATGCGTGGTTTCGCCTCGGAGGACCTCTACCCTCGGAATGCCGAACGGCCTACTGAGATTGCAAGCGACCTTGCAGCGCGGCAGTACCCCGTCACGTCCGGTTACCAAGAGCTTCGGTCTACGTCCCCGACGAGCTACCGTTCGACAAGTCTCAACTTTTCCCGACGCCGCTCTCCCAGCCCTGGCCGGGAAAACTAATACCAGCGGCCTTCGGAGGCAGGGTCGCTGATGTCGGGAAATGTGAAGATCCTCCGTCATCGTCAGGCCGGCACGAAGAAATTTCGCTTGTGTCAGGTAGCGACAGCATCCGGCATACAACCTCCGATTTGTGTGAAACGATTGATGGAGTGGATGTCATCGCGTTACTCGACACTGGTGCCAACTATTCAGTAATGAGCCGTGGTCTCGCCCGAGAACTGAAGAAAGTTTTGACACATTGGTCCAGCCCGAAAATTCGCACGGCGGGAAATCACTTGATTGAACCTGCAGGCAGGTGCACAGCGCGGGTCGGCATCCGTGGGTTTATGTATGTCGGAGAATTTATCGTGCTTCCTGAGTGTTCGACAGACTTGATCCTTGATCTAGACTTCCTGCAGACCAACGGTGCTGTCATTGACCTGAAAAAAGCGCGTGTTTCCTTTTCGACGAAACGAGGCGTGGCGCGCATTGAAAACGAAGATCCGGGTCTTAACGTTTTGCGTATAGTCGACGATGCAATGAGGGTTCCGGCACGTTCTAGTGCGTTGGTTCTTGTAAAGCATGATTTGTTCCACGATTACGAGGGCATTGCGGATGGGCACCTTCCGCTACTACTCGAGATGGAATTAGCCGTTGCTCAAGGACTCGTACAACTCCAGAACAGTTGTGTTACTGTCCTCCTAACAAATTTTGCTAAGGAGATGCGGCATCTCGCCAAGGACACGGCTGTTGCCGTCCTTCACGATGTTACTGCCTTACCTCATTTATGCACCGCCGGAGCGAACCCTAAAGAAGAGGCCGCACCCTGGCATGCTCTGCAAACCGTTAAAATTAGCCCCGACTTGAGGCCCGATCAGAGGAATTTTCTCTCGACTCTTCTGAGCGATTTCGAAGACTGCTGCGCCACAGGCTCTAAGGTCGGTCGTACTCCTGTCACCAAGCACCGCATCATCACCGATGAGACCACGTTACCGGTATTCCAGCGCCCGTATCGGGTTTCTCCTAAGGAACGTGACGCCATTAAAACGCAAGTGGATGAAAAGCTTGCGGACAACGTCATCCAGCCTTCAACGAGCCCATGGCCGTCGCCAGTGGTTCTTGTCAAACAGAAAGATGGCACCTTGAGATTCTGTGTCGATTACCGAAAGTTAAATAACGTGACCAAAAAGCACGTCTATCCGCTACCCAGGATTGATGATGCCCTCGACCGACTACGCGACGCCAGGTACTTGGAGTTGGAGTTGGAGTTAAAGTTTATTTATTTCTCTTACAAGAAAGGGGAAGCCAAGGCAAAAGGCGGCAAGCCTGACTGGGCCTTGGCTCCCAAAACAGATAACAAAAGACAACAGCACACACCTCTAGTGCATATAAAATAAAATAAAAAAAAAACATTATGCAACACTTACATACGATATGTAAAAGATATGAATACATGCAGTATTCATTGGATATACAAATCAACAGATCACGCTGTCAATACCATAAATAATTACACTCAAAGCAAAAAATATTTACACAAAAAAAGATTACATATGAGAAAAATACAGTTACTACCACCATTGCAATTATATGGGATAGTCATTTAAATATTGTTTTACGTTCTTTTTAAATACCTTAGGTGCCAATGAAAATTCCACATTTGGTGTGTTGTTGAATAGGGATGGCACCTGAAAAGTTAATTTCAGTTTTCCATAGTTGGTTCGAGTAATAGGTACAAGTTTTTTTCGTGTTCGCAGGTCAAACGTTACTGTAGATCTATCAGGTAGAGTAGTATACAGCCTATTATAGTGAATGTACTGCAGAAGACGAAAGTAGTAAATCTGATTAGCGGCTAATATGGCATAGTTTTTAAATAAGGGCTCTGTAGGCAAGTCGCGCGGTATACCGTAATAACCTTCAATAGCTCGAAGAGCTTTTTTTTGAAGAACAATCAACTTAGTAATATTTGTAGAAGTTGTGGTTCCCGATATGAGAATACAGTATGTTAGTTTGGAATAAAAAAGAGCATAATAAATTGAAATTTTTAACCAAACGGGTATCAAATTAGAAATTTTGTAAAGACATCCTACAATTCCACTCAAGTATTTTACTAAATTTAAAATGTGCGTATTCCATGAAAGGTTTTCATTGAACCAAACGCCTAGAAACTTGTGATTCGTAACTTGCTTTATAACGTTGCTGTTATATTTAATTACTATACTACATTGAAGAGTGAGGTCCGCTTTTGAGGTCCTCATTAGACCTCAAAAGCGGATACTGGCAAATCGAGGTGGATCAGAGAGATTGAGAGAAGACTGCATTTGTGACGCCCGACGACCTATACGAGTTTAAGGTGCTTCCGTTTGGTCTTTGCTCTGCACCGGCCACGTTTCAACGTATGATGGACACGGTTTTATCAGGTCTGAAGTGGCAGTCGTGCTTGGTGTACTTAGATGATGTTATTTTCTCGCCTACTTTCGAGCAACACCTGGACCGGTTGCGCATCGTGCTGCAAGCACTCAAAGGCGCGCAACTAACGATCAAGCCTGAGAAATGCCACTTTGCTTTCAAGGAACTACGCTTCCTCGGCCATGTTTTCAGTGCACAGGGCGTTCTGTCTGATCCCGAGAAGACTACCGCAGTGTCAAATTTTCCACGCCCTACCGACAAAAAGGCACTTCGACGATTTCTAGTCTTTGTTCATACTACCTACGCTTCGTCCAAGATTTTTCTAAGATAGCTGAACCACTGACAGCATTAACCAGAGAAGACATACCCTTCCTGTGGGGAGACGATCAAGAAGAAGCCTTCCAGGAGCTTAGAAGCCGCCAACACAAACCCCCAATACTCGCCCATTTCGATGAAGACGCCGCAACCGACGTACATACTGATGTCAGCAACGTTGACCTCGGCGCGGCACTCATTCAGTGGCAAGGTGGAGTAGAACGGGTTATCGCCTACGCGAGCCGAACACTCTCACCATCGGAGGCGAATTATTCGACAATGGAGAAGGAGTGCCTTGCGGTAATCTGGGCCATCAGCAAGTTTCGACCATATTTGTATGGCCGACCCTTCCGTATTGTCAGCGACCATCATTCGTTGTGCTGGCTGGCACGCCTTAAAGACCCTTCTGGACGCTTAGCTCGTTGGAGCCTCCGTCTTCAAGAGTATGACGTTACTGTTGTCTATAAGTCGGGACATAAACACCAAGATGCGGATTGCTTGTCACGCGCGCCATTCGACTCAACTGCAATGGAAAACGCCGACAATTTTCCTTTTATTGGGGCCATTACCCAATCCCATATGGCTGACCTTCAACGCAAGGACCCGGTGCTGGCGCCGCTCGTCGATTATCTGGAAGGACGCGGTGGTAGAGTACCGCTTGTTTTTCGTCGTGGCTTGCAGTCATACACTTTACGAAGTGGAGTTCTCTACAAGCGCAATTTTGAAAGATCAAGAGAGACATTTCTACTCGTAGTACCTACGCACCTACGGCCTCACATCTTGAGCGCTTGTCACGACGAACCGTCCGCCAGCCACTTGGGAGTTTGTCGTACGCTTGCGAGAATTCAGGAGAAATACTATTGGCCGAAATTATTACCTTCAGTGCGATCTTACGTTAAAACCTGCCGTGACTGTAAATGCCGAAAGACTCCACCCGTGAAACCAGATGGATTTCTTCAGCCGATCGCTCCACCGCAAACTCCTTTCCAGCAAGTGGGGATGGATCTTCTTGGTGTTTTCCCGAAGTCAAAAAATGGAAAGCGTTGGATTGTTGTCGCGACAGACTACTTGACCCGATGTGCTGAGACCGCGTCGCTCACAAATGGAACTGCCACCGAAGTAGCAGAGTTTTTTGTCCACGACATCGTGTTGCGTCATGGCGCTCCGGCTGTTATCATTACCGACCTCGGGGCAGCTTTTACGGCCCGCCTGACTAAGGCTGTACTGAACCTTACACACACTAGCCATAGACGAGCCACGGCATACCACCCGCAAACTAATGGCTTGGTGGAACGGCTAAACAGAACTCTGGCCGACATGCTGTCTATGTACGTCGATATAGAGCATAAGACCTGGGATCAAATCCTCCCATATGCCACGTTCGCATATAATACGGCACTTCAGGAGACGACGCGGCTCACACCCTTCGAGCTTGTCTTCGGCCGTCGAGTGACCACTCCACTGAATACAATTCTGCCCGTATACACTGACGACGAACATGAGCTTGACCTGGACATTGCTAGTTTTACTCAGCGTGCGGAAGAAGCGCGGCAGCTGGCAAGGCAGCGCATATACCTACAACGGCAACTACACGCTGACCGTTACAACAAGGGACGGCGCTTCGCTGCCTACGAGCCTGGAGACTATGTCTGGATTAGGACGCCCGTACTTCATCGTGGGCTCTCTGAAAAATTGCTGCGCCGGTACTTCGGCCCATACCGTGTCCTCCGCCCCCTCAGCGACGTTACTTAAGAAGTTGAATCCGCGACCCAAGATCCCTCAAGCCGCAGACGAAGCAAGTTCAGTGATGTTGTACACATCGTCCGGATGAAACCCTACAACGATCGTCCCGCTGACTAATCTTGAGACTGATGGCGTCCCGTTTTGTGTTGTGGTATCCCACACCAACCTAGCATACTATCTGTCAGCTCATCGCATCAAGCCGCATTTGCAGCATCGAGGCGATACTGCCAAGAAGGGGGGGGGGGGGGGGGGGGCAATGACACATGTCATTCATAGACGACGAAGATTTGAACGGGAGATTCGGAGAAGACGACGAAGCGAAACGGTGCTCCGCTTTCGTGCTGCCCTGACTGGTTGTTGGTGTTATTCGGTGCCAGATTGCCAGAGCGCCTTCTGTGTAACGTTACGTTACAATATTACTAGCTAGGCATTTTCATGTTTTTCTGCCTTCAAGCATAAGCACCAATATTCAATCCATAGCGGCATTGATTTTAGAAACAACCTATAACACCTAGATTAGCCAGATGTGCGCTATTTGTTGCATTACATAACTACTATATACTTCGTACAGTTTAGTATCTTTCCGTATTCGCTGTGAAATGCCTGCCAGTATTTGATTGCTTTTTTTCTTTTTTTAACCGGCACGCACTTTGCTACGAAATAGGGTTTGATGCACTTGTCCGCCAGTAGACAATGGCCACTACTCTCGGGTCTCTCAGCTGTGCTTCTGGAAGTGCAACTCCATAAGAAGACTATCGTGCACCTCTTTGCCCCCTCATAACGATGGCGAGCTTGGGCACACATACGAAGAATGAGAGAAGTCAACAGCTTCTCGCCTCACACCCTCCTTGGGGAATCGTGTAGCCGTAATCTTTAGCACACCACCGCTTGTGGATTATTGAGAACACGGGAAATATTGTGGAAGCCGCCAGCGCATGTGCTGCATTTTTAGCAGGCCTAACTAAATACATTGTCCGCAAGTAGAATCAAACCGCTTCAGTGTTCGCATAGATAATCCCTTGGATGGAATGAGCAACAGTGAAAAGGCCGAATTGGTTGACCCTCTCAGCCAAATGCAATGCAGTTCATTGCAGGCAGCAAAAGTTCCGCCGTCCAGGGTCGGATATCATCATCATCATCATCGTCATCATCAGCCTGATTATACCCACTGCAGGGCGAAGGCCTCTCCCATATTTCTCCACTTAACCCGGTTCTGTGCTAGCTGCATCCACTTGACCCCTGCGAACTTCTTAATCTCATCTGCCCACCTAACTTTCTGCCGCCCCTTGCTACGCTTTCCTTCCCTTGGAATCCAGTTTGTTACCCTCAGCGACCATCGGTTATCCTCTCTTCGCACTACATGTCCTGCCCATGTCCATTTCTTCTTCTTAATTTCAACTAGAATGTCGGTAACTTGAGTCATTTCTCTGACCCACTCTGCACGCTTTCTATCTCTTAATGTTACCCCTACCATTTTTCGTTCCATAGCCCTCTGGGTTGTCCTCAACTTAAGTAGAACTCTCTTGGTTAGCCTCCATCCACGTTTCTGCCCCATAGGTGAGTACAGGCAAGATGCAACTGTTGTATACTTTCCTCTTGAGCGATACCGGTAAGCTGCTAGTCATAATCTGCGAGTGCTTGCCAAATGCGCTCCATCAAAATCGTATTCTTCTTGTTAATTCCTTTTCGTGGTCCGGATTTGCGGTTACTACCTGTCCTAAGTAGACATATTCGCCTACTACTTCCAGTATTTCGCTATCTAATGTAAAGTGCTGTTCCTTCCCGAGGCTGTTGAACATTACCTTAGTCTTCTGCATATTGATTTTCAAGCCTACCTTTCTACTTTTCCTGTCTAGGTCATCAATCATTATTTTCCGTTCATGTCGTTCATGCCCCGAGTTGCTTAGCAAGGCAATGTCATCAGCAAATCGCAGATTACTGAGGTATTCTCCATCTACCCTTATCCCTAACTGCTCCCATTCCAAGTCTCTGAATACTTCCTCTAAACAAGCTGTGAATAGTACTGGGGAGATTGTGTCTCCTTGCCTAACACCTTTCTTTATGGGAATTTTGTTTCTTTATGCCGAACTATGGTTGCTGTGCATCCACTATATATATCTTCCAGCACTTTCACGTACGGCTCGTCTACCCCCTGATTTCGCAATGCCTGCATCACCGTCGAGGTTTCAACTGAGTCAAATGCTTTTTCGTAATCAATGAATGCTATGTATAAGGGTTGGTTACATTCCGAGCATTTTTCTATCACCTGATTGATGGTATGGATATGATCGATAGTAGAGTACCGTTTCCGAAACCCTGCTTGATCCTTTGCTTGATTGCAGTCTAAGGTTGTCCTGATTCTATTAGCGATTACCTTAGTAAATAACTTATACGTAACAGACAGTAAGCTGATTGGTCTGTAATTTTTAGGGTCCTTAGAGTCCCCTTTCTTGTGAATGAGGATAATGTTCGCATTCTTCCATGGTTCCGGTACCATTGATGACACCAGGCACTGCGTATACAGGGTGGCCAGTTTTTCTAGCACGATATCCCCCCCATCCTTCAGCAAATCTGTAGTTATCTGATTCTCTCCAGCTGATTTCCCCCTTTTCATAGTTTCTAGTGCTTTCTTGACCTCGTCCTTCGGATATCACCTATTTGAAATTGCAATAGTCCCAAAAAAGAACTACGGTGGTCATTTTTTTCTTTGTCCTGCGTGTAATCCGCCGCCCCCCCCCCCCCTTAAGATACTTTATGCCTGAACAAGCAGCAAGCGGAAAACGGAGCCGTCGCGAAGTCGACGAAGTGGTGAAGACGACAAAGCGCACGAGGTTTGAGCTGTGGTTTAAGAACGCTGGCCTTCGTAGCATCAACGATATAGACAAATATATTACCGTGTCAACTACCTAAACAGCCTCATTAAACTAATGACAAACTGTCAGGCCCCATGCCATTCGTGATGATGCTTCCCCAGTCCTCGTAAAGTAGAATGAGGCGCTGTACTGATCGCAAAGAGAATGTGGACTCTTTGCGAAAAATGACAACTTCTAAGTATAGGAGGTGCCAATGAAACACTGCGCGCGAATTTGCCACTCCGCTCCATCATCCTTTGTTCCGTCTACCTATCGGTTTCATAGCCCGAAAGGCGGCTGTGTTCTCATCGCCGATTACTCAGCCGTATAGTTCACATATAGATGTGTGCAAGTTACAAATTTCGCATATAGAAGAACACAGACGGTAGAGAGCAAAGATGGCCAGATGTCATCAACGAGGCGGAGTTACGCTAATTGCTGCAGGTTATACGCGGCCAGTACGTAACCGTTTTAGTTATACTTGAAATCACGTTTTTGTGTCTAATGCGAGCTGCATCGGGAGTACAGAGGCCAG
Organism: Amblyomma maculatum; assembly: GCF_055883805.1. NCBI lineage: Eukaryota > Metazoa > Arthropoda > Arachnida > Ixodida > Ixodidae > Amblyomma > Amblyomma maculatum. Next base: position 3,773,499 of record NW_028146738.1, on the reverse strand, counting down.
CAATCACAGAAAACCATTATACGAATTCTTTCTTCCCTTGCTTCTGCACACATTTTAGTATATAACGATTAGCGGCAATATGCTGAAGTAGGTCGCATTATTGCAGGTGCACATAATGCTAAGAGAAGGTGGTAAAGAGTGTTGACGTTCGAAAACAAAATAGAATCAAATATTAGTATCACATCATGTTTGAAGCGTAATTAGGTATGAATAGCCGTCTCAGACAGACTTGCAGTTTGGGGCAAAACGTTAATAACGCAGACCGCGTATTCAATAGGATATCTTAGTGGTACGCTGCAAGTGCAAAGTAGTGCAAAACCTGGACGAACGAAGGAATCGTTTATCTAGAAAACCGCCCCCTAATGTGAGAGCCACAGCCTCCCATTCAGAAGCAGGCACTCTGGATGTTTATGTACATACTTCTGTCAGGTTTCTATTCTCATTTTTCTTGTATTAACGCTCAGCAGGTATCACAGCGTTCTTCCCGCGCATCCTTGGATATGCCCTGCATCTTATGCGGCCACGTTTCTTTGCAAAGCAGCGTTAATGTTACGCTATGAAAAACTCACATGAACGCACTAAGCAATCATCGCGACCGTATAATTAGGTGTCTTGCTGATTTGTGTAATGGGTTTCGCGGCTCTAATATTCAATGCCGAGGGAGCTGTGAGCAATGAATGTTGCAGTGAAGCGGCGCAATTGTTTGCAACAACTGCTGGTGCCTAAGACTGAGGAGGCAACAGGACTTTGTAAGAGAGTGCAGCTCCTTATAGAGGGATCGATGTATTGAGTCTACAACAGCTAATGTAGGCGCCCCAAATATAACTGAAGCATTATTAATTTTCAAATCCATTGCTGCAAAAGAGTTCGAGCTTTTTCCAATGGCACAGAGGACAGTTAAGAACGCAGATCGGAGCAGGTTTAGTGCTATAAAACGAGTTTCAATTATTTTGGATTAGGTTTATAGCATCAAAGGCATTTGTAATTGCAATGTTATCTTACAGAAATACAAACTAACCCAATATGGAGTAGATAAACGTACGGTTGCTCAAAAACTACGACTGACACCAGCAACGATGTGGAACATTCTATTATTAAAATCAGTATCGGCGACTACAATAGTTTGATAATTTCGTCTTTAAAAAAGCACTTTCCAGCACTTTTGCGCTCAAGTACTGCTACTGCACTTTTAATTCAGTTCGCATCAATGAACACCACATATCTTCTCCATATGTTGCGCATGTACATCTTTATCCTACACTTGGGCTGCTGAATATCTGGGCAGCTGTGAGTATATATTGACGTGGACAACACACGGCACTTAAACGTAGACTTTTTCTCCTTCAGATTCTTCACTCTAAGATCATTTCTAGAAGCTCACGAACGTTTCTCTTGAGAAAAACGTCTCTTAAGAAGACTTCGAGTGAAAGATACTATCATGGCATCACGACCGTAACACTCCAAGTATGCTTTTCTGCATTGACACGCTTGTTATTAATAAAAGAGCTCTTTGTCAACTACAAGCTTGTTTTTAACGCAGAATAAAAAAAAAACAGGTGTAATCGTTTGTAGCCGGATATGTATGATAGCGGCTCGTGATAGATTGCCGTATATGTCTGCTACACTCGCAGGTCACGCTTCTCGCAACACAATTTATATAAAGTCTGACAGAAGGAATAACTGGATGTGCGTTAAATAACCTTTTCGCAATTAATTTACTGTAATCACTTGTGGCTTGGTTTATATTTTTTGCGAACAAACTTTTAATTTTCTCCGTCCTTTTCCGTACTTAGCGCTTCTGATCGCATATTTTGTTGGCCGTAAAATGGCCCACTGTTGAGATAAAACCAACATTCAGCTAAATTTGATGGCAGATCTGACGCAGCCAGTTTGGACCAGTACTGGAGCAATGGTTGAGTTTTGCAGTTGCAGGGAGCAAGGCAGGCGGTTTGTAGCAGATTGTATGAAAAGTCGCTGAACTTGCTCCCCTGCAATAGCAGTGAATACCGTGGATACACTCACCAATATGGGCTTGGAGACCCATTCACCATTGCAGCAGTACTGCCTGGGACGCTTGCGTTCCGAGGCCCTCCGTCTGGTCGGTTACTGGAGGGCCGACGACGGCACCGCTGTCTCCATTGAGCGGCGGTACAGGGAACTGCACTGCTGAGTCTCGATCGAAGAGCGTGACTTGAGGTGCTTTGGTCCCATGAAGTTTCGCCTGTAAAGCTCGTTGCAGTGGCCCATCGGGTCCTCCTCTTGGGCCTTCCTGTCAGCGAGTTTAGTCTCGGAGAAGACGTCTTGCTCCACATCACAGGTGAAGCAGCCCTCTGCAAATGTAATGACAAGAAATTGACTGAGGTGAGATTATGGTATATCTCTTGTTTAGATTGAGAGAGCTCTCGAGCTTCTCAACAATCGTTTGCTCCAGAAATCTAGCACCAGTACCTCCGTAGAACATGAATTATGTGTCTGCCATTGATACTTTAACCCATAACTTGCAATGATTCTGTGACAGCACAGCCAAGCTTACAAACTGAGTTCATTAAACGTTGGCGATAGGGCCTGTATGGCCTTCCAAATCTCTTGAACCTTTTTCTTGTGAATGGTGCTTGACGGCATCACCCCTAGGAGACACAGAACATAGCCTTGAAATAACGAACTAACTAGGCATGGCGGAAAACGTGCGGTCGCTATTGAACCCATGGGTGGCTGCAACCGATATCTCCATTTAGTGCAAATATTTTGATTGCAGTTCTTCCTTGGACACACTTACTGTTCGTTTTTTTGTTAATTGTTCAAGGATGCGATGATGCTGCAGCATTCCTTGACGTTGGTCACATTTAAAGTCGCATCACATCATCACATCACTTTATTTTCCTTAAAGACCCCGTGCGGGGTGTTACATAAGGGGTGGGTTTTTATGAAGTACAGGTGTTCAATGCAGTCATGAATGTTCCAGGGCAGGTGATGACAGCGATATCGTGGGGAAGGCCGTTCCAGTCAGCTGCTACTCGGCAAAAAAATAATTAGAGAAAACAGTGGTACGGGCACGTGGGCGCAAAACTTGAAGAGGGTGACTGATGCGATGGGATCTGCGCGGCGGGGGTGCGCAGATGTAGGGTTCTTGTCTGAGTGGCGAATAAAAAAACTTGTGAAATAAGACGAGACTGGCAGTGCGACGGCGAGCAGAAAGATTAGATAGACCTGATTGCAAATTTATAGATGATATGCTAACGTCGTATGAATACGAGGAATGAATGAATCTGGTGGCCCTGTTCTGCACAGCTTCGAGGGCGTTTGTTAGGAGGAGATTTCGAGCAAAGGGTGCAGATAGACCAGTCACCTGTTTTTTTAGGCATATGAAAGTAATGAAGAGATCAGGATTTTGATACACCGGTTTCTTCTCAATAATAGCTAAATCCATTGCAAATTTCCATTCCCAAGGCTGTTATACAATCAAGTGAGCTCTAAAAAAATGGACTGTTTTCTCTTTTAGCCACGTGAATAACAGATATGATTACGTTCTGCAGACACAACATTAAGTGCGAATGTTAATAACAACGACAGCGAACGCTTGGTTTTATAATTTATTAATCTGGTCTCGTGTTTTTCGACCACATCCTGGCAGTTATAAAAAAAAACAAAGCTTTAATTGCGAATTGAATGGATTCTATTTACTCGCTTGTTTTGGCAAGTCTTCTGTGAGAAGCTAACAGGTTACCGCTGTGTATATATAACGTGCAAATCAGCTATCATCTAGTAAAATTGCAAGGTTTGTTTAGTTTCGGTTTGTGAGGTTTAAGTCCCAAAGCGACTCAGACTATGGCATGCGCCGAAGTAGAGGACTCCGGAAATTTCGACTATCTGGGTTCTTAAACGTGAGCTTACACGCACGGCACACGGGCGCATAGCTTTTCGGCTGCATTGAAAAACGTCCGCCGAAGCAGGAATTTGATCCCGCATCCTTGGGCACAGTAGTCGAGTGCTCTAACCACCGCGCCCCGCCCCCCCCCCCCTACCTGTCGGTTCAAAATCACCTGATCACGACCACAATTTCTGCCTCAGGGGAATCCTAGCAGTGTTTGGCGAATCTAACAGCAACAAACCAACAACCACGTGACATTAAAGAAATTTCTCGCCGCTTGTCATTTTGTAGTATGTTCAATTCTACCCATTTAGTTGAAAATTTAACAGGTGATTGTTGAGATTATTGCGGCTTTTTGTGAACTTTACTCTTAATTACAGATTCATTATCACCTACTTGAATGACGATGACTTTGCGTATTGTTTTAGGCGATTTCCACGCAATCTTCATTCTATATTTTTATGTTGTAGCCATATTCGTCCTCACTATCGAAAAAATCCCGAGTTTCCGGGTTTTATACAATGCCTGCTGAACACGTAGGCCATTATTGCTTACTTTTCACTCCAATGACATCAGAGCCCAGTTCGCGAGCAAGTGCTTGTGTGCCATTGAAAAATGACATTTTCCACAGCTTTCGATTACCGATATAGCCTATCTTTAAAGTGTAAGGATTATTCTACCACGTGGAAGCTGTCGCTTTATTCTTTAGTTTTGGCAGATTCATAAGAAGCGCAGAAAATGTATGAGAGCATTCACCGAAGTTGTTCCTTCCTGAAATCTGCGCCAATATCACTGTAGATGAAACTCAGAATTTCGAAATAGGTTTTAATAATGATTCATGCAGTTGGACATTCTACCTAAATAATATTTTGTTCATTTATATTAAAATTCGCGAATAATACACTCTAAAATACTGTTCGAACTGAACCAGTACAATATGTCTCAGTGGGACGTAAGATGGTGGTAAACAGATTCCATTCGTCAAGCTTCGTAAAAAAAAGCAGGAATCATAAAATATGAAGCAGCCCCCCGAAAAAAGACAGCTTCCATGAGAACCTATTTCATTATGTGCACATATAACAAAATATCACCACAATATGCTGACATCTGCTTTTTCTGAGAACAATTTAATAGTAGAAACCATGAATTGCCCCAATAAACTTTTAGCTAGAAAAGTACAACCAAAGTGAATTCCGAAATCTATAAGTTTTAACCTAATTAGCGACTTGCAAATGGCGTGAAAACCCCTCACAAAGCAATTATTTTCTGTTTTGTTCATCTCTCAATTCAGGGGCGATTTGAATTGTACTAGACCATTTCGCATTGTGTAACGCACTCATTACAAGTTTTCTCCGTGCGTAATGAGCGACGTTCACCGAACTCATAATAGACGAGTTAGGCGTCCCTAATTCGGGTAGTGAAGCACAAAATTCAATACGTAGAACATGAGCTTTGTTTATCTTGAGCCATAAGGCAACGCCGCCCACTGCGTTGGTGCGTCCGGCGCTTGGGTTCTCAACATTGTGCAAGTTGCAATAAGTTTTCACTACATTTACCCTTTAAATTGCACTACTACCAGATCAAATCTCTGGTCGGTATGAAGAAAAGTATGCATGCATCTTACTGATTTGTCACTCACTCAGGGTGACGGGGAAAAGCAGCCGAGATACCAGTGCCGGGATAACATTCCTGACTCCAGTCTTTGCTTCTCCCCGCCGGCGCAACCACGGTGCCTTTGCTGTGGCTCTGATGGCGGCGCTGCCGATAGTTCCACACAGGTGTGATTGACGTGGTATGACCAGAGCCCTCGTGGATGTCGGAGGAGTGGTAGGACGACGTCTCACTCCACGTGTGCTGCTAAGCTCATACTGGGCTGACGGCTGCAGAACGCACAAGTGGAGGTTACGTTTATATATATATATATATATATATATATATATATATATATATATATATATATATATATATATATATATATATATATATATATATGGTCGAAGAAGGAGGAGGGGGCGGAGTTGAGCTCTGCGTCTAAAGAAATATGACACGATATCTATTCTGGCTCCCGTGTTAGGCTGTTTTTGAGGATCCTCGAACACACATACGCATATTTGTTTTGCTGTTGTCTTAATATTTTGTTATTCAATCTTGGCTGTATATTCTCACGCAGATTTATTACCATGCAGCCTAACGCTACCTAATTATAGGAAAAGCCATTCAGGAGCGTTATCTTTATATTCCCGCTCAATGCGATCTATTTGGATAATACGCGGCATAAATTTAGCATATCTGGCTCGATTCCCAACGGCGGCGGAAAGTAGATTTCCATCACTTCCTCTCTTGCACGCCTGCTCCCTATCGTTCGGCGGTCGTGGGTTCGGAACGCAATTGCGGCAAAATAGTTTCACCAAACAGTGCATTTTTCCTCAAACGTTTTTGAGTTATGGTTCTTAACTCACAATAACGAATCCAGCTTTTCGGCTGAACGAGCCCAATAAGTTATTATGTAATAAATTAAATTTCCGTTGGCGCATCACTTAACCTGCAGCGGGCTAACGTTGCTGATAGAAGGATGCTATAACTTTTTCGAGTTCCTGCAAGAAACGCAAGCTACGGTCCTATTTATTTTTTAATTTGACCGCACTCAAGAGCAACCATGCAGCCTCTCATATATATACGCAAGCTTTTCTTTTATTTTTTGTTTGCAGCGCAGGCGCTTGGACCTCTTACGTCTCTTATTCCCACACTACTTCCATCTGCAGTCACGATACGACGCTATAGCCACAATGTTCAGCGCTTTGTATGTGCCCGTTCCTTAAAACAACTCACGCGAGAATCTTTCGACGTCAAAACGCCAGGGTAGTCGCGGACCAGTCGGCGTACATCGCTTCCAGGAACGCCGCTCTCCTTTCGAAGTAAGCTCTGCGGAGATGCACATCGGGCGCGGTTGCAGCAGCCGTCATCAAATCCATATTCTCCACGTCCCTGTTCAGTGACTAGAAGAGAGCCGACGGGACCCTGACCGATCTTGATGTCCGGTGGCCGCCTAGGCGACTGCATCGCAGAGCTCGCAAAGTGGCCGGAGTTCCCAATGCAGCAGTCGAATCCTTTCCCGACGGCGCCACGCAGCCAGGCTGAAGTCAGGAGTGCTGGCTGTCCGGCAGTTGTAGCAGGATGGCCTGCAGCAGTAAAAGAAGCCAAGTGCGTCGATCTAATCAGAGAAAAGAGAAAGCTGCTTGCAGTGCAAACGAAAGAATCATCGAATGCCTGCGCATGGGGGCAGGCCGCGTGCGCACGCGCGATTCAATTTTGCTTTCTGCTACCTCTTCTTTGTGCCACTGTCAGTGGGATTAATATGGTTCAGGTCCGCACAGCCACGTCTATGGATAATCAGTATTACGGACTCATGTGTTGGTCTTGCGGACAAAGATGTTCGAAATACCAACGACTTCGAAAGAACAACTAATCACATTCTACGCACGTACCGCAAGTAGCACGATTGGAGAAATGACAGAATTTGCAGGCACTGGAAAGTGGAAAGCAAAAGGCGATTATTAAAGAATTGTCGGCGGTGCAGTAATCAAAATTTGCGAAACTACTTTTATTTCTATTCTCAAGTGCTCCTTGTGCCTGCGATGGTTTTCCCAAGGGTATATGAGTCAGAGTCGTGGCGCGCGGCTAATGAAGTTAAAATAAGCCATGGGCACTCACACTTTCCTGAGGCTTTATCAGAGAGCTGACGAATTGGAAAAAAGAGATTAATTTCGTTTCTCAAGTTCTGCAATCTCCTAAAATAAGGCGTACAGTTGAGAGGCAATGGTCCTTGATAAAATGTTGTCTCGGTTAAGGTAACATACAATGATACTTAGAACAGTTTCATCGGAAGATGAAGGACATAGAGCCAGCCAGCCTATCCTGTGAATAGAAAGAATGATGGGGGAAGGATTGAATTGGCCACTCTCAGGGCCAACGTGCTCACTATGGTCGTGCTGGAAGGTTAGAACGTGCTCGCAAATGTAGTATTTGAGTGCTAGCGAAGTGAGGTGCACAGCGGGGATTCCCACACGGGCGCAGTTGAGTAGACGTACTTAACTTCCCTCAACTTAAGGGGAAGCAATTGCGATGTTGTAAGGAGGGCGGTAGGCATATTTGTCTACGCGGAACGCCATAATATGTCCCAGTTTGACATGTGTAGCTAAAGAACTGCTCGAGAAACTCATAGCGCACTGCTACTTGAGCGTGTATGCGACATTGTCGATCAGGGCTGCTGCGAAAGAAGGCTCCGTTCGGGAAATTCGATCATGGTATATTCATTGAACAATGATGGGTCTTGGACACTTGCTTTATGGGCCTTCCGAATGCAATTGCTCGTAAATTTGGCGTCGATCAAATCACCATCCGGAACTGATGCTGCCTAATTGATATAATTGGAAAACAAGTAACCTGAAATCACGGAACCCATAAATGATCGCACGGAAATAAAATTAGGTTGGCTCATCATTCCTTCAAAAGTCATTATTGGAACTAACATTGAAACATCACTGATTTAGTAATAGAGTCCGTTACGCTCATTTCTACAAACTACTTTGAAAACTCGCGAAATTTTTCACGATCTGAATAATGCATTCCGCAACGCAGTATTCTACTAACGCGAGAAGATAAAGTATTAAAGATTAATAACATATATACAGTCACCTTTGCACACAAATAAATGTTTATCAAGCTGCCGCGGTAAATTGTGATCTAATTTCTCTTTCCTGTTCTTTTTTTGAGGACGGTTTTTTTTATACAGTGGTCACTCAGACTGCCTTGCTTTTTCACTGTCTAAAAGCGTCAGGGAATGGTCTTTCGGCTCCTTCACATTGGGTTTTTTTATTCTCCAGATATTTAAATAACCATGCAAATAACCATGGATCCCAACGCATTGCTCTGTGTCACTAGCAAAAGCGGGGCTTACTTGTAGATAAGCTGACTTTAAGTGCAACTGTTGTACGCGACATTCCGTGAAACAGGTTTCTTGCTACTTCCCGTTTTGAACGATCTGGTCTGGCGGTACTCCAATGCGATACACCAAGGTGTAGGTACCGCTAACTGCTTTGTGGATAGAATTCCTCACCTAAATTTGTATTTAAACTTGTGTTTTTAAATACATTCGTTCACTTCTAACAAACTTGGGTAATCGTTCGGAGAAGTTGAATAGTTACAGCATTACCTACTCTATTGCTGGCGCTTCGCAATATAGAGAATTTACGTGTAATGCCCCCCCCCCTCCCCCCATACTGAGCCCTTAGCTTTCAACTCCTGTTGCTTTGTCTCTCAATGTGAGTTCATGGGCCGGTGCTTTGAAAAGTATTTGTGGAAATTACAGTCATCATGAATGAAACCGGAACCACTTCTTGACTGGCCTCAATATTGTTACAAATTTTGTCGTGGTTTCGGTGTTCTTGCTTTGGATGTTTCAGCATTTTACTGTTTTCAGGCTTTTTGTATATGGTGGCCAGGCTTGACACGTTCCCAGAGAAAATTTTAGGACAATGCACCTATTTGTAGTTGTTTTTCTAAAACTTTGCATTCGATTGCTAGGCTTTTATGTTTTCTTGCGTTGAGGATCATACCAGGACATGCACAAATACTGATGTGACCCAAAAAAGAACAATAACCAAACTGTCCAAAAAATAAAAGAATAAACTACGGATGAACTTCACACACGCATTCTTGCAGTGACTTGAGCTTTCTGAGGTCGAATGATTGACTGCAGGCAGGCACCTTTACAATTTTTGTTCCTTTTCAGTGAGGTGCGCTCTGTGGTAGGCTTGTCTGTTTCTGATTGCTGCGTCGCACTGATGGCACCAAGGAGCCATGACATAATGGTTTATGGCCCGAATGGCTCGAAGAGGAAAGAGAATACCAAGTATGTTAGCTCGCGCGGGCACGCACATATCTATTACCTCCTGTGGTATGATTACCTTTATGATTACATTGATTCCACTCTGAAGTATTGACTTTCTTAGCCATTCAAAATTCTTTTATTTTTTCTCCTCAACAGCCCTTCTTTCACTATATATATATATATATATATGTATGTATTTATATATATATTTCATTGGCGTCATGCAGTATGTTAATTATTCCTGATGGTTACATGCATGACCAATCCTACTTTTGGGTATTTGGCATTATCATAGGGTACGCAAACTCGGACCTTTTAGCCTTCGGAGGAGACCGCATTAAGAATTTTAACCAAGAAAATATGCCCTGAGTTCTGCGTCTATTCAGGATGCGGTTCCTGGCCCTGTGGCTACAGGATTGGTTGCTACAGCGCGCATTCCGGATTCCAGGAGCGATTGTGGCGCTGGAGTGCAAGGACTGCATCCCTGTCGCGGCTCCTTTCGCCGAAAGAGGAGTGCTGCAAAACATTATCGCGATGGCAACCTTTCATCGTACTGTGCCTAAAAATTGTCGCCCCGCTCCGAGCCTGCGGCAGTGAACACAGAGAACGAAGAGGTTCTGACCGTGGTCACCACTCACGGTACATGCACCAGAGAGAGCCGGTCCTCGCACAGCCATAATGTAATAGCTCATCGACCGCGTCTGGCCGTTGATGCTGAAGGCCTCTGTGTTCAATTCTGGCGGCGTATTGTAGCATTCAAAAGCCTTAAACTATATATAATGATGTATTATTAGTAGTTTTTTGGCAATACTTTAATAAAGAAATTTATATATATGGGACCTATTCATACGGAATATTGGACACGGGAGTTGTGGGAATAGTAGGATATATAGGGATTGTAAAATGTGGTCGGCGGCCCATGTTGTAGGGAAAATGAGGGCCGAGGTTGAAAAAACATAAATATCAATAAAATACAGTATGTACATAACAAAATAAGAAAAAAACACATCCTGGGGGGGGTCGAACCAGATTTCCTACCGCACGTCAGCCAAGTAAGCTAACCAATACTTTTTATTTCCTTTATTGCCTTCTCAAACAACACTTCAAACAATACAGACACCACCAAACTACAATACGCTGTGGTTCTAAGATGAGAGCCTTTCTAGGCTCATGAAAGGAAATCCTGTGCGCGAACGCATCGCGTGAGATTTGTGCGCGAGATCTCGCGAGATGTGTTCTCCTTGTCTAGTACTGGTGCCATCAGCAATCACACACTTGAACGCGTGCCAAGGAATGCCATGCGGCAGGAGCGATGATGTACCGCTCAAACCCACACCTGCCGGGAAAAAATGTGACAGATACTGCTACTTTCCTTTCCTGGAAATCAATTACAATTATATGTAGCACTGCAACGAACGCCGAAAAGAGACAAATTAAAGGAGAAGAAGGGTGGGCTTTCGGCATCCTCCTCTTAAGAGACATCTAAGACACCCTCTACTTTTTTATATATTTATTTCCAGGCTTTAACAGACCTCAAAATACATACATCAAACTATATCGCAGAAAATAAATAAACCGCCAATTCTTACGAGTATGTCTTTGACACCTTAACATTTTCTAAGCGTAGTCAAGGATTCTAACTTTGGTAACTATTTAAGGGAACATGCTTGAGATTTCGCAACATCAATAAACCTCTGAATACTTTCACGGAAGCACATGCGTGCCAGCTGGATGTGAATATCTCAGTGATAACCAGCCATTTGCGAGTGCCATATACAATGGAGGCCCACGAGCATAACTAAATCAAAGGGACAACCATCTTCATTATCTGTAGGCTAAAATCTAATCCATACGAGGGGAGCTGTAACTCTTTTTATAGTCCCTTATAAGACGTCAAGGTAATAGACCCCTTCCCAACAGTGCAAAATTACGGGATCAACTTTTTCGGGCTTTTTACAGGTGAGGCAGTTAGATCACCATGCGGATATATCTTTTTCTATAGTGTGTAAAATCCTCATGTGTTATATTTCTAGGAATAAAGTTGATCGTGCACGAGGCATTACACCTTCCAGCTAAGAGAACAGCGATATATAACGCCAAATGCTGTTTTTTCTTATCTCGACCAATACAGTGGAATGCTCGTGTCCACTAGAGCACACAACCTTGCGTCCAGTGGCTGTCTATAAAAACGGTTGGAAAATAACATTTGAATCATTGTTTTTTATTGCAGAACAAAAAAGTGGCAGTCCTAACTATATTTTTAAGCGCAGAGGGTCGCTCGGCAATTTTGAAACCTACAGGTGAAGGCGACGTGTCCTCATGGGCACACAAAACCGAAACTGATGAAAAGAAATCCATCGAGCAGGTTCTAAGGTCTCCGCAAGACGCTGCTGTCCGTATGTCGGTGTTCACGAATGCCACAAGAAATTGGTGCAGGCTGTGACCCCCTTTGTGACAGGCAAGACATGTTTGATGTCGACTATATGATTGTCTCAGGGAACGGCAGGAGACACATAAAATAACTTCGACGGTATGAACACGCTAGGCAAGGCAGGGAGCATGTTGTGGCAGTTGAACACACGGGTATCTACTATAGCTGTCTCCATTGACCGCCAAGGTGCTTCCTTTTTTAAAGCTAGTCAGTACCTGATCAAAATGCCCCGTGTAGTAGCATGCAAGCATTTTTGGCGTCATCATAGTCACTCAAAGAAATACTATGCATATTATTTCGATTCCATGTAAAGCGTTTTTGAGCACACCTAGATGCAGTCTTACTCGAGTGCTGACCCCACACTGCAAATGTGTACCAGAACTGACAGGTCGGAGGGCTGTATCCTTGAAGGTTCTCAGGTTTTCTTGAACGCAAAACCATCATGCCCCATGCAATTCCTGATGACACATCCCGAGTCCTTGCAGAGCCTACTGAGGCGCAGTCAAAATGCAGAGACAATGAGGACTTTGATGTAAACTCTCTAAGAATCAAAACGAAGCTGTGCCTCCGAAGCAATGCGCGATTTCTTCTTTCTGCCCTTACTTCTTTCTTTAGCCTGCCTAACAATTTCATAGTACACAGACGTCGATTGTGCCTTTATTGTCAATGCGCAGCCTGAGTTTACATAAAGCATAGTGGAACTTAGAACTCCATATATTGCGGCAAAGCAGTCGGAATATAGAGAAGTTTGGGAGGTGAAGCTACGCTAATTGCTACAATCTATGTTGCGGCAAAGCAGCTGGAATAGAGAGAAGTTTGGAAGGTGATGCTACGCTAATTGATACAATCTATGTGGCCAATGCACCCCCTTTTTCGTGAAATTTGAAATCGCTTGTTATTGTACTTTTGCAATGAGAACTGCAACAGGGGATGAAGACAAACAATCACAGAAAGAAGATATTTCATTCTTCTTCTCCTTTTCCTCATGCACACATTTCAGCGGATAATGATATTCGGCATTGTACTGAAGTATGTCGCATTATCTCAGGTCCACAGATTTCCAAATGAACGTGGTAGAGAAAGCAGAGTTTCGAAAACAAAATTGTCAAATCATTGTTGAGTTTCGAAAACAAAATTGTCAAATCATTCCTTTTTAAGCGTAATTAAATTGGAGTAGCCGTCGTAGCCCAAAGTTGCAGCGTCGAGAAAAACACTAATACTGCAGATTTCTCATTATATAAGACAACTTATTGGTAGCAAGGCTGTTCAAACAAGGGCAGAACCATGAAGAAGCAAGATATAGTTAAGCTAGAAAACAGCCCAATAATGCAAAAGCTGCAACCACTAGTTGAGAAGCAGCTATTCTTCATGTAGCTATTCATCATTCAGTAACATTTCTATCTGCTCTCATTTTCTGCAAGTCCACTGTCTCTCTTGAACGGTGTTACAGGGATATTGCTGGTTTGGGAATATACAGGGTAGCATGACTTGAGGCGTGTAAGCACCATGGAGTTTCACCGGCAGAGCTCGCTGTAAGCTGTCCATCGGGTCCTCCTCCTAAGGTTTCAGGTGAGCCAGGGTCGTCTCCGAAAATGCATCCTCTTACACATCACCGGAGAAGTGGCACTCTGCAAACAAAAGTCCGAAAGGAGTGAGCCAGCTGACATTTTCTGGCATTACATGTTTACACAGGGAGAACTATCAGGCTTTGCGCCACTTATTTCCTGCACAGAAAAAACAACTATACTTTGGCAGGACCTGAATTGTGCGGGACCCATACTTCCTTTAACCCAAACTTTCAATGAATCAGTGCTAGCACAGAATTTTTTACCGTCAGCATGTGTGAGGCGCTTTCGGTAACCTCTGCATTGTTTTCCAACACTGTTCAAAATATTTCTTTGGATTAGCATCCTGCCGCGGAGGCTGCGTTTCGATGGAGAGGAAGCAAAGAGGAATCCGTGTGCTGTGCGTTGTCAGCGCACGTTAAAGATCCCCAGGTGATCGAAATTACTCTATAGCCCTCCACTACGGCTCCTGCTTCTCTCTATCCACTTTCACTCCCGCCTGTCTCTGTTCCCTTATGGCGCGGTTCATGTGTCCAAAGAAACAAGTGTGTCAGATACTGTGCCTTTCCCTTCCTATGCACCAATTATTGTTATTAGCATCCTCATGGCTTCATCCAAATAATGGTTTTGTTTGATGATGACTTGACTAGCTCGTTATTCAGAGAGCTTGGAGCGGATGGGCAAGTTTATTAACAGCGTATGGTAATTAGAAGTGTCTGCCTCGGTCCTTCCTCTAGCTTCTCTCACCACCGATGGCTGAAAAGGCTGAGGAAAGTTTCTCTTATGTGCAAGGAGCATATTTTCGCAAGTGTGTCTCTCCGATCACTTGTATATTGTTTGAAGTTTACTTGAGAGCGAACATTTATTATTCTGCATGTTTTGCTTTTCTAAGGCTATGAAAATTTATAACAGACCAGAGTCGGATGCATTATACCTCTGTCATCATGGGGTGCCATCGTTTTCACTATGGCGGCCGAAATGTACCTATGTATGTACTGTTGTTGTTTCACCTCAGGCGCGAGTGCCGAGCGCGAAGTTCACTTGTGCCCTATGACGGAGCACAGCGGCTAAACCAGTGAAAGTACCGGTTAGTGTGTGCAACTTTCCTTTTCCTGTCTCCTACGGTCATCATCATCATCAGCAGCAGCAGCCTGACTATACCCACTGCAGGGAGGAGGACTCTCCCATATTTCTCCAATTAACAGGGTTCTGTGCTAGCTGCATTCACTTGACAGCCGCAAACTTCTTAGCCTCATCCAACCACCTAACTTTCTGTCGCCCCCTGCTATGCTTTCCTTCTCTTGGAATACAGTATGTTGCCCTAAGCGACCATCGGTTATCCTCTCTTTGCACTACGTGTCCTGCCCATGCCCATTTCTTCTTCTTGATTTCTACTAGAATGTCATTAACTTGAGTTATTTCTCTGACGCACACTGCACGCTTCTTATCTCTTCATGTTACCCCTACCAAGTTTCGTTCCTTATCCCCCTGCGTAGTCCTTCACTTAAGTAGAACTCTCTTGGTTAGCCTCCACGTTTCAGTCCCGTAGGTGAGTATACAGGTAATATGCAACTGTTGTATACTTTTCTCTTGAGCGTAACCGGTAAGCTGCTAGTCATAATCTGCGAATGCTTGCCAAAAGCGCTCCTTTCCAATCTTATTCTTCTTGTTATTTCCTTTTCGTGGTCTGGATCTGCGGTTACTACCTGTCCTAAGTAGACACATTCGACCACTACTTCCAGTGGTTCGTTACCTAACGTAAACTGGTCTTCCTTCCCGAGGCTGTTGAACATTACCTTAGTCTTCTGCATATTGATTTTCAAGCCTACCTTTCTACTTTTCCTGTCTAGGTCACAAATCATTCTTTGCAATTCATCGCCTAAGTTACTTAGCAAGGCAATGTCATCAGCAAATCGCAGATTACTGAGGTATTCTCCATCTACCTTTATCCCTAACTGCTCCCATTCCAAGTCTCTGAATACTTCCTCTGAGCAAGCTATGAACAATACTGGGGAGATCGTGTTTCTTTGCGTAACACCTTTCTTTATGGGAATTTTGTTACTTTCTTTATGCAAAACTATGGTTGCTTTGCAGCCACTATGTATACCTTCGAGCACTTTCACGTATCGTCTACCCCCTGATTTCGCAATGCTTGCATCACCGCCGAGGTATCTAGTCAGTCAAATGCTTTTTCATAAACAATGAATGCTGTGTATAAGGGCTGGTTATATTCCGAGCATTTTTCTATCACCTGATTGATGGTATGGATATGATTGATAGTAGAGTACCGTTTCCGAAACCCTGCTTGATCCCTTGCTTGATTGCAGTCTAAGGTTGTCCTGATTCTATTAGCGATTACCTTAGTAAATCCTTTATACGTAGCAGACAGTAAGCTGATTGGTCTGTAATTTTCAAGGTCCTTAGCGTCCCCTTTCTTATGAATGAGGATAATTCTTGCGTTCTTCCTTGATTCTGGTGCCGCCGATGACACCAGGCACTGCGTATGCAGGGTGGCCACTTTTTCTAGCACGATATCCCCCCCGTCCTTCAACAAATCTATAGTTATCTGATCCTCTCCAGCCGCTTTCCCCCTTAACCTCGTCCTTCGTCATAGTGGAACGTCTGACTGTTTTTCCTTCCCGCCAATCTCATTACGGTCCTGACTACTTTGGCTACTGTATAGATCAGTATAGAACTCCTCGGCTATGACTATCTAGTCGATATTTGTGATGACGTTGCCCGCCTTATCCCTTAGCGCATACATCCAATTTTTGCCTATTCCCAATTTCTTCTTCACCGCTTTAAGGCTTTCGCCGTGCATTACAGCACGTTCAATTTTCTCCGTGTTATACTTCCTTGTATCGAACACTGCGCTTATTGATTAGCTTTGATATCTCTGCCAGTTCTATCATGTCTGTTGGATTGGAAGCTTTCATACTCTGGCGTTTCTTAACCAAATCTTTCATCTCCTTAGACAGCTCACCGGTATCCTCTCTAACTATCCTACCACCTACTTCCACCGCGCACTCAGTAAAGATATCTCTGAAATTATTGTTCATTGCTTCTAGGGTAATGTCGCCATCCTCGGTTAGAGCTGAATACCTATTCTGTAGCGAGATCCTGAACTCTTCTGCCCTCCCCCTCACCGCTAATTCGTTGATGGACTTTTCTTACTAATCTCCTACGGTAACCGGACACAATCCCAGCTCTTTTTTTCTTTTGTGCGAGATTTAAGGCGACAGCCTTTTATGGCTCATGACTCGCCAGCGTGTCCGTTCATGCGTGCGCGAGAAGTGTCCCACTTCGCGAAATTACGCGCGATACCGCGGGACTTTCCCCTTCAATCATCCAGATGACGCCAGCAGAAAAACAAAAATTCTGTCCCCGCGGGGAATAGAACCTCCATCCCTCGGATGCCCTATTGAGCGGTTTATCCAAATGCTTCACGCCCGTGATCATGAAACACACATCATAATTCTGCTTGTCTGCCGTGAGGATTATAGTAGCGTTATTCCGCGTGTGACGGACACTGCGCCTTTTCTTTCCTGTAAACAAATTGTACAACGCCGGTGAACTTTGATGCGTTGAACGGAACGCTGGTTGTGTTCCACAAGAGGCGCTCAATGTACCGTGTCCAGCAGCAACGCTGAGGCTTTTGCATTTGTCCACTCCGGATTCTGTAGGGCTCTCGAAATGCTTTCTTCCGCTCTCTGCGCGCGTTTTGAAAACAAACGGAAAAGTAACGGCATACCGCTTTTTTTTATGCAGTAGAGGAAAATATGGATTCATTCGCGAAATAAACCGGTCAGTTTGACTGCGCACGTTGTATACAAACTTTGATTTGCTTTTTATTCAGTGCTAGAAGAATAATCTTGCTGACAGATAACCTTTTTACTTACTTTAGTTAGCTAACTTTTTCTTCTGTTGTTCCTCTTAAGAAAAAAGAGAAAATCGTGAGATTTGAAATCGCCTGCTAAACAATTCACGCAAATACATGTTTCTGCCCAGAATTCGTTTTTCGTCTACTTATTAGGGCAAGGCGTCAGCGCTATTCTTTAAAAATTAAAGTTTACAATCAGCAGGACAGATGCCTGTCTGTTTTTTTTTTCTGACAGCAAAGTGCTGCGTTAGTGACAGTGAATTGATAGAAAACATTTCTGAAACGCACGTAGAATGATCAGTGCGTGTAATCAATGGGAATAATAAGCGTTCAGAAAAACATATTGCAACATTGTGTCACCGCCCTACTGCGCTTCTCGCAGTCGTTGAATCTATTTGCTTCGGATCGCATTTTTTTAGGCAATACCATTCTTTTCCACTTGGCGGCAAGGCCGTGTCCTGCTAACTTTGATGGCAAGACTTCAAGGTAGGGAGCAGTTATGAAGAAGTATTGAGCTTTGCAGCACAATGGAGCTGATGTAGCATTACACAGATATATGGAGCAAATGATGCAGCACTTCAACACTAATGTAATTCAATGGCATTTAAAGAGAAATTAGTCCTAACAATTCCTCAACCAGCAGGGGCTCCCGCCGTCAACCAATTTAAGTACCTATCTCACCCTCTCTCTCTATTTATCACGCACAAATACTCTGTGAAACAGGCGGCGGAAGAAAAAAGAAGGCGGATAATGAATTAACCGGGCGAATTGGGAACTTGAAGCGCTCTCCAAGATCACAAGCCGCTAGCACGCTCCCCTACTCCAAACCCAATGCATTAACCAGCCCACGCAAAGCTACCCTCCATTCCCTTCCATGGCAAGCTCAACCTAAGAAGCGCCAACGACCACCCACAATTAAAAATTTTCTTTCCATAAAGAATTCGGTGTTGTCCTCAAATATGTGTCTCACCGATCTAACAAAAATGGAAAAAGCTTGAGTGTCTCTGCGCCACGTGTGCATTCCATCTGACGGAGAGGAGGGATGCCGAGAATTGCTTTTGGGGCATTGTTGTTGGCGCTGACCGCTTTTGTGGCTGGTAGCCTCTGTGTGTGGTCTGTGTAGGTTGGGGTGGAGGGGGGGGGGGGGGGGGGGGGGGGGGGGGGGGGGGAGGCTTTTCTTAGCTGCGTTGTCGGTATGCTTGGTAGAAGCAGAGTCAAGCTATGAGACGCAGGCGATGAGGTCGACAGAATGGAACGACATTCCCGGGAAAGGGAGGTCGCGATTCAACATACGAGTGTCTAATGCAGCTATCTCCTTTGACTGCGAAGGGTTCCATAGGTGCGCCCTTTGGCCATACTTAGCAGGGTTTTTAATTCGCAGGCGCACATAACGCCTACTTGTGCGGAGGTCATGCACAGACTAAAGACGCTTTATCAAGGGCACACTTACCATTGACGTCACTTAGAGTTGAGAGGAGCAGCAAGTCTCGAGCAAATTTTATATTAGGCTTGTCACTTTTTTCCCAAGACTATCAAGCTACTTAAGCGCGAAGAAATTTATTCTTCTTCAAGGTTTCTTTTGAAAAAAAAAAACGATAAGATGAATACAAAATTATTTTCTATGTAATACAATGCACCGTATTTGGGCTCTCAACGTTCTGCGGTCTGCAAGGAGCTCTCTATAGCGTTTACTCTTTTAAATCCTGCGACCACCCGACCAAAGGAGGCATAAAGAATAGTAGGCATGCATTTTATGGAATTGTCACTCACGGATAGAGATGGGAACAGCAGCCGAGACACCCGTGCATGGAGAAGCCTGCAGCGTCCAGCTATTCCTCCTCCTGGCCAGGGCACGCATAGGGCCTTGGCTGTGATGGCAGCCCAACCGATAGCTCCTGGAAGTTTTCTTGTAGTATCTCTGCAGCGCAGGAAGTTGTCGGAGCACCAGACGGATGATGTATCACTCCACGTGTGCCGCTACCTCGTTGCTGGTTTTTCGGCTGCAGTGAACAGGTTCACAGATTACCTTTGATGCAGGGCTAGGGAAGGGGCTTTAACTCCGGGTATACTGGCTCCTGACTGGGGCTGCTTTTGAGAATGCTCCCTCACGCATACCTATGTTTAGGTTGCTACTTTATGAATCTCTCATCTTTAATTTTTGCCCCCACAATCTGACGCCCAATCATTAGCCTATAGTCCTACGTTGTCCCATTACATTAAATATAAGACCACCTAACACTGTTATTTGGATAGCTCCGATTTACCCAATACGTAAGGAGAAGTCTACGTCGCCTCGGTGTACAGTATCGTGTTCATTTCCCAACGGTTCAATCTCGGCCGTCTATCTGTTCGTAGAATCTCCGATTGGCAGCTCCTGCCAGGTCACAAGGTCACATGGTCATAACGCACTGACCAAACTGTACGCTGCCATCTCGCGTTATATCTGCCAACTATCACATCAATACTCGTGAGTTTACTCTCACTCAGCCGACACCGCTGGCAGCGCCTCATTGCCTGCCTAAAAATGCCTTCAACTCTATCCTGGCAAAAGAAAAAAGAAAAGAACTGAGCAAGCAACAACGGGTCAAAAATGGAGCAATATTTACTGGGCAAAAAAAAAAGAAACCAATGGATGAAACAAATCTTGCCTACTTACTGACAAAAATCTCGGCCGCAGAGTATTTACATTCGAGCAAAAAAATAGACGGAAAAAAGAAAGCAGATAATTCGGCAATATTCTCGAGCATGCTACAATACAGGATGACTTTCACACAGGCATGAAACCTTCCGAATACAGGTAAAATATATGAGGCGGCCTTGGAGTGACCTTGACCGCAGTAGTATCGCTACGGCATTCAGACGAGCAAAGCCTGCCTAGCATATATGAATACGTCTATCCTTACCCAAAATAAACAATGAAGCTCATAGCGATATGGCATTTAAAGACAACCTATTGCTACCCTTATGATTGGCCAGATGTATTTTGTTATTTTTTTTAGCGTTTTAAAATAAGAGCTTCGCAGAGCTGTTTACTCTACATCAAGGAAATGTCACAAAATATATGCCAATGTTCTGTGAGTATTTTGACCGGCGCGTAACAGTGATCCGCGAGCGGCCTGTCTCCCATCGGATTGCAGTCAGTTTAGGCAAGGCGCAGTATGATTCCTGTTTAAAAATGCCTGGCCATGGTCTCCAATCAATCCACTGGAAGCGAGCGCCGAATTCATCTGGCGAGTCTCAGAACTGAGGTGATCTTTGTAGCACTGACTATGGGAGGTGTCACGTAACTTTCTGCACACACTGCTGAGCACGACCGCGTTTGTTGGTATAAACATAAAACCTCCGTCCGAGATTTAAATCCTTATCGAACTCTGAAGTCCTTCTTTTGTTTGCGCTGGCTGGACACTTAAGCGTTCATGGAAATAGTTTCATTCGTGATAACAAGTGCATTGCTTATATACTTTCCGGTCCAGCAATAGCATGGTATCCCAGATTTATATGATATTTTGTACTGCCAAACCACTATTCAAATTCGCTTGAATGACCAGGGCCGGCTTGCACGATAAAGTCCGAGCTAAGTCCAGACTTAAATGGTGTCTTTAGAAAGACCAAACTTATTAAAGACGGCTCGTGTTCCGAACGTCGAACGCTTCGGGTTCATGTTCACCAGAGTGGCTTCTCAGAACGGCCTCAGCAACCACTTGGGGCATTTTTCCTCGTAACACAATCTTAAGCCGCAAAAAGCAATGGCACGGATTTTACACAACGCAAAATTGACGGAATGTGTACATCTTACAGCAGGGACAGTGCCAGCGCATCCCTGTATTTCCCTAATTTCTCTACTTAGACACCTGGCGTCCTTGTGTCTTAACCAAGACAGCACTAGAGTCGTAATCATACAAGCAATTTATTCAAGTCAGGACTGAAGCCCAGTCTTGACTCCAGTCTTAAGCCGCCATGCTAGTGGCCTATTCTTTAGACTCCAGTTAAGTCTGGACTTAGCTAAGACAGTCTTAAGATTGTTTTGCGCAAGCGGGCCCAGTTCTTTGGAAGGTGCATGATTAAGCGTCCATTGTAGTGCGCCTTTTGCCCAGCAGCGCCGCAGGAAATAATCAGCCAAACAAGAAATCAGTTCAATGCTACAAGGATACTTCGTTTTTCTCTCTCTAAACCATACCGTATCAAAGCAAATAGCTATTCAGTGCTCTTAAGCTTCACAATAGCGAGGTGTCGGGCGAATCCGTCATGTGTCTAGCGAATCTGGGCGGTAAACTAGGACGGGCAAGAAGAAAGGAATAGACAAAACAATGTAAACACTGATAAACTCTGAAAGCACTTGCTGCAGGCCTAGTTGGTTAGGGCGCTTCGTACTGTCACCTACCTATGGGTATTGTCTGTTTTATACGCCTTAAAACTATTTAATTGTAATAAATTCTGATCTCCGTTTTTTCATGTTTAGGAGCGTTTGGATACGAAACTCGAAGACCTGGATTCGATACCGGGAGGCGGTGACTTCGCTTTGAGGCAAGTGAAACGCTGGTATCCGCTGTTAGTGCACTGAAAGGACGCCATGCGGTCAGTTTGCGTCCATTGGGTGTTCAAAACAGCCTTAGTGGTTTTAGGACGTTAAAGCAACTAAACTGGACTTATTTCGTCTACACCCGAGTCCAAAGCGCTTTTTTGGAGGGTTGGGAGGAGGGGAGGGGG
The DNA here is from genome assembly GCF_055883805.1 of Amblyomma maculatum. Classification (NCBI taxonomy): domain Eukaryota; kingdom Metazoa; phylum Arthropoda; class Arachnida; order Ixodida; family Ixodidae; genus Amblyomma; species Amblyomma maculatum. The sequence goes on along the minus strand of NW_028146738.1, from coordinate 3,751,158 downwards.
TCTGCCTATTTGTCAACCGTGAAGCAATCCACGATAAAACGCCAATATGCTTGGTTAGCGCTAGCTGGTTGACCTTGTTTCAATGGACGCCCGTCTACCTCAAAATAAATCAAAACTGGTAACACACTTAATAAATTAAATGGGATAGCGCCTTTCTTATGATGGTTCCCAGTCGAAAAAAACTACAAAACTGTGTCAAAAATATGACAAAATATCCTGTAGTTCTGTGTAACCATCAGATTTTTTCTGTAGTTCTGTAGTTTTTCTGTAGTATATTTCTGTTGTCTGTAGTTCTGTAGCACTTTTCTGTTGTAACTAAAGAAATTTCTGATGTTACTACAGAATGTTCTGTTGTCACAACAGGTTTCTCGTCAGAAACCGGACAAACATTCTGTCGTAACATCAGAAAATTTTCTGTAGTTTTTTCCGACTGGGTTTATTTTTATTTACCCATGCGGATAAAACGGCCGAGAAGGATTGAAAAATGCTTCACGGTTCTCCTTCCCCTTGAACTACATTGGTGGCAGAGATAACTATGAGCTACCTAACTACATTGCCTTTTCTTCATACGTTTTGTTTTATTTTCTTGCTTTCATTATCATTCCTTTAACAGCATTAAACATTCCTATAATATGTCAGTAAACCATTCGCATTACAACGTGTTCTGTAGATGGTCCTCAAAGACGTTCGGTGCCAACAACCCTTCGTAGACTATTCTTCACGGGCCCCTATCATGCGGTGGGCGTGGGGTCGAATCCGAAAGGCGAAACATTACTTTCATTGAATTGCGTATTTTTATGACAGGTTTATGGATCAAAGCATGCAATTTGTTTTTACACAGACGGCTTTTTGGCTCAATGAGCCCAATTAGTGACCGAGTAATGAATGACCGCATACGTGTGGCACAGCGGGCTAACGTTGCCGACAGCAATAGGCGTTACTTTCCTCAAGGCTTCTGTCCTAAACGCTGTCTACGGTAAGAGGACGTGGGACTGCGTACAAGGGCAAAGCCGTAGCCACTGATCGCGAAGAATATATGAGTATATACGTCAGCTTTGCTTGTCTTCTGTTTTTGTCAACGGGGGAACTTAATGACGGCCTTTATTGTCATGTTATGCAGACGTATAGCCGCGATATGACGCTCTTCTTGACAATTTTAGTTATTTCTTTAAGCTAACGCTCATGAAGGCAATCGCGCAAGAATCCTTTAATGACGAGGCATCTCGTTTGATGTTCACTGGTTGGCTCACAGCTCTCCAATGAGGGTCGTTCCCCCTCCGAAGTAGGCTCACCGCAGATGCGCATCGGGCATGGTGGTAGTGGTCTCCACGCCCTCCATTTTCACCGCGACCGTTCTCAGCGAGTGGAGGGCAGACCAAGGATCCCTGGCCGAGCTTGATGACCGTTGGCCGCCTAGGAGATCGCATCGCAGAGCATGCACCGTGGCCGGAGTTCCCAGGGCAGTAGGCGAATCCTTACGTGACGGCGGCACGCAACCAAGCTGGATCCAGGGGCACCGCTGGTCCAGTCGATAATGCAACAGGATGGCAGGCCGCAGTCAAAGAGGCATTGAGACTGCACGCTGAGCACAGTGGCCACGTTCGAATTATCGGATGTTGGTGGATGGAGGCAGAACACGTGCGCATGAACGATTGAAATTTATGTTTAACCTCCTCTTCTTCACGGCACTTTAAGTAGCTATAAATAATACTGGTCGGCTTCGCTCTGCCACACTTACTCGATGGACTAGGGACCCAGTCTTTGCTATTGTGGACAATAAAGATTTTTTCGACAAAAACGACTTCGGCGAGTCGCTTTTCCGCTCGAGATAAAATCGACGCATTCGCCGCAAATGGCACGAAGTGAGAAAGGTTACTTTACAGGCACTGAAAATTTCAAACCAAATAACTTAATAAACTCATGCGCCACACTTCAATTTTAATGAAAATATTACTATCTTAGAATTCTAGGCGCGGAAGTTATCAGACGGTTTAAATTTCCGCATTAACTTCTTTCTTTTTCTGTCAAGTGTTCGTGGGTCCAGCGGTTTTGTTCTTAAAAGCATACGAGTCTGAGTCATGGCACTTAGCGAACGAAGCTAATCAAATTTTATATGTTAATATTTGTTTTTTGTGCTTAATAGAGCGAATTGAGCAGTGATGCTTTCCTGAATTATAGGAAAGCAAAGGAGATGGGAAAAGTGGAGTTATTTCCTGTCACCAGTTTTTTGCTCTCCTAAAAGGAAGGCATATAAAGGGAAGGCGTTGCTGTTGCAAAACAAGTTCTGTCGATCGATGGTACATAGACTGAACCTGAGAGAAGTTTGATATGAAGGGGCACGAATCAGAAAGGGCCAATCCCTCTAGTAGAAAGGAGGATGGGGGAGTTGGGAAGTCGCCACTCTCCGAAGCAACATACACACATGCTCGTGTTGACAGGGTGCAAACTGCTCCAGATAAATCGATATTTCTAACTTAGCAAAGTGATATGTATATGCTGATTCGCAAGGAGGCGCAGCAGAGTAAACCCTCTTCCCTTAACGAACACATAGAAACATTATGTGCAAGGCAGTAAACCGCGAACAGTAAACGCGAACAGTAAACCTTATATGCCGGTTTGAGGTGTAGCTGAAAAACTGCGCGAGATAGTGATATCTTAGTGCTAGGGGAGCGTAACTGCAACATCTCTAACGACTGCTGCTTTAAAGGATGCCTGATCTTGAGATACAAACTGGATGTGTCAATCAGAGATGCGCTTTGATATGCACTGAATGTGATCCTTGCGAAGGCAATAGAGCTTGGACTTTTGTTTTAAGGCGAAAGTCTTTAATGCCTCATACTGTCATTAGCAAATGTGTCCGCGTTTCGGGTGCATGCCTTATATGGCCATATGCCCATCACCACAGAATCGATGCATAATCAATAGCAAGCGGATGATAACAATACATGATTTAAGGCGTTTGCAAGATAATTTCTTGATAATTTACGACCAATATTAAAATAATTAAGCATATGGAGGTCATCGTAACTATATCACTAACCATCACTTACTAGTTAAGGGATGTTTTAACACCATCCAGACATCACTTGCTAATCAAAAGGTGCAATTCATGGTTAACTATCACTAACCAATAGTAATGGTTAGACGTTTTGAGATTACCATAGCCGCCATATGGTGACTCCATCTGCCGTGACGTCGTTACCGGATGTGCCGCCATCATGACGTAACATCAGGTGATATCTAATAACCGGAAGTTATAACGACGCCACATCCGACCATGACGTCATGACTGGTGATGACGTTACCAGGAGATTCCCGCATATACGAAGCTGACCCCGCCGGGCGTTCAATCCAGGAGTCCGTGCGGCGCCTTTCATTTGGCGCTTCCTCGAACGCCGCACGACAGAGCATATATAGAAATAGACTTAGCACAGTAGGAATCAGCGGCGTTTAAAGTTGGTTAACAGCTAAGTAAACACGCAGCATCTGTCATAATTGTAGTCAATAACAAACGGTCTCGCAGTCAATTCCTAAGCAGCGCGGCGAGGAAGGCGTCCGCCTTGAAGCACTTTAGTGAGCCTAAGTGCCCGTAACTTTTTAATGAAGAACAGGACAGCTATTGCCGCCCCAACTGATGTTGCATAAAGAACATGATTACAAAACAGGGTCGTTCAATCTTGGGATAAAGACGGTACAGCGTGGTGCGCGCTCTGTGGATAGCTTGTGCATCTGGCGGGGCTGCGCAATGAAGCAAGGTAGTGTAGATGCAGAACGACCTGGAAATGGCGCTTCGTGCCATGCGCGCAGAGAGAACAAGAAGTGGTTTTCAGAGTCGTTTGGTGCAATGTGCCACTAGAACACGTGCGGCAGCGCTCGAGCACTTCAAACCCATAGTGAACAATACTCTTCATGACCACTACTCGCATTCATTTATCTGCGTTGAAGTCATTCTGTTGTATATAGGTTCTAGACTATTTTTATACTTATCATTACTTGTTTACTGGAAAATGTAAGTCATCGCTCTTATGTCCTTATGTGACCGACCTTTTATATTCAAATAGAACACCAAGCTACCAATATTTTGCTTGGCTGCGTATTCTTCATGGGTCACTTATGTGCGAACTAATTATTCACTTTAATGTTCTTTAGACTGACGCGTGTACTCTGCTCTCTATGTTGTGCACTGTAACGTTGTAGCCGTGTTGTGTTTTGCCGATTTGTATAACGTCAGTGCAAGTGGCTTCGCGAATTTTTACGCAAGGGTAGCCACCGCCAATATCAGGCTCCAACATTTCTATGTATGTCTGTGTAAATAACAAGTAAAGGGTAAGCGGCTGCTAATGTAAACAAGGAATATGCCTAGCTCGCATTTCAAAAGTTCAAAGTATTTTCGTCTCTAGAACTTTCTTTCAGACAATCCATACCTCAAGGATGGCATCGTTGACAGAAACCCTTCTAGTTAGGTTGAAATATTCATGTTCAGAAATAGTAGAAACAGCCGTCTTTTTTTCTTTGAGTAAAACGTTTGGGGTCTGAAGCGATCTGTTCTTCAAGACGCGAGCTACAAATCTCCGAGCAACCTCAGGTTCCGGCCTTCGCTTTGCCTTTAATAGCCACGTAACGAAGGCCGGTTACATCGTTCGCATTGAAGAACGAGGAGTTCCGAGAAGCCTGTGCACAGCAGTCTTTCTGAGGTGAATGTGCTGCAACTGAATGTGGCACCTCTTGAAAAGGTTACTTATGGCGCATGGATAACACAATTTCTTCTTTTGATACCATTTTGCGTTCGGGGCGCTGGTTAGTGTTCGGCTAGGGGGCTGCGTTTGGTGTCCATTGACCAGACATCATTTTTGCTGTCCGGTGCCCTGATGGCCATTGTCTTCACAGCTGCTGATGCCACACACTCAGAGCATGCTATTTTACAAGAGCCGCGCGCATTTCCTTTCCTTTTGGGCGCGGTCTTTGAGGCATGGCAGATAGCATGGAGCCATTTCCTCGTGGAGCGAGGTGCTCAAAAGATGGTGGCATTGATAGAAGCAATGTCTTTACTGACCTTACTGAAAGACCGATCAAATATGAGGCTGTTTTCCCCTGCTCTGGGTCTCCGTCTTCACCGGAGAGCACGAAATTGGTTTGGTTTGGCATATGCTTTAAACTCCAATATGATTTAACTATGAGGGACACTCTGGTTGAGGGCACCGGAAAAACAATATCAGCTGTGGTTCTTTAACATGCAATAATGTCGCACAGTACACGGGCCCCTTCCTTTGCGCTTTCATTGAAAAGCAGCCGCTGCGGGCTAGATTGAACCCGAACTATTGGGCTAGAAGTCGAGCACTTTAACCATTGAGCTACTGCCGCGCTGCTGTGCGAAGTTGCCATCACTACCAGAAGATTTGACCCTAGCACTGAAATAGCTTCGAGGAAGCCATTTCCAATGCAGACAATGCTTACTGCGGCGGGCTGCTACCAAAACCAACCCGCGAATAAAGCCGATTGGTCTTTATGTAAATTCGTTACATTTTCGAGATAGGGACAAGCGGACTGCGGGCTGTATGAAACTAGCACAATGGCATGATATCGGGTGCTTTAGGCTTCTACGTTGGGCATTTTGCCACATTTTCTTCACAGTGCTTTTTCGCAACGTGTTCTCGAATGCTTGTAAATGCGCATAAGGAATTGTACAACAAAACAAGTCGATATGGGAACGGCGTACATGAAATGGCACGCTCCTCTTCGGCCTGCTTGCCTGGCGGAGTATATGCCTTGGTTCAAAGACAGCTTTACTTCGGCTTCCACACAAGAAAAGAAATATACAGTGCAGAAAATTGCGCATGTGGACGTCGTTGCCAGTCTATCCGATGTCAGCTATAACCTTGTTTACCATTTTGTGCTCGCGAATGTGCCACGAAATAAGTCAAAAGTAGGGTGCGGATCACTCAGGTAAGAAACTGTCACACGGAAGTTCCTACAGTTTTGCAGGTTGATACGGAGGTTTATAGGGAGTGAATAACATGCATCGAATCAGCGATCTTTGATCTATTCATGTCATGTTTCGATAAAGGTCATAATGTCAATTTGGTATGCTGTGACAGTCGTATTTACTTCTTTAATAACAATTATCAGTTTCATATACGAATGTTAAATGGGTTTAGTTCAATGATATCAAGCCCCAAATGATATATATTTCGCTTATGAGGCTTGGTATTCGGAAAGAAAGTAATTCTCCGCCATGCCTCAGTGCGCAAAACGTTCTCTCAGTCCAAAGCAATCGGCGTTTTGTTTGCAAACTCATAGAGACCGCACTGAGTGAAGACGTCGAAGTGAGCATGCGGTGCATATGAGGTAACCACATCGATGTTTTCAAGCTCCGTTTATAGAATCAACTAAAAGTTTCCTAAATCGCCTTTTCTGTTCTCAACAACCGGACGACAAAGAAGGCTCTTGCTTAGCAGTTAGTCCTCTTAAATTGCAGTGCCTACCATGAGGCCCACAGAATCCGGCCAATCCGTACATTCCGGCGGAAGCGCTCCATATATTCGTGGGACCTAGGTCTTTGCTACAGCCATCCAGGAATTCATGGACGGCGACAGCGATATTGTCCCCCTTCTTGGCTGTGGCAGCGACGATGAAGCCGTACCGAGCAACAGAACAGAGCGAAAGCGCTTTTTTGTATGAACGCACCGACGTGTAGAGCTGTAGCGCATTAAAAATTTCCCCGACTTCTCTTTATCAAGTCGAGGCGTTTCTGCATGAGCTTCACACATTGTTTTTTTTTTTTTTTTTTTTTTTGTGGGAACAGACTGACAGTGGGTTTGGCGCCAGAGCTGGGCTTGTGTTGGATACATAAGAAATCTGTTATTTGTCTCAATAAGCTGGATTTTGCTGATTTTCCCATTAGGAATTCAAAGCAAATAATTGTCTTGGACCCAGCTTAAGCCCCAGCACTACAAAGATGGAGAGAAAACTCTGTACGAGTACCAAATATTTCCCTACCCTGGCTTAGCACAATAATACCTTTTTCACCACTGATTGTCTCATCTTCGGGTACGAAAAGTTACGCATCCCGAAATATATCCAGATCAAAACAAGTCAATAGATCATCAAACCGCTGATGCGATTATTTGGCGAAAGCTGTCGGTTTTACCCTCGGTGATTTATTTCGTGCTTTTATGCCACTGAACGCTTTTGGTAGTGTAAGCTGACGCTTCGCACACGCGATGGAATATTTCTGAGTTTGATATTCAGTTGGTGGTCAGCCTACTAGCTAGGATGTTTCAGTTGGTGGAAATTGGTGGTGGAAGGAACTTTTCGGAATAGCTGGCAATCTCATTCTTATGATTAATTTGACTCTGACGTCATTGTTAAATCTTTAGCGCTGAGACTATCAGCCTGGCAATAAACCGTTGTTTGTATATGTCTGAAGACTCCAGGCTGGTTTAACAGCCACGTTTGGGTGTGTATCGGCGGTTCGTGCAATAACGCACGACCGCATGTCACGTCTGAGTTGACAGGTGCCGCTAATTAGGGCAGCACCTTTGAGATAGGAGTCCAACTCATCCGGACCCTTGATGCCCGGAGTCACTCCCCCTGCTCCTAGGCCATTCAGGCACGTTCCTACATTCTGAGAAACCGGGCCTTGATATCTATGTCATACATGCGAACTTGGGCTGTAAAGGCTAGCTTCAGCGGGCCGTTTGAAAGAACACGTAACCCGCCCATGAGGTCAGGACAGAAAGCGGGGAAACGGCAGGCGCGGCCCCCGCCGACACGGAAGAAGATGGAGGTACATCACCTGAATGGGAAAGGGGTGCAGCCTCCGTGCGCGTTCCATGCAAGGTGTAGCACGCGCGGTAGGCCTCATAATCACTTCCGCGTCGGGACCACGTATCGGATAGCGAAGGAGAAACCACCGTGAGACTTAGCGGCTAAAGCAGGTGCTATTGGCGGAAGAAAGAGGCGATCGTTTAAAAATGACCAGATGGGTTAGAAACAAAAAGGCGTGGGAGCGAGCACTACGTAGTAAGCGGAAATATCACCCAAGCGTTAGACAATTTTTCTAGGGTCTGAACGTCCGGATTAGTGCTATAGAGCCGAAAGAGACGTCTTGTTCCAGCTCCGCGAACATCTGCCTTTCGCATTCTTTATACGTAACGCGTTTAAAAAATGAAACACTTGGCGCAATGAAAGAACAAAAAGAGATACGCAGTGCCCTTTTACATTGCTTATGTGTTCATTTGTCTTTGTGAGATGGGCAGTCCTTCTGGCTTCCTGCCTATTTATAAAGGTAATTTCTTTTTTGCGCTTCGTCAGTTCGGTTCATTTATGAATATAGAGGAAAACACGGCGGTGCTGTTTTCTCCGGATATCATCTATACGTTACTACTTTATAAACACTATCTAAGACTTTCAAGTATATTTGGGATTTGAATTTCGCAAAGCTCTGCGTATTACATACTGTGGGGTGATTGGGAATTCTTAACTGCACAAATTCTTATATCAGCACGCCCCCGAAAAGAGACGGGGCACTTGCGGAAAGCATTGCTACATTCCTTTTGTTTTGTGCCACCGAGAAAAGCCGCATATACATCAGACAGGCCTCTGACGAGCACAGCACAACACGCATTTTGGGCTCTCGCTCTTCTGTAGAATAGAAAAAGGAAAATAAAACAATCTTCGAACAAAGACGTCGAACACACTACCCTCGAGCACGTGGCCTTGTGCACGGTATGTTTTAACGGATTTCTATTTGGCGCAAGGGAAGTACTAGCCGCCAATTATATGCGCACCATGAATTAAATAGAAAACATCTGGCGTTGAATATGTTTCTTTCTGCGTGCTTGCAAATATGCCAGGGTGCCCTAATCACATACTGACGCGAGAACCTTTATCATCATTATCAGCAGCCTGACTATACCCACAGCAGGGCGAACGCCTCTCCCATATTTCTCCCCTTAACCCGGTTCTGTGCTAGCTGCATCCACTTGACCTCTGCGAACTTCTTAACCTCATCCGCCCACCTAACTTTCTGCCGCCCCCTGCTACGATTTCCTTCCCTTGGAATCCAGTTTGTCGCCCTAAGCGCCATCGATTATCTTCTCTTCGCACTACATGCCCTGCCCATGTCCATTTCTTCTTCTTAATTTCCACTAAAATGTCAGTAACTTGAGTTATTTCTCTCATCCACTCTGCACGCTTCCTATCTATTAATGTTACCCCTACCATTTTTCGTTCTATAGCCATCTGCGTTGTCTTCAACTTAAGTAGAACCCTCTTGGTAGCCTCCACGTTTCAACCCCGTAGGTGAGTACGAAACTGTTGTATACTTTTCTCTTGAGCGGTACCGGTAAGCTGCTAGTCATAATCTGCGAGTGCTTGAGAAATGCGCTCCATCCAAGTCTTATTCTTCTTGTTATTTCCTTTTCATGGTCCGGATCTGCGGTTACTACCTGTAGACATATTCGCCCACTACTTCCAGTGAAGTTCAACACTATAGCCAAACGGGCCAGTTGGTGGAACATATTGGTGGAACATATTGGTGAAACATAACATATAGGTGGTGAAACATAGCACTCGTCTTGTGTTCCTTTGCTGTGGTGTTCGTCTTTCGCGCTGTTTTTCTATGCAATACTTCCAGTGCTTCGCTACCTAACGTAAACTGCTGTTCCTTCCCGAGGCTGTTGAGCATTACCTTAGTCTTCTGCATATTGATTTTCAAGCCTACCTTTCTACTTTTCCTGTCTAGGTCATCAATCGTTATTTGCAGTGCATCCCCCGAGTTACTTAGCAAGGCAATGTCATCAGCAAATCGCAGATTACTGAGATATATATAATTCTCCATCTACCCTTATCCCTAACTGCTGCCATCCCTGGTCTCTGAATACTTCCTCTAAGCAAGCTGTGAATAGCACTGGGGAGATCGTGTCTCCTTGCCTAACAACTTTCATTACGGGAATTTCGTTACTTTCTTTATGCAGAACTATGGTTGCTGTGCAGCACCTGTATATATATTCCAGCACCTGCACATACGGCTCGTCTATCCCCTGATTTCGCAATACCCAACATACAAATTGTGAAGTGCTGACCAGCGAAAACATTGCCAAAACATTTTCTGGCTATGGCATGCGAAAACGCGTTTTGAAAGCTAGAGCAAGCCTCACTGAGTACATCCTCAGAGTAACCCATGCCACCGTACCTGAGTCCCGGAAGTCTCGAATCACCGAGCCTCGCAAAACACCAGGAAAGCGGGCGCACCAGGGGATTACTTTGGCGCTTACGCTAGTGGTAATTACGTCCGGCTGCGGTGCTTCTCAGATATTACTTTGCTAGAGATTATTGGTGCGTTATTGCAGCTTGTTTATTTCAAAACTTTTTAAAGCCGAGGGAAAAGGCCAGCTGATATTGTCAATCATGACAAATGCATTGGTGACCTGCGCAAAACGCCACATTGTGGCCATCCCGAATGCAGCGCTGCTGACACTTGTAGTCGTTCTTCGGACAAACTCTTGGCATGTAATCTGTGGGCAGATAGCAGGAAAATCAGAGTAAAGAGGAGCATTAAAATATGATGGGACTTTTAGCACCAAATCATCGCAAAACGTAAATACAACTCCTTATATGCAAACAAAACCATTTACGCTTGTTTGCAAGGAAACATTTCTGCTGGCTAAATTTAGGACACACTTCGTACCAGTGCGCAGATTAGTGCCTGCAGATTGCTACGTTCCATATTTGTGCATAACATTATGGGTCATGTGACAATATTTGACGTAGTAAGCCTCATATACATGAGATAATAATTACTCCTAGCGCTTGTTCATCGTTTCTTTTGATCAAGAAAGAACAATTTTCACAGTTGAAGAGTGAAGGATCGTGAATGTTGGCCTAGCGACACTCCCGTCAGCCCTCCTCCCCCTGCCCTTACATACTGTCACCTGCTGGCCAAAGGTAGTCAGTAGCGCGAAAACTTTGTCTATTGTAGGTCGTGAAGAACAAGCTATCCTTCTGCCATTATTGAGCCATCATGCCAATGCAAAACCTAACACCTTTCCACATACAGAAAATCTTAGCAAAAAATCCCTGAGTAATGAAAAAAGTGTAATTTGTTCCGTGTTAAGCCCAAAAAGGGCCAATGCTTCATCGCAGTAAAATCGTCGGCGACAGAAATCCATATCATCGATTTAAACGCCAGTTTAGTTACAAAACGCCCCATATTCCAAGGCTGTGAATATTAAATAAGCTTGACAACGCAAACGCTGTGTAATAGCTCAGAAAGCAAGGCAGAAAAACTACAGAATGTCACAGTGAAAAAAAAAGTTAGGGGACGCTTAGTGTAACAAAGTTCACGGCATTGCATTGCCAAATGCGTTGTGTCTAAGTAGGGGACTTAATTAGCGGGCCTGACGAGGAGCGCTAAATATCAGTTCTAAGTAGTTGTGCGGAATAGTAGTAATTCTCAGTAATTCCAGTTAGTGGTCTTTATTTGAAAAATATTTTGCTGTAAGAAAATGTTTAGCTGCTGTCACGGTAGCTGCTGTCACCCTCACTGAAGGCCTATTAAACTTCCGCTTTGAACGGATGGACCCGAGTTGTTCAGAAGCAGTGGGCCCGGCTAGTAATCGAAAGGGCAGAGGTTCGATTCCCGCTGGGAAAGTTTTTTTGTCCGCAAATAGTATTCCGTCACCTTACGGGGCACCTCGCGACAGTTGCGACAGCACAAATTTAGTTGGAAAACCTGGGTTTTCGAAAAACTAGCATTCTTATGCTATCCCGTTTATACAACTACGCTATCACAATGGTGACAAAAAAGGAGCATGGGCAACATCGTACGCGATGTGAACGCTGAAATGTTCACAAGACGGCCGAATCCTTGAGTATCTGCGACACCAGTCTTTCTGTTAGGACCATCGGCGACTTCCGAAAAGTACATAAAGGGGGCTAAAAAAGGTTAATTGCGCCTAGAGAATGCCCCTATAGATGCTTGCATTTCTCGACAAAGGTTCACTTGTACCCATCTTAGTTGAGGTCATTGTAAGGGACACAGGAGACATCATAAAGCGTCATTGTTAAAGAGCGTCTGAATTTAATTGTAAGTATGGGCATTACATGTTGCGTTGCTTCTCGCATTATTTAGATGACTGATTCGGTCTCACCAAGGCAATCTGTGTATCACGTGACTTTCTCTCACACTTTGAAAGTGAAGAAGATAATGGTGTGTGCTAATAAACCCCCAATACCTCTGGACACGAGTTTTAACCACCATCCACACTTTGCTCCAACTTGCAACACCTAGCATCACAGGCAACAAACATTCTTTTAATCCAGCTCTAGGTCTGCTGTTAATGCTTCCCAAGTACATGAGCCGTTCGGTAGTTCACTCACGAGCTTTCACAGCCGGCGAACCGTCACATATGACCAGGCAACCTGGAAAAGAAGCACAGCATAAATAGGACCAGTTAAATTCGGCATAACTCTTGCCCCGAAGCCTCTTGTGTGGAAAAAGAACAAAGTTATAGTTTTCTTCTAGATGAACAGACAATCGCAGTGCAGTGGTCTTAAATCTACATATTTTGAATAAAAAAAAAAACGAAGGAATAGTTGTTCGAGGAAGTGACTTCGGAAACGAGACGAACTAATTTATCTGCCGGTTTAAGATGGAACTCCTTCTCTGTCTGCCTAAGAAAACGCTTAACAGGCATTCTATCAAGTTAAGAGAACTTTTATTGTTTTTCTACTGGACTTGTTTTCAAGCTTACGAGCCTTTCATGCAGCCATGTAAAGCTACACGGCAAGTGTAGCTTAACGTGTATTCCGAATCGCCGTGAAAATTACGATTGTTAGAAATGTATCCGTGCATTCTTTGAAAAATAGGAAGGGTTACGGCAATGAATAAACCCGACAACGAGGTTTCTTTTGTGATTATCGAGGACATGCAATCGCTAGTCTCAACATGATCGGTGCGTTTTTGAAATAAACGTAGGATCAGCGAGATTATAGCTGTCCAAAATAAAACCCTTGCAAAGTGGCTTTTCAGTAGGCGCACTGCGTTGCTGATGAAGGGAAAGCACGGCTTCTTCGTACATAAAAAGAAAGTGCTGGTATATGTTTTCGGCAGGTGAAGTGTACAAATGAATACTTACCAGCCACCAATAGGGCAAGCGCCCACATAGCTGTAGCCATTTCGCGTGGCCTTCTTGTGTATGGTAGGCTTTTAGTGGGCACAATTGGGAAACGTCATTTTTATAGTACAAGCCAAAAGCTTTGAAGAAAAAAGTTGCCTACTAAAACCTCCAATAAACTTGTCGGACATTTCCTCCTTATCTAGCTTTTATTTGGGAAAAACAATGGGGCCAATACATCTGGTACTACGGATTCCCTCCATATTGAGCACAAATTTTCCTTTTTGAACTCTGGAAGCAGAACGAGTCTCTAGAAATGTATAGTTATTTCAGAGGCATAATTCGATAATTCTGAATCAGCCTGAATTATTTGTTAATGGGCAGGAGGCTGTAATTAGATAATAAAGACGGTTACTGAGAGCATACATGAACTCTTGCACTAAGCTTGTTTTCTCCAAAAACACAAATGCCTATTCATGGCGCTGGCGCATCGTTTCTTCTATTGCACGGTCTCCGCAGACCGACGAGACGTTCAAGCATAAATTCGTCGGCAGCAGTGCAAAACTTCTTTTTTAGGCCCCATTGTCAGAAATATCTCCACGCAGTTCTCTGAAAAAATGGGAAGGGTCGGGGCAATATATAGACGCGATACTTGACGTCAGCTTCCGGCTGCTGGTCGCTGGTACGTACGTCATGCAAATTATATGTCATCTACTGTAGAAACAATCCACGTGATCGCAATGAAGCGCAGACAAGGCTATAAAGTACTGACGCGGCACCAAAACAAAAAGATATTTTTCATTACTCTTCCACAATTATCGGCTTTGTTGTAGCCTTATGTTCTCATATATTTACGCCAATCATTTTACGCGAGATCTGCTGAATGTATTATCGTACATCACCTTATCACATTCGATGTTATGACCGTACATTTTCATTTAAAAAGCTGTTTTTTTCTGAGAAATGACGTGCAAATAAATTAATGTATAGTTTTTAAGATTTTAAGGTACGTACGCATTTTAAAGCACCAGCTATTCAACTGTTTTGATTGGGACGTACGAACAAAACTTATTTGAAGCCAAATTGAATAAGAATAGTGTAATCAAAACCTGAATCCCAACATGAATCAAGTACTCATCCAGCCGAATCGAAGGCAAAACAGATATTTGTACAACTATTCGCTATTTCAATGAATGTTTGTACAAAACAAGACATACAGCGAAACATAGGAGCGCCAGCGCTGCACTTGGATCCGGTGCTATAACAGACGGAGTTAACTTACATAAAACCAAGAAGGGAGCAAACTAGAATCGTGCCTTAGGTCATGAGATGAGTCACAGATAAATATGAGCCAGTCCTTTCAGATAGCGAATCTTGCAGAATCTTCTGACTGTTGCACAAAGCCAGTAGTTCCGTCGAGTCATAGAACATGTGTGAGCATCAAGAACATAGTTGCATGTACTTCTATATAGAGCTGAAGCCTTCATAATGTGATACCAGTCGCGGCAAAAGGATATGTGCTGTCATTGGGGGCCCCGAGTTTCGAATGGCTATGAAAAAAGATATAGAGTGACCCTCATTTCAAACCACCTGGTAATTTCGAAACGTTTTGAAAACATTCCATTGGTTTCGAATCATTTAGAACAAGCAACTTCTTTTGTTCGCGTAACATAATGCGACAATATTAGACTAGCAAAGTGAAATTTCGGAATATTTACAAAGCCTGAGATTTTTCTACCCAAGGGGACGCAGGACTAATGAATTGAAGCGTTCCTAGAAACTCACGTGCAAAGTTTGAGGGAAGGAAGAACAATGTGGTAAATCAGGGCAGCTACGACGCATGCAATCATTGGGCATTCACAGTGGTAAAGAAAGCCATATGTGAAACTAAAAAAAGAGGAGAAAATATCAACAGAATCACATGAATGGGGTACGTCTATAGAGGGGAATCATTTCGGAAATGCGTTTGAGACCACCGGCAGAAATTGGCCAGTTGGTTTGCAGAACAAGCCCGGTGATGTTGTTCTTGTGGTTCCCTCGAATATTGACCTCAAGTCTATCAAAGCAAATAAGCATTTGGTTAATGTCTAAGAGAATGTGGACAGATACGGTGAAAAACTATAATTTAAAATAGACAGGCGTCGTCTGCATCAAATTCCCCAAATATACTTTCCTGCCGTGAAAAATATATATGCATATATATTAAGTACGGCCTTCAATGCACTAAGTAGCATTAAATACGGTCTTTCAGCCATTCGCAACTGCAGTTGTTTGTGCGTGTGGCTTCAAACGTGGAAAAGTGAATGATAATCTCATTTTGAAGATTAAAAAACAAAAGCTTAAAAAATAGAAAAAACAAACACCGTAGGAGCACACGTGTGTAAAGTGCCGTACATCACGCTTCTATAGAGTCTTTTCTCCTCGTTATTGTCTCGTGAACAAAACTTTTCTTTTTTTAACACCGCCACTTCTGACAGATAGCCTCTACGACGTTTTTTCTAAGGCCTGACTGACAGCGAAACAGAGAGCTCGGGTTTTTAAGAAGCACAGCTGTAAACACCAAGCTGGGGCGAGCTAGGTCCTTCAGAACAGCTGTCGCTAGCTAGCTCACTTCGCTGAGTTTATCATTCGAGCTTGAACGTGCAGAGAGAGTAGGTGTCAAAGGGATTAATAAAGACAAACTAGCCAGCTGTCGTGGGCATTTTTCATAAATGTAAAGAGAAAAATGCGCATGCGTAGGCTCTGACTGCTTCCATTGCTATTCGAAACTTGCTTCTGGATTGGACAGCACTCGATAAAATAATGGCACCGGCAGACTAAAATATGCAGTGCACTTTCTTATGGTATAGAATATGTAAGGCTCATTCACTGTTTGCCATAAATCAACCCCTAAACCAACCTGGTAGCACTTTGCACGGTAAGAAGGCAGCCTTTGGGAACACCTGCTCAACAATTTTGGACAAGCGCATTTTTCAACGGAAAATTTTTTATCACTTTAGCGTTTTCAAATGCCAAACAATTCTACATAATAATCATATGTTTGCACTTCTCTCGCGAGGCTTGTAGCTTTTTGGTATCTTCCAAAAAGTTCTCCTTTTGTTTTCTCTGACAGTTTTAGCTACTCGATGCGGGCGAAGAACAAATTTTAAAATCAACATTATTATGCATATTTAAAAAGTTTCTCAGATCTACTTAGTGTTTATATAAAGGTATCTTGCAACACTCAAGTCGATTAACATTTCAAAGTCATGTGGAGAAAAAGCAGCGCTCAAAAATACCGAGCGAATGCATTCGTAACAGCCCATGCTATCAACAGTACTGTAGCTTCGTAAGGTATCCCCCCCCCCCCCTTGCTCACCTAAACTGTTAATACTTCAACAGCAGAAGTTTCTCACGCAAATACCTTAATATCTGCAGTTTAATATGTCTTGAAACACAATCTTTTCCACATGGATAGCAGTTTTTTATTGACAAAAAATTCTAGAAAGATGACCTAAAGTCTTTATATTTGGGGTTTCTAAGGCATTTTATATGTCACAGACTGTAAGTAAAAGCGGGGCCGCTTTCCCAGGCCCAAGTTTCTTCACGATGTGCTCGAAAATGCGGGTAGTCAGTGAAACCGATTCCAACACGTGCCGGTTAATATAACTGGGGACAGCGGCCGATGTAGCTCAGTTGGAAGAGCACCGGACGCGTTATTCGGAGGTCGTGGGTTCGGATCCCACCATCGGCACGTTGTTTTTTCTTCTACTTTGTGTCTAATTATCTTTCCCCTAAACAGATTACATTACTAATTTCTGTGATTATCCAAGCAAACATTAAAAAAAAGAAAAAAAAAGACCTAAAGTACCATCCCCAACGCTTTCCTTGGCCTCCCCGACTGTTGGCTTCTTTCCTTCATGTATTATAACGAGCACCCTCATTTCCCCTTAATTATCTGCTTGTAGCTTACGCGGCTCTCGGTTCTGGCAGTCTTGAAGCCATAGGTAGCGTAAGAGGGTTCTAGCACAGCTTTCGCCCTTGCTCTTGATCACGTTCTACGTGACGCTGGCGGTAACAAAGGACGTCCCACGTCCGCCGCTATGGCTGAGGGTGGCGCTGGTGAACACTCTCAAGGTTCGTATACAGACAACATAAATACCCAAGAAAGTAGCAGGGGGGACAGCGGCCGATGTAGCTCAGTTGGAGGAGCACCGGACGCGTTATTCGGAGGTCGCGGGTTCGGATCCCACCATCGGCACGTTGTTTTTTCTTCTACTTTGTGTCTAATTATCTTTCCCCTAAACAGATTACATTACTAATTTCTGTGATTATCCAAGCAAACATTAAAAAAAGAAAAAAAAGACCTAAAGTACCATCCCCAACGCTTTCCTTGGCCTCGCCGACTGTTGGCTTCTTTCCTTCAAGAATAGGAACCGTCATACTTGTAAGCCGCAGACTATTCCACGGAGTACAGCTTAAGTACATGCTCTGGTACTGTACGCAGCCTAGTAATCATTGGTGCGTTTCGACTCTTAATAACTAGGAGCACCATGATATGCATTCTTTTTACATCAAGATTCGCAGCACCGTGCGCCGTAATTTTGATAGGGAGATCATCTCTACTTTTGCACACGATGAGAAGCTTTCCAGCATTTCTAACGTGTAATGCAAAGAAGGTCAGTATGGCGGCCTACTGTGGAGACAGCAGGCGAGCCAAATAAATGCCAGATGTGTCTTAGACGATTTCAACAAGGACCTCATCTCCTCTCTTGCGCATAATGAGAAGCTCAAATTTTCCCGAGGGCAGAGCAGCCCACACTCTTCAAGATATTTCTGGGCAGTAGCCTCTTGGAGTACCTTTTCCATCTCCACAGACTCCCCCTAATCATCCATATATGTGATCCGAGTAGACAGTGTGCCGCATTCCCTCGATGCTGTAAAGTGTTTTTGGCAAATACATAAGAACGATTCTGAAGAGGAGAGACGTGGACTGCTCATCACGGCTCACCTTTAGTGCCCGTAAAGATTGGTTGAGATCGCACATTGACAATCCTTATACGACCGTATCTGTCTCGCAGAAAGTCTCTATTGTATTCATAAGCCATTTTAGAGTGAAGAGCTATACTACCTCATGTCTGCCAAAGTCAAGTTTCACCAGCGTTTTACCTTGCCACACGTACGGCGCGCGAAGCCGATGGATTCACTTCT
This sequence comes from Amblyomma maculatum, assembly GCF_055883805.1. Classification (NCBI taxonomy): domain Eukaryota; kingdom Metazoa; phylum Arthropoda; class Arachnida; order Ixodida; family Ixodidae; genus Amblyomma; species Amblyomma maculatum. Next base: position 3,732,850 of record NW_028146738.1, on the reverse strand, counting down.
TCCCCATCTGCAAAACTCGCTGTGATTCACGTGACTCGGAGAGGACATTAAGGCCCCAATAGAGACTGACGTAACGCGCGCGCAGCGGCCTCCACGACGTTACATTGGCAAAAAAACAAAACAATGTCTATAATCTAACGACATGGTGTGACGGACGTAACAACCACGATCCGGCACGATTAACCCCCGCCGGTGGGCAAATATCTTCTCCCCTGTTTCTCAGCGATCGGGCCGGTCACGCATCCGCGAAGTATTAACACGGAGTGAAACGTAGATTAGTATGGGAACTACTGTGCAGACAGAGACTGCGGCAAAGAGCTTTGAAACGATTTCATAGACTGTTTTGGAATGACTGCTGAAATGCATTCGAATGCATCCCGAAGTCTATCATGACAAACGAATTGACTACAGAGGCAGTAGTTAATATGCCTCACTACTATGCCGGAGTACCCGGGGTTCGATCCCGAATTCCGGCGGCTACGTTTCGATGGAAGCGACACGGAGAAGCGCCCGTGTGCTGTGCGATGTCAGTGCACGTTACAGATCCTCAGGCAGTCAAAAATACTCTGCAGCCCTCCACTACAGCTCCTCTTTCTCTATATCCGCCTTCAGTCCCACCTTCCTTCCTTCCCTTAAGGGGCGGTTCAGGTGTCCAAGGAACAATTGTGAAAGATATTGCGCTTTTTGTTTCCCTATTACTATCATTGAAAACACTGGGGCTGCAACGCGTCAGCAGTGCAGTCTGGACAGAGGTTAGTGCTTCGTTCTGGCGCTTAATGTGTCGTGTCCGTTTTATTAAACTGCTAGAGGAGGTGTAACGATAATGACTCCATTATCAGCCCTATATTTAGTTGAAGAATGCCAGAAACTGTGGAAGTGACTTTGTGAACGGTACACGCGAGGATCGATTGCTGTCGAGATGGCGACACGCAATCACAGCAGTTTCGTGTGCCAAACAACCTGGGCATTCGCGAAGTTGATGTCATTCTACGGGAACTTGGCCGACCGAAAAAATAATCCTCAGGATTGTATAACCTGTAAGTCTTCTGCAATCATAGGAAACTTAAATTACGATCTGTTTTGCGTAAAACATGCACACAATCATTATCTTTGTCTGTAGACGTCGTAAATGGCCGCCCGGACCGTTGATGGGCTTAACATCTTCACGAGAGTCTGTAACGCTTTCTGCCATTTCAACAGTCACATTCATGCAGCACATCTTCGAATTGATCATGATTGAGTGCCTCGGTAGGCGACTTCCCCAGTTCATCACAGAGACCTTGACTTCTGCTCGAAAATCAGTGCCAAAAATGTACTTCCGTTTGAGGACGTTTTCTGAGCGTGCTCGCTGCAGCACCGTGTAACCCAGGCGCGCCATACGGAAGAGACGGCGGTTTCCTAACACGCTCATCGTGGCAGCGCCGAAATGTTGGTCTATAACGGGCACTTAACGTTGGCTTTAATGGGCGCTTCGCTTCGTGTTCGGTAGCTCCATCCCTGTAATTGGACACGCTTAGTTGGGCGTGTGTAATACGCGTGTGTGCGGATTGTTCACTGCGTTCAATGGGCTGAGCAGAAGGCGAACACGACAACTTTAATGGACCGTGCCGCACCGTTCGTCCCTTTATCGGAATTGTTTTGAAAAATTTTCCTGTCTCAACCCGACGCTCGTGTGCGTTAATTACCGCACACGAGCGAAACGTTGGCCCTTGCACTCAAGGGTGCGGCTCGTTCCGAAAGGTATGATTCATTTATCTATGTGTCTATCTATCTACAATGTTTTGCAACTTAACCTCACCTGTTTTAAAAACTTCTGCCGTCTCAACCCGAACCTCAGTTGTGTAGGAACTATATCAACGACACACACACAGACACACACGCGTATATATATATATATATATATATATATATATATATATATATATATATATATATATATATATATATATATATATATATATGAAGGGGAAATGAGGGTGCTCGTTATAATACATGAAGGAAAGAAGCCAACAGTCGGCGAGGCCAAGGAAAGCATTGGGGATTATGTTTTATGTCTTTTTTTAATTTTTACTTGGATAATCACAGAAATCAGTAATGTAATCTGCTTAAGGAAAAGATAATTAAACACAAAGTAGAAGAAAAAACACCGTGCCGATGGTGGGGACCGAACCCACGACCTCCGAATATCGCGTCCGGTGCTCTTCCAACTGAGCTACATCGGCCGCTGTGTCCATGTAATTGCATAAACCGGTTTGGGGTGCGACCTGACGCTAGTGCACACCTCCGGCAGGGCATTCCCTTACCAGAACAGTGATTGGCCGCCCTGGTGTAGTAATTGGCCGCAACCTACCATGATTAGTCCTACAAAACCCCGGCCCTCAATCACCAGCGGCTGCGGAGCAACTGACCACGGCGGCAGTCAGACCTGTGACGCAGCAGGTGTTCCTAAGAATTTCTGGCTCCGCTGGACAGGCCGCCATTGGAAACTGATCCCGGCAATGTTTAATGCTAGAATCCTAGCTAGTGAAGCTAGTTTATCAGTGCTGTTAGAGGAACTAGAGGCCATGAAATCGGATGTCATAGGGCTTAGAGCGACTAGGAGGCTGAATGAGGCATGTACTGTACTGGCGGACAACCATGTACCGTGTTATCGAGGTTTACCGTAAACGAAGAACTATTAGGAGTAGGTTTCCTTGTTATTAAGGCTATAGCTGGTAATATAGAGTAATTTTGTAGCATTAAAGGGGCAATATGACTGGGTAGTTCGAAGTATTGCCGTTTTATACTTCTATGAATAATATACAGGTCTGTAATTCTAGTCGCGAAGCTTTAGTGCATATTGCGCGGCGTATGTTACAAAACAATGCGATAGAAATCAGAATTGGGAAGCTCCTCCCATCGAGAGCGACCGCCTTTTGGGAAAGATCGTGGGACGTCACAGAGTATACACGGCGGAGCGTCGTCTGCAATGTACACTGCAATAGCAAAGGACATCTTTTTTTCTTTTTGGACGATTGAGTGAGTGGTTGTCGCTCATGCAGAAGTGTTTGATGAAGAAGCTACCGCACGAAGAGTAAGGCATGTTTTCTTCAGCATAAGGCACGGTCACAGTCAGTGGGCTGCACGGTTATAGGTTTCTTAGATTATCGACGCACTGAACTGTCGCATATTACAAAGGCGACGATTCCAGCAGGGTCAACGGTCGCCTGTCGTCGTAGTGTGAAGTTTTGCGGCCCCGGGACGGCGATGAAACTGATCAGCGGATGGCCGATTTGTTTTGGTCGGATCTGAGGCCGAGCGAGAACTTGACACCCGGTGAGTGAACGGCCTGAACAGCTGCGCTTGTCTGTAGCTTAAAAGTGTTAGAAAAAGCAAAACAAGAAGCTACACTTTATATGTTCCCCCTTATCGTCAGCAATGACCTCGGCCAGAAATATTAGTCGGCGCCGAACTGCCGACCCATTCAGCGACGAGTAGGCCTAGCTCGAATATGCGGGGCTTGGGTCGAGCAACGAGTACCACAGAAGGTCCCATGCTGTTGGACACAGATCGATACAGCGGCGCCCCACGACTTTTCCGAGTGACTGCATTGGTATTTCGATACATCAAGAAGTTGCGACGTCTGAGCAGTGACAAGGGTCCACTGACGGTGGTTGAACTGAATGAAGTCGAAAAATATTGGATACGGCAAACTCAGCGAGAGGACTTGAAAAGAGAAATTGAGTGCGTGAAAAAGGAAGAACGCTTTCCCGCAGACTCGCCACAGAGAGACATTCCAGTGTTTATTGACAACGGTGGTGTCATCCGCATAAGCGGCAGACTTCAACGGAGCGGCAAGCCGTACAACGAGCGTCATCCAGTTGTGCTCTCAAGCCGACATCGACTGGCAGAACTGCTCGTGCGTCAAACACATCAGCAAGTGCTTCACGGTGGTGCAAGAGATACTCTGGTACAGTTGAGAGAGAGAGGTATCATGTTGTGCGAGCCCGTCAGCTAGAGAAAAGAATCATCAAAGGGTGCGTAAATTGTCAGCACTACAATGCCCGTCCAGCCACTGAAGTGACAGCACCGCTTCCAACTGATAAAGTGACCGAGGCTCTACCATTTGAGGTAACAGGAGCCGAGTTCGCGGAACCACTTCTGGTGAAAGGATAAAACTCGCTTTACAAGTCCTACATTCCACTGTTCACTTGTGCTGTGTCCGCAAAGTCGTTTCTGATGACCATCGGACGTTTCATCTCAATATGAGATGTACCTCGGGTCATTTACAGTGACAATGTGCTTTCCTTTAAGAAGGTCAACAGAGATCAACTTTACCTATTGAGTTCTATCCGAAAAGCAGAGGTTCTTGATTACGTCGCAAAAGTAAGAATCGAATGGAAGTTCATTGTGGAGCGCACCCCATGGTGGGGTGGCTTTTATGAGTGCCTCGTCGGATCGGCCAAACTTGCGCTGAAGAAGGTGATCGGATCCAAGTTTCTGACCTTCGACGAGCTAACCACTATACTGGCAGAAATTGAAGCCGTCTTAAATTCTCAACCTTTAACTCACGTCTACGACGAAGCCGGAGAACCGGAACCCCTTTGCCCTGTATTCTTCTAGACGGGAAGACGACTCACATCGCTGCCTAGCGTGGGGAAACTCGAAATAGATAAGGTCTACGTACCAGTTCACAGACTATGGGTATGATGCCAGCAGACTACAGAGGCCTTCTGGCGCAGATAGACAAGAGAGTACCTCGTGGAACTGCGAAATGTGCAAAAGAAGAATGAACGACAAGGAAAAACCCTCAAGGAAGGGGACTTCATACTCCTTTGTGATGGCCTGCAGCCACAGCAACAATGGAAGACCGCAAGAATTGAGAAACTGTTTCCAGGAAGAGACGGAAAGGTGAGATCATGCCTGCGGAAGCTACCTGGAGGATCATCTCTCAAGCGACCAATCCAACTCTTGTATCTCCTGGAGATCACGTAAACGAAGAAAAATGATGAGTCATTTTCGTGGGGGGGGGGGGGCGAATGTGTTCCCAAAGCGAAACCGAAACAAGACAGCCCCGAGTCGACAGGCAAGCCAAGTCGAGGAGGCTTCAAAGACAACACCATGGAGCCACGCTTGGAGCCTCAGTTGGCTGATGTAGCCAAAAATAAACGGATATGTCGTTTGTGCTATGTTACGAAGTTGTCTGATTTAACAAAGACGACAGAGCTGAGACGGAGCCGGCGGTTACTGGGAGGCTCTTGTTCGGTGCGGGCATGCAGTGAAGCGAGGTCGCATCACGTTGGCTTTTACGATGACGGGACTGAAGTGGCGGCGGCGGCACATGCTTACGTGCGCTGGCCGAAGCCATACTGTACATAATTTTGTAAAAATGCTTTACCAGCCGGAAACTAATTACGTCTGACTAACACACGCACATAATAGCAAGTCAACAGGTACCGCTTTGTTCATTTTGTCAGCTCCTATAATGTCGCATGGTATGCTCTCGATTCAAGGTATGCTTGTCTGAGATTTACTATTTGTTTCGAGACCGAAAGACCGACGACAATAGTTCCTTAATCAGGAACATAACGGTAACCCCTCCCCACTTTCGCGGCGCATGTACACAGCGGAAGGAAACGTTGGACAAGCAGCTTTTTATATTCGGGAGCGCTTGTTGCTAAAAGAAGCTAACTCTCATAACGCAAAAGTAATATGCGTCTGTATGCCTAAATTATACAGCAAGAGCCCGTCGATTTCGGCCTCATAGGCAATCTCTAGACGAAGCCCAAAACAAGTCAGAGGGTCACCAAGGTCGCACATTATAGTCAAGCCTTCTGAAATAAAACCGAATATGTAAATATAACATTTTTGGTGAAAAACAAAAACTCAGTCACCACCGTCCACGGCGTGCATGCACGTGTGCGGCCGAAACCGCGAATAGCAGACGACATGGGGATGACGTTGTGACGCCAGCGGCCGATGGTTGCCACACCAGAAAGCTGATTCTAATATTAATAATAAAAATGTTATTTTTAAACTATCTACTGCACCGAATAAGCTCAAATTTCGAGGATTCATCAATTAAAGCGTGAGGATGTGAAATGAAATAATCACTTTATGCTCAAATGTTCTCTGTAATCACCCCTTTAATGAAAAGGTGGCAAGCATCTTAGCTAAGATTAATAAGCGGTATAATACAAGGATTGCGCCGGCCTACCCCCTACATGTAGTCATGATGACCAGGCAGTTGAAAGCTTTTACGAAGATGCAGAATCGGCAATGTGGAAAAGGAAAGGCGCGGTATACTATACCAATAGCGACTTCAATGCTAAGGTAGGGGAAAAGCAGGCAGGAGACCAGGCAGCAGATGACTATGGCATTGGTTCTGGAAATAACAGGGGGGAGTTACTAGTTGAGTTTGCAGAGCGTAATGAGTTTAGAATCATGGATACCTTCTTCAGCAAACGGAAGAACCTAAAATGGGTATGGAAAAGTCCAAACGGGGAGACTAAAAATGAAATTGACCTCATACAGTGTTTAACCCCCTCCATTATGCAAGATGTAGAGGTAATCGGAAAAGTGCGATGCAGTGACCACAGGATGGTGAGGTCCCGAATTAGCGTAAATCTGAAGAAAGAACGCTACATATTAGCAAGAAAGAAGTCCATCAACGAATTAGCGGTGAGAGGAGAGCAGAAGAGTTCAGGATCTCGCTACAGAATAGATATTCAGCTCTAACCGAGGATGACGACCTTAGGCTAGAAGCAATGAACAATAATTTCAGAGATACCATTACTGAGTGCGCTGTAGAAGTAGGCGGTAGGATAGTTAGAGAGGGTACCGGTAAGCTGTCAAAGGAGTCGCAAGATGTAATTTAGAAACACCAAAGTATGAAAGCTCCCAATCTAACAGACCAGATATAATTGGCAGAGATATCAAAGCCAATTATTAAGCGCAAATTGGCCGATATAAAGAAGTATAACATAAAAAAAATTGAGCATGCTTGAATGAACAGTGGAAGGCTTAAAGGGATGAAGAAGAAAATGGGCATATGCAAAAATGAGATGTATGTGCTTAGAGACAAGGCGGGCAACGTCATTACGAATATGGAATAGATAGTCAAAGTAGCCGAGGAGTTCTATACTGATCTCGACAGTAGCCAAAGTAGCCAGCACATTAATAAGATTGGTGGTAGGGGAAAGTAGTCAGACGTTCAGCCAGTGTCGAAGGACGAGGTTAAGAAAGCATTAGAAACTATGTAAAGGGGGAACGCAGCTGGACAGGATCAGGTGCTATAGATTTGTTGAAGAACGGGGGGGGGGGGGGTAGGATATCATGCTAGAAAACTGGCCACTCTGTATACGCAGTGTCTGGTGTCATCGACGGTGCTGAAACCATGAAAGAAAAAAAAGACATTATCGTAAATTATAAAAAAGGGGACTCTAAACACCTAAAAAATTTACAGACCAATCAGCTTACGGTCTGTTACGTATAAGGTATTTATCAAGGTAATCGCTATTAGAGTCATTGCAACCTTAGACTGCAATCAAGCAAAAAATCAAGCAGGTTTTCGGAAAGGGTACTCTACTGTCAACTATATCCATACTATCAACCAAGTAATAGAAAAATGCTCGCAATCTAGGCAACCCTTATACATAGCATTTATATATTAAGAACAAGCATTTTTCTGAGTTGAGATCTTGGTGGTCGTGCAGGCACTGCGTAATCAGAGTGTAGACGAGCGTTAAGTGAAAGTACTGGAAGATATCTATTGTGGCTGCACAGCAATCATAGTTCTGCTAAAGAAAGTAACAAAATTCTTATAATGAAATGTGTTAGGCAAGGAGACACTATCTCCCTAGTGCTATTCATAGCTTGCTTAGAGGAAGTATTAATATACTTGGAATGAGAGAAGTTAAGGATAAGAGTTGGTGGAGAATGACTCAATAATCTGAGATTTGCTGGTGATATTGCCTTGCTAAGTAGCTCAGGGGATGAACTACAAAGAATGATTGAATGAATGACCTTGACTGGAAAATGTAAAACGGTAGACTTGAAAACCTATATGCAGAAGACTAAAGTAACATCCAACAGCCTCGGGAAGAACATCAGTTTACAATGGGTAACGAAGCACTGGAAGGGGTATGCGATCATGTCTATTTAGGACAGGTAGTAATCGCAGATCCGGACCATTAAAGGGAAATAACTAGCAGAATAAGATTGGGATAGAGCGCATTTGGAAAATTTTCGCAGATTATGACTAGCAGCGTACTGATATCGTTTTAGAGGAAAGTATACAACAATTGCATCTTACCGGTACTCACCAAAGGGGCTCAAACATGTGGGATAACAAAAAGGGTTCTAGTTAAGGTGAGGACCGCAGAGAAGGCTACGTAAAGTTAAGAGATACGAAGCGTGCATAGTGGGTCGGAAAAATGACTTGAGTTTATGATACTCTAGTGGAAATCAAAAAGACATCGGCATGGGCATGGCATGTAGAGCAAAGAGAGGATAACCGATGCTCGCTCAGGTTAGCAAATTGAATTCCAAGAGAAGGAAAGCGTAGCAGGCGGCTGCGGAATGTTAGGTGGGTGTATGAGGTTAAGAAGTTCAGGGTGGTCAATTGGATGGAGCTAGCACACGAACGGATCAATTGGAGGAATTTGGGAAAAGCCTTCGCTCTGCAGTTGCTTTAGTCCAGCTGATAATGATGATTATGGTGATTATGATGATGATTTATTTTTGTCTCAATAGCCAAGTGGCCTAAATCAGATGGCAAAGTAGAAACATGTAAAACGAGGCATTTAAACAGCAATTTGAAAATAATGTCCCGGTCAATAAATGTCGTGTTATAAAAGATTTGCAAACACGTCATCGAACAGACCGTATGGAAATCAGGAGAAAGGTGTCAAAGCATTTTTCGGCTTTTCCATGCGGCACACAAAATTTCAGTGAAATCAGTAAGTCCAAAAGTCATTGGAGCCATGCATGGCTTTTTTCAGAAACTACACATCCTGTTTGAGTGGTCTGTCACTCGTAGTAGCCATACAGAGGTCTGCCAAGAAGGCATCATTCCCGGTATAAAGGATGCGTATGAAATATTACAGGACATTTTCAATTTTCGTGCAATAGCTGACAGATACGAAATTCCAGAATATTGACGCGAACTCAAGACGTGGTCTCACGAGAGAAAACTATATGGTGCGCAGACAATCGTAACGTTCAAATTTAGATAGTTTTCAGATAAGGTCATTATGTCTCAAGGGCGTGACTTAGTAAAGATGCGTGCAATCGGAAATCAAGGCTTGTATCAACAACACCAAGTTTCGTCCAAGGGCAAGAAGGGACGTATGACCAGCCAAGTGTTTATAATCAAATATAGCTGTGTCGCCTTTCGAGTTAGAGACAAGACGGAAGTCTTAATATTCAGTTTTAAGCGAGTCTTCAAAGAATAATTTTCGATGTTGTTAATGTCAGCTTTCAATTGGTGGCAGTCCTCAGTATTTCTAATCTCACGGGATAAATTGAAGTCATCTGCGAAAAGAAAGATTCTCGATTTCATGACATGTAATAGCGTATCAATAACAAACATTAAAAAACAACAGCAGTCCTAAGGTGGCATTCTTCGGCACTCGCGAAGATTATGCAAATTCGTTGGACACACAACCAGAAAATAGGACCAGGTTACGGCGTTAACAAGGTAGCTTTTGAGTCATCTTCAGTACATGGGGAAATGTCCATACTTTTCCATCTTCATCAGAACTACCCCGTGGGAAACCGCATCGAAGTCTTTAGTTAAGTCAAAGTAGACTGCATCTACCTTACCACGATTAAGCACATCTGGCCCAGTGTAATCAAACAGTTTCACAAATTCTTTTCCGTAGATTGTCGTTGTAAAACTGTGCTGCAGAATTGAGATCTTCTGTTTGAAACACGAGCTTATGCGTCCGACCATTACCATTTCAAGAAACTCTCAAAAGTACAAATCAGTGACTCAGGTCGAAAGTTATTCACATCACTATCATCGCTAGATTTGAAAATAGGAAGAACTACCGACAGCTTCCGACGACGAGGAAAAACACCAGTGCACAACCATAGGCTGAACAAATGCGTTAAAACAGGGCCAACAATGGTAGCACATCATTTGATTATGAACTATGATTTTCATCAACTCCTGGGTAAAGTCTCGGGTTATGTTCCTTAGTCGCCGCAAGAATCTCATGATCGGCGACATTTCATAAGCTAAACAGTCGGCACAGTCTTCAAAGCTTTGGCATACACGCTCAGGTTTAGAACAGATACCATCACGCATCTTTATCATAGCAGCACTGACCTTATCATTTCTTTGTTTATGCACAAAATTTCATATAGTTTGCTTCCCTCACAGCAGTTCCAGACGTTTGTAGTATTCGGCTTTCTTACGTGCAATCAGTTTTTTTTCGCAATTTTTCAGCACATTGAATATTTTTGGTACCAATATTTACTTTCTGATTTCACACAGTGTTCGTGCTAAGGTTGTTTTTTTTTCTTCAAGTAATAAGGCGAAAGCTTTTAATGGCTAACACTGTCACCGTTCGTTCGGCCACACAATAGCTGCCAATAAAATGACGTCATCACCGGAAACCAAAATTAACATCAAAAGAAAAATAAAAATCCGATCTCCACCGGGCATCAAACCTCCATTCCTTTTCCCCAGCCGATCCCTTTTACCAACTGCGCCACGCCAGGGATTGTGAAATACACATCACTGTCCTCCTTGTCTACCGGTGAGGAGGACACTTAAAAAAAATGAATAAATAATTCTTGTCTCCACCCGAAATCAAACCTCCAATCCTCGGGTCCCCGGCTGAGCGGTATAACCCCCTGCGCCACGCCCGGGATTTTGCTCAGCATGGTATTTAATAGATGCCTTTAAATGCAGGAGAGAGCTACACCTATTATTTAGAAAGTAATCAGCCTGTAGCCGAAAAGTCTAATTGAAGCACACAACATAAAACCAGACAACTACAATACATCTTAGCATAACTTCACTAAAATGGTAGCAAGGACAGACAACACATCATTAATAGCAGCCAGTCCGGTTGATAGTCACTATCTTCGTAAGTCTCTTTCAGCTGGTGCACCATCTGGCCGAAATGAGTACTGGGGAAACGAGAGTCTCAGCATTCCAAAACAACCTACGTGTTTTCCACAGGCTATGCAGTCCAAGGAGGAAAATCACATCAAAGTGTTCACGGTCATTATGCGTGGCCATTAGGTAATGCACACTGTAAGAGTTCAAAATAAAGTTTTTCTTCGGTGTTATTTGTAAAACGTTTCACAATAATATCGCATCTTTGGAGGCAATAAAAGTGTTCGATAGTTTCAGGTGTATCACATAGCGGATAATTAACAAAAAAGACAAACTTTTATTGTGAAGCCATACTTTAAAGGGTAGGGCTTCGGCATGAAGTTTAGAGAAAAAATGTTTTACTAGAAGGCAACATTGGCATTTTGCGTACTCATTTTAACACATTATGCCCGATGCAATTAGAAAGGAGAAAACGATATACTGGAGGCGGGAACAACATAGATATCAATTCTTCGCATAAACGTTTCCACGAAACAAAGGAAAAGTACTCATAAAAAAGCCAACTTCCAGAAAACGCACTGAATCTTAAACTTTCATAAAACCAAATAATAAGGACCGATCGGTCAATTTGGAAGATACCACTAAGTTCGGAAGAAGATTCAGAAATTTGGTTTTGAGGGGTGCTCTTATAATTTGGTAGAAGTTATTAAAGCAAAAAGAAGAAACAACCACAAACTCTCTGACACAGAGATGTGTAAAACCTTGTCCGCCAGCAGAAACAAGCCTGGTAGGTTATCGCACCGCATTGGCTCAAAACTGGAGGATGTGGGGGTTCTTATTAAGCCGTCGAGCCTCTTCTGAGGTCTAGGCCGCAAACACAGAGCTCCCGCGATCACACACCACGGGCAGCCGTTCTCACGGCCGCCAAGTGGTAATGCGAAGTACGACACAACACAGAACAGGACTTTGCCCGGAACCAGATGTTTATTGGGTCTTCCCAAAAAGAACGCTGGTGAAGGTCTTGCTGGCGACCCTATCCTTTTGGATGGGGCCTGACACTTCGAAGGGCAAGATGGCGACAACAAAGAAGTATAGCAAAGAGGTATTTACCTTGCGTTCTTCAGTTGTCGCGGCTCGCTGTCGTCTCTCCTCGGCCGTAGCCGGTTTCCGCCGATCTCGGCGCATCTTGCCCTTTGTCCTTTTTCGGCCAATGAGCGTCGCGTCTGCGACGCCTAGCGGTGCGCTCCTGCGCCCGGCGAGGGAAGAGGGAAACGCGGCGCTGTCGAGCAACCCGTTTGGGTTACTCAACCCCGGAAGAGAAGGAATACTTTTGTCCCCTTCATCCTCCGCGGCGCGCGGCGCTTCGGAGGGATGCGTGGTTCTCCACGATCGCTACAAGGACCACATGAACCTGCCAAACGTTCGGTGAAAGCTTTGGATGTTATGCCCCGCGCAATGGAGAACCTGCAAAACATAATAATTGTTTTTGCCAGGAACATATTACAGGTTTGTGCTCGACCAAAAATTGATAGGCGGTGCGGAACGAAAGTCTGGGCATAGCTTTGGATTGCCGGGACATGCTGTCTCTAGTAGGGCTCACTAGACTTTAATGTATGAAGAACTCCAAAGTAAATAGGTAGGATACGAGAACTTTCAATTCCAACATCATAGGTCGGCATTGCTCCCCATGAACCATGGAGCAGAGCAAGGAGGAGGAGGAGGAAGATGAGGAGGAAAGGCAGGGAGGTTAACCAGTGAAAGCAACCGGTTTGCTAACCTGCGCTGGGGAAAGGGATGAGTGAATATAAAAGTTGTGAGAGAGGGATAGTTGAAGTTAATACAGTCACATAAGACATGCCACATCACATCACGTTACAGTCATGTCATAGCAAATTCATTGTCTTTCGATTAGGAGCGGGCACATACATTTTCTGAGCTCACACAGCAAGCACGCCTTTCCCGTCGACTCTACCCCCCTTCCCACCCCCAGCTGTCTCACTCCCAACAAATCCTCTGGAGGCGTCTTCAAACCCGAACGCTTCTCACCCCTCAACGCCTATCCTACTACCGACCCGTTTCCGTTGAGTGCACTCTCTTTGGAGAGTTGCACGCCACCTTGGACCACATTCTTTTCAGCTGCCCTGCCGATCCTCCCCCGCAGGGACAGCCCGCCATCGGATCATGGGAGGAATGGGAGGCCCTCCTTACGTCGCAGGACCTGGACATACAACTTCGCTGTGTGGACCGGGGTGCCAGTTCCATGGCCCTACGTGACCTGGACACATGCGCGTAATGTGAGGGCCGTGCGGTGGCCCTGGGCCCTTGAAGGGTCCAAAATCGCTCGTTTAATAAAGTTTTTTCCTCCTCCTCCTCCTCCTCGATTAGGCCTGTGCTTCTCATAAAGCGGAGCAGCACCTGGGAGGCCTTCGCCGCAGACGATCGCCGTGGCCAGGATTATGTGAAGAGCAAGCTGCTCATAATAGCCAGCAAGATTCGGGAATTGTACGTGCAATAGTATGTTATTTTGTTTAGAGTGGTCCCTCAAGCAACACGTCTGATGAGGGCCAAAGAAAACCATCATCGATTGTTGTAAACGATTTGATAGAACTTTCACGAAAATTTTGTAGTTCCACATTTGCCAACGTGATTGGCCTGTAGCCACCACTGAAAGCAATTTTTCTTCACCCGTGCTCTTTGTAATTAAGACTGTGATTCGTAGTAAAGGACTGAGGAAAGACCCCTACATCTGAACTTAAAGCGAAAATCTACAGCGGGACAGGGTTCAGCAAAGATTTAAAAGCTTTGTAAATCTCGCATGAGATACCATCATTGCGAGGTGTTTTGTAGAGTGGTAATTGGTCAATTGCCTCTTGTATTTATTCCAACATGAAAGGGCCAGTGATAACAGCACACTAATAATCTGATAAAGGAGTTATAAGAGCTCTGAAGTTAACTAGTAGGTCTGAATTAGGAGTAGCAGAAAAGCCACTGAAGAGTGCTGTGCAATAGCACACATCACAGATTTCGGTTACTAGGATGCCATTCGACATCATTTCCGGTATCAGCTTGACAGTAACGTGACGATTTCTGACAAGTAGAGCTTGTCTAGGATTTTGACAGTGCAAAGCACGATTCGTGTGAGATCGAACTCGGGCACCCCTGTATTTTTCCGCGTCCTGTTTTTGTGAGTCACACTTTACACTCGCAGTTTCTTCTAAATATAATCCAGCTGCCTCACATTCCAATTCATAGAGGTTATACAAACTAGTATGCTGTGTTCTGTCTTGAAATTTTCTCTAAAGGATAACATACCCAATTTTGAAAGCTTTCTCTCGATCGCACCTCCTGTTGTTGATGATGATGATGATGATGATGATGATGATGATGATGATGATGATGATGATGATGAAAATGATGGCATTAATGATAAGTTTTCATGGCTTCCTGTGGAGCAAACAATCACAGCTTATTAGCCAACTTTCAGAGTCGGTATAGTACAATAACGCAGAATTAGGAAGAGCCTTTCGCAAAAACTAGAAAGAACCTATCGGCGAACCAACAGCATGCCTCACAATAACACTGTAATCAGGCAAAAAGGTCCGTAGTGCCCTCTCTGTATCCTGCTCGCTCTCAATCTTCGTTGTCTGGATGGCAACAAAATCAAGCCGCCCGCTGCTGAAAAGTCGACGAAGTTGCACCTGCTTCTGTTGAGACCGTTTGGCCCGGAAGATTCAGCGTTGCAAACACCAGCTCCTCAGAGGTTGCCATGGTGACCACACAAGTGCTATCTAGACTAGCATTTGTCTATCGGGAGACGGCAACGTCGCCTCCGGACCTCTGGCACGACTGCGGGAAAGCGAACGTTGGCACTTCTAATTGTGTTTCGACGTGCGCAGATGGCGGCGATGCTTTGCACTTACCGGATCATCATCGTAGCTTGATATAAAGGAGCACTGAACAAGGATAAATGGAGTACGCCTAAGTTCGAAGGTCGAGCCAACGTTTCGACAAGTGGACTTGTCTTCGTCAGGCGCCCAGGCGAAGACACGTCCACTTGTCGAAACGTGGGCTCGAAGTGCGAACTGAGGCGTACCACATTTACCCTTGTTCAGTGCTCCTTCATACCATGTAAACCATCTTCTTACTCTCGTTCTACCTACATCATCACTTGAGTCATATGAACAATGCACCCGGCGCTATGAAGATGCTATTCAGCAGGAAGGATGGTCTCAGTTGCAGGTAGAGTGGCCAGGCCTGTAAGCTCTTTCTCAGCATCGACCTCAAGGGCTGGAGTAACCGGGGCGGCATCTATGGTAGGATTAGAGCAGATTGCAGGCTCCCTACTGTGTGCCGGATTCGGCGTCTCACATCGGAGCAGCGTCTCATGTTCTCCCACTTTCTCCTTTCTCTCCTTGGATCCAGCCTGAGAAACCTGATGTATTAGCTGTGTAAGCCGTGTCAACAGTAGCGGCTGAAAGGACACCAGCCGCATCTGGCACTTCCGTGGTGTTCATTATTTGCTCTTGTAGAGCATCGTCGGGGGGCCGCACACGATGCCGCAGCTTGTCCGCATAAGTAACGACGCACACTTCGATGCTGTGACCGAAGCGTCGACAGTCTACACAGCGCGCCGTACGGCAGTGTCCACGAACGTGGTCAACACGGTTGCATCGGAGGCATAGCGGTGGTCTGCCCGATATTGAAACAAGGCTCTGTATACCCCATACAGTTAGCAGATGTCGGACGTCTCCCACGCCGACTTCTTCAGCAAGACACTACCAACTTCCGATTTAGCGTTCTCACATCTTTCATTTTCGCCAAGTTTTTCGTCGTAATCAAAATCACCTTCTCGTACACCTGTAGTGAATCACATATGAAGGCGTCTTCCAAGCTCTCGGGAAGCCAGAGAAGCTTCTATTTCCCCACTTTTGGTTCTGGGTCCATGACGACACAACGACGGCCATTAACAACGAGATCACCGCAAGCCACCTGTTTTCTTTCGATTGTGCCGATTTGCATGGCGCATTTGAAATTGGCCAACTGAACTGATTTCCTTGAGGTCCACAATATTCCGAAGGAAACATCTGAAGAATTGTGCCCGGTACGGGCACCCGGTAAGGTCCGCATGCAAGAAAACGGAGTCAGCAACCAACTTACCGGTTAGGAGACGGGACAAAACAATATGGTACTCATTACTGCTGGTATTAGCCTGAGCAATATCTCGCCCAGAGGCCTATTGAAGCCATTGTGCGGAGAACATTGAGAAACGCAACTGCTTGGTTTACCGTCGTGAAGCGCACACCATAACCCTCCTTAATCTGCATTGAGGATGATAGCGATGACAATGACGCCGCATTTAGTGATAATGGCCATGATGCCGTTAGCAATAATAATGACGGTGCATATATTTGATAATAATAATGAAGTCAAATGTGATGCATCATGTCCACCAGCAATGGTCAGGCTTTCGCATTTTTCCAGTGAAAATTCCAAAGTGCACTCGAAATTTTTGTGTAAGACCACGGCAAAAACAGGCAACTAAATCTAGACTTCTTCGATTTATGGCGTGGTATATATTTTTTTCTTTATCCCCTTTAGAACCGAAGTCCGTAGCTAAATGCCTCTGTTTACATCCTCGATCTCAAACAACTGGGACCAGTCGTAGGTCTCAAGCTCATTGTACAGCCTAAAGTAATTGCTATATACGCATCTTAATTTTTCTGATGCCGTATCACGCACCGGACAAAAAGACAAAAAGAGCGACAGAGTTAACGGGCAGTGGTATTTGCATGCCAGATTAAAAGGATCGCGCACCGCTTCCACTGCAAAAGAGGCACATTCGATAGAATTAGATCTAAAAAATTTCCAGCGCTGTTCTTCATCGCATTACATTGGCGTAAACAACGAAAACTACTAAAATCAATTAAACATTCAGCGTTTTCTCGAAATGCTGTGCAGTCACTTGTGACCAAATTGATGGTGCAATCCCCCTTGGAAGATTGACGCCCCGTAAATGTGCACCTTGTATTTCAAAAAATGATTGTCAGTATAAAACATGATTGATAAAAATGTTAGGATCAGAAATTTGGCGCAAAGTAGTAAAGCCGATGAGACAGTGAGATTTGTCACATGCAGGGATTTCCAGTCACGCACATTTCTCATGCGACTCCAGGTCATGCCTCCTAAATGAACTTAGCACAGAACGGCTGGCTCTCAAAACTCCGCCCTGTATGTAATCTTGTCAAAATACACTCAGTCGGCTCTAAAAGCAGCATATTCATCTGAGAAATAAGCACCTAAACATGATGAGTTTAGCAACGTTTCCGTTAGGCGTATAATGTCACATTCACATTGGTATTGTCGCGAACCATTCTGATGTTTATTTGTTCTCTTTCGACAGCCGCAGGCATGCGGCCTTATCATTGTAGATCTAGCGCGCAAATCACTTCTGTATTCTTTGTTTGTTCGCGCTCGTTGTCGCGAAACGCGGCTTTATCATTTCCTTGGTTGCGGCAGATGGCTCGAGATGTATCTCTAAGGATTCCAGTCATGCGCTTGTATTTCTACAATGTTCCTGGTTATGTTTGTCACTATCCGCGGTTTCATCTGGATGTTTCTACACCGCTTCTGATTTGAGCGCTGTTGAGTAAAACGGGCATTCTTTGTCGACTACCGCTGAGCACGACCTTTGCTATCGGCGCCGCCGAGTTGTTCAGTTCTTTTGCGGGCGCAAACCAGCCCAACAAAGAGTTGATTCCCGTAAAGATCGTCTCCTCATTTGTTGCCAACGGTATCGTCACCACCACGGGACATCTGGTGGAGGTGCTGAATCCCGACACCGTGGCGTATAGGACAGCGAAGATGGCACCCGTCGATTACAAAACACCCTTGGTTTTCGTGCAACCTCGTGAGACCCCATTCTTCTAAGGACGACCGGGCGAGGATGCACAAGATTGGCTCGACTTGTTCGAACGCGTTGCAACGTTCAATGCCTAGAACGACGAAGCGAAGCTAAGGCAAGTCTTATTTGATTTTGAAGGATCTTCCCGTATATGGTTCGAAAATCACGAGGAAGGTAGGGATGGGATATTTTCAAGAAATTATTTTTGACTGCCTTTCCAAGTGTCGTTGGAAAGGGAAATGCCGAAACACGCCTTCAATCAAGACTTCAACTCCCAAACGAACCTGTTCTTGTTTGCGTTGAGATGAAGCGCCTCTTTCGTCGCGCTGACCCTAACATGACCGAAAGTGAAAGAGTGAAAGTTTTATTGTGAGGCTTAAAGAGTCTCTTTAAGCAGTGCTTCTCAGAAATCCGCCAAACACCGTGGCGGAATTTGAAATCGAAGCGTCTACCATCGAGAAGACGATGGACAACCGGATGCGACATACGAACGACCAATCGAACTTACCTACGCAATTCATCACATCCACGCATCTGCGAGCGAAGATAGCATTGTTCATGGCTGCTTGCTTCTTGCACTGGAGCAGTCGGAGCCGTCGCTTGAGGAACACCCTTCGCCTGCTTGACTTCTTCACTCACGACGTCCGCGAGCGTCGCCAACTGGGGGTGTTGGGATGGTGGAAGCAACCGGCGGAGTTCTCGGAGAACCTCTCCGATGCGGTCTGAGTGAAAACTTGTTACGTCGATACTTTGGGCCCTACAGAATCCTTCGCCGCATCGGACAGCTCGACTATGAACTCATTCCCGACGGTACGACAGCATCACAACGGCGACGCGTACGCCCAGAAATCCTACATGTTGTTTGTGTGAAGCCATATTACCCGTGTTAAAGAATCCGAGGTGTTTAAACTTCGTAATGTTTATGTTTATATTGCTTTGTTTATTTTGGTACATCGAGGTGAATTTTTTGGGGGGGAGTAATGCCGAGAACCATTCAGATATTTATTGGTTCTCTTTCCACAGCCACAGCCACAGGCATGCGGCGTTATCATTGTTAATCTAGTGCGTGAATTACTTCTGTATACTCGGTTTGTTCACGTTCGTTGTCGTCAGACGCGGCTTCATCATTTCGTTTGTTGCTGCCGATCATTCGAAATGTATCTCGAAGGATTATAGCCACGCGCTTGTATTTCTACAATGCTCCCGCTTATGCTATTAACAGTCCGCGGTCTTATCTAGATGTGTCTACGCCGCTTTTAAATTGAGCGCTAACGATTTAAACCGGCGTTTTTTTTTTCGACGACCCCGAGTTGTTCAGTTCTTTTGCGGGCGAAAGTCAGCCTAACAGAGTTGCTTCCCGTGAAGATCATCTCTTCATTTGTGGCCCACGGTACAGTTCCCACCACATGACATTATGCATTCAGGAAAAGCGCTTGCCTGTTAGTTCCGAGCCCTCTCGTGTTTTAGTAACATAGCTTATTTTCATCTGCCATTTTCCTAATGCAGTCATAGCACCGTTAGGATCATCTTGCCCGTGAGGACCATAGATTTCAATAGAGAGTGCGAAATACGCAACCATCAGGCCACATTACAAGTTTACTCACAAGCTAAATAAATACTCATCCAGAGAAACGTGGAACGACCAATGTGTATCTTACTTAGTTTTCAGTTCTATGCACGTAACCACCTTGTCACCTACTTCCGCCAAACGTTTCTGTATGTCTTACACGATTATCGTCGGGTACAGGCGAGAAACAAACAAGTTCTTTTCGTCGGCAGTTTGGGCGCTACTATAAGCATGGACTGCTTAGCTGTGGCTGTGACATATGTTGCTCGAGGCCGAAGTGGTTGGATAACAGCTATCGGCGGGCACCGGTGGAGGGGCCGAATTTTCCGCATCCAAGTCTGCGCCTCGGATGGAGCGTAGTTGCGGGGTTCCGAGCGGAAAGAAGGCGACTCTGGCTGGCGGTACGATCCAGAAAAGATGATCTCAAGCCGCTGACAGCTTGACACAGGAGCGCACTCTCCGCACGAAGCTGTTGAACTTCATCGGATAATGCATCCACAAGACTAGTCATTTTTTGAATAACACTCAATGATGCCCTGACAGAATCTGACTCGATACAGAGAACAGAGCTGTGCTTCGGGGTCTGTTTCTCTGTCGCCGGTTTCGCAGATGAGCCCTCTCTACGACGGACCACGCCGTTTAAAGCAATGAGCACATTTGTACTTGCTAGCCCCAGGTTACATGAGGATGCTGTATTTCTCGGCCTGTCTTTTGATGCATTTGCTGTTAAAACGCTGCTTCCACGACGCATACGACAAAACTTGCTACTTAGCACGGATGTGCTGGGAGCAGCGCGCACATGCGCTCGCATCGGCCGCCATTTTGGTAGTCTGAGATCTGCAGCCGTGCTAAAGGTTTAGCGGCTCTAGCGCAAATCTGTGCAGAAACCAGGTAACGATTTCTTGAAGTTCGAAGCGCCCCAACGTCCCAAAGCGACTCAGGCTATGAGAGACGCCGAAGTGGAGGACTCCAGAACTTTCGACCACCTGGGGTTCTTTAATGTGCACTGACATCGCACAGCACACGGGTGCCTTGCTTTTCGCCTCCATCGAAAAGCGGCCGCTGAGGCCGGGATTCGATCCCGCGTGCTTGGACGCAGTAGTTGAGAGCCCTAACCACTGAGCCATGCTGGCGGCACGAATACTTACTATACTCGGGGACAACTTTCTGAGGCAATGGAGTGAAAGCTACGAGGGCGGGGATTTCTTAAGTGTGTTACTGCGCCATATAGTTCCGAGTACCTGGCCTAAAAATGTTACAGTCGCGACCAATCAATACCGCGCAAGACGTATGTGCGCTGTCAAAAACAGACGCGTTTACGAACGCCTGTTACGAATGCGCATCTATTAGAAACAGACGTGGGTTACGAAATTGGCGACGAAATTGGCGGAGAAAAGCGACAGACCCAACCCACCCGGCCGTGCGTACACTGCTTGCGCTTTGCAAGATTGTCGGCAGGCCGCGCAGCCATCAGCATGAACGCTACGTATTAAACTGCCGCTGTACTGGCTAGTACTGTGGTAGAAGCCAAATACAATAAAAAGGTTAATAGTTTCGTAATGGTATAACATTCCAGGGCATCACTTGCAAAATTTCTGGACGCACTATATTCTTGTGCGGACTATATTCTGGTGTGTTTTGGCTCCGTAGCTTCCACCACATTACCACAGAAGGTTTTCCCCGAGTATAGATGCCTTCGCCAGAGCATAGGTGCATTTTCCCCTGGGCAGGATGTTGCCTTTGAACTAAAAAGCCATGTTATACTTTATTGGAATACAGTGAAATATGCCCTTTACTAACACTAAGGCTACGGTAGCCGCTAAAAACAAATACAATGCTTAAACTGAAACAGACCGAAATGTATTGTACACAGTACTTTGAAAAAGCAAATTTGTTTGCGCCTGGTGCCAGGAATTGCCATGCGACCCCTGAAATTCTATAATAAATCGTTGGAGGCTATTAGGTAGTACCTCTTAAGTGCGGTAAGCTGAAAGCTCTTGTGCGACTCTTTGTACTCATTGCCTTGGTTGACCATCCAAGCTTCTTAGCGTTTTTCCCAAATTGACACCGATTATAGGTAATTCGGTTATTTAACTGTTATTTACGCCTAATTAGACCTTTTGATCTAATTGAACACAAATCCGGTATTTGTACTGATTTCTGAGGCCTCGCGTTGCCTCGGCGTCTCTCCGTCGGATGCGACGTCATCATTCAAGTTTCTTCGTTTTTTTTTTTTTTTTGCACCAAAATATGTGTCATTCGGTGATCTTAAGTTTATGTTACGCCTAATTACACGTTCCTAAGGTAATTCATCACAAATCCGGCGTTTATAACCAAGTTTTGACTAGAGGAACAGGTTCATCTTCATTTCAGACGAGGAGGATTGGCGAGATCGGGACATTGTATCCTCTACCTCATATTCGCGCTAATGCTCTGCAATCACCGCAGAGCAGTGTAGCGCTGACGCTTCCTGCGCTAACGATCGTACCAGTGCTGCCAGAAAAAAAGGTAACGATTTCTTCAAATTCGAAAACTTGTTAGGTTTGCTTTGGTTTGGTGTGTGGGGGTGTAACATCGCAAAGCGACTGAGGCTATGAGGGACGCCGAAGTGGAGGACTCCGGAAATTTCGACAACCTGGGGTTCTTTAACGTGCATTCATATCGCACAGCACAGGGTGCCTTGCTTTTCGCCTCCACCGAAAAGCGGCCTATGGGGCTGAAACGTGGAGGCTAACTAATAGGGTTTTACTTAAGTTGAGGACCCCTCAGAGGGCTATGGAACGAAAAATGGTAGGGGTAACATTAAGAGATAGGAAGCGTGCAGAGTGGGTCAGAGAAATAACTCACGTTGCCGACATTCTAGTGGGAATTACGAAAAAAGAAATGGGCAATGGCAGGACATGTAATGCGAAGAGAGGATAACCGATGGTCGCTAAGGGTAACAAACTAGATTCCAAGGGAAGGATAGCGTAGCAGGGGGCGGCGGAAAGTTAGGTGGGCGGATGAGATTAAGAAGTTCGCAGGGGTCAAGTGGATGCAGCTAGCACAGGGCCGGGTTTATTGGAGAAATATGGGAGAGGCCTTCGCCCTTCAGTGAGTATAGTCAGGCTGATGATGATGATGATGAAAAGCGGACGCCGAGGCCGGGATTTGATCTCGCGTCCTAGGGCGAAGTAGTTGAGTTCCCTAACCACTAAGCCCTCCCGGCGGGACGAAAACTTAGATGACTTCGCCATAGCATGGGTACATTTGCACCTGAGTATTTTTCCCTAGAGAAATTCGTCCAAGATTGCGTTTACAAAGATTGAAGGTCCGCGCTTTATTGTTGTTTACGCAGCCCATACTTCTGCAATGCTTAGTCGCCCGCCCTGCTCCGGGCTTAATTACCGCTGATCGGAAGCTCTGGCTCGCCGGCAAGGATAATTTGTTCTTGTCTACGCGATTTCAAATTTAAGGAAAACCTGTCCACACAAGAAATTCTGCTGCAGCTCAAGATGGAAGTTATAGATTAACCAACCAAAAGCTATGTTATAGCAATCTTAGCTGAATTCAGAATTTAGGAACAAAAATTGCCTTCAGGGCAGGCAAGGCGCGGTAATTGTTTCACACTGAAAGGTGGATACAGTACGTCACCGTCAAAAAGGTGGTAAGAAGAATCAGAACCATGCTGGGGGGGGGGGGGGGGGGGGTCGTGGGGGGGGGGGGGGGGGGGGGCGTCGCTGAGAGGATCAGTGATTCTTAAACGGCATTGATACCGCACACCGCATCGGTCGCTTTTGCATTTCGACTCCATCATAGCGCGGCCATTGCTCTCGGGATTCCGCCAGCGTCTCTTGGCTGAGCTGGCGAGCCCCTCCACTAGTGAGCCACCACGGGGGCCCCGTATTTAATTTTGAAGCGAAAGCTTTATTGGCCGCGATGCAGCCATTTTGCTGTGACACAAATTTCTACCGTAGTTGCACTGCTCTTTCCACTTTCACTCACACCTTCCTCCCTTTCCTTATGACGCGGTTCAGGTGTCCCCAAAACACGTTTGACAGATACTACGCCTTTCCTTTCCTGTGAACCAATTAAAAAACGAAGAGGCAGCCCTGGGTAGTGCGATGTCACCTTGAACCATCTGGAAGGTCAAAGACATATACTGCGCCTTTCCTTTCTTATAAACCAATGTACAATATACAATAAAAAAATATGACGACATGATGAGGTGTAGGTGTCCACAATTCCGTGGCACCCACTTATAAGTATGAGGGTCCTTTCTTTCCTTAAAACTTAATTTAAATAAAAATTATGAATAAAAAAACGGATTGAAAAGCGGGTGTTAAACAGGCTATCGCTGCAGTACTCAGCTTTCGCTCTATCCCAAAGTTCAAGCCATACTTAAACCACCCTAATTTTATTGTGACAGTCCTAACATGTTCGGAAAGCTGTTCAATTAGTACTAAAATTAGGAAGAGCTGATTTTCGAAATCTTCAGGTTCTAAATGGCCGTTGGTTGCATGATCGCTTTCAGGTGCATCACGCAGCGGAAAGAGGAACAGGATCGCCATAAAGCGTGCGTCACCCGGTGCATTCGACACGTTGCGCGCGTGAAGGAGCTTCTGCGGCGATCACGGATTTAGCAGTATTTTGAAGGGTAAGAAGGCGAGTTTCCGAAGCTACCGGGGTGCTTACTGCGTACTAACACCAGCTTTCTGCTCAGGAAGGACACCCATGCCCTTGCACCTGGACGGCCCGCTCGGGTGCAGCAACATGGCCATAAGAGACGAGGCGCCGAACATTTCACACAGCGGCCCGACTGCCATCTCCACCGAGTCTAGCCTGGAGGTATTCTGGGGAGATCCGAGCACGTCTAGAACATGGAGACCTCGATCCATGCGTCGCACTTGGCTCGAAACGGTCGAGTTAAACGAAATGGTTCAGTCGCCGCCGCCAGCTGCTGTGGAGAGCGCCCACGGGGATGTTCCAGTGCCAACGGAGGCAAACACACTGCAGGACCCAAATCAGAGTCGAGAACTGCCAGCAGAGCGGGTAAGATGAGAACTTAGACTATCTTCTGTAATGTCTCTGCTTGTTCGCGTTTGCACAGGAGGGGAAGAAGATGTGTTTTAACAACAGTGCTTCTGATGGCCGAAGGCCAACTCTTTTAGGTCGTAGCAATTTATTTCCTGTCGACAAGAGAGGCGGAGCAAAAAACGGAGCGAGTGAGGGGACATTTCACCTCTGCTTTATATGCCATGACACGATAGCGTCAACGCCTCCCGTCTGCGACTCCACATTCGTGTTCGTGTTTGGGTCCATGCACTTTTCCACGGGCTTAATCACTAATTACTTCATTTATTATTTCTCTTATTTCATAAATACCATTTATGGTACTTTCGTCAGCTACGATAATATGTGAAAGACCGCCTGAAATAAACTCCCGCTGAACATGGCTCAAAATGGTGCCTGTGTGGCCTAGGAGTGGCATGTCAGACTTTGGAATGCAAGGGTACTGAAGGGTTCGATTCGTCTCACCCTTCAATCTGATTGACAAGCCAGTGTTGGTAGCTGCTGTCAAGTTGGCAGCTACTGTCAGGGCTTATCAGTCCCCGTCTATATCATCGGCCATAGCCATGCGCATGATTTTTCTCTCACAGTGCCGACGATGACGCCTGCAACGCGAACTCCGGAATCTTTCGAAGAGCGTGGTCTTTAACACTACCGTGTTAAGAAGCAGATGCAAGGTCTTATGCACGGCTCTTTATGATGCGACAACATTAACCTGGTTTCCTTTTTTAGGTAGATACGACTATGGGCTCCAGAGAGCCATGTACGCGTTTCGCGTAAGCGATATTCCATTCACTAAATACAGGCAGTGCTCCTCTCATAGCTGGAAACTTAAATTGAACTGTACAGACGACCCGATGTAGGTAACGCGCGGTAGTTTCCGGTAGTTTTGTAGTACTTACCTGTACTTCTGTGTTGTTTTTTTCTGTCTTACAAATCTGTTGTCTGTTGTTCTGAAATAATTCTCTGTTGTAACTACAGAAAATTCTCTCCTAAGTATAGAAATTTCTGTTATTACAACAGGTGGAATTTCAAACACCGACCAGAAAATCAGTTATTTGTTATTTTAGACGGCGGGCTGCGTTAGGTATCTACTTTTTGCAACAAGTGAAATTACGCCATGTTATTAAGAATTCAGAAAGAAATATCTGTTGGTGTAGTGATTGTCACACACAAAGCTTCCCGCAATAAATGATGAGAGCACGAGGCGGGGTAGAACAAGAGCTACTATCAAAAGACGTATATAGCGGTCATATCTATAGGTTTGCGAACCGAACAGCGCTCGAGAGGAGCACAAAAGCTGACGAGTGGTTTGTGACGGCGACGTGTAGGTGGCTGCTAGCGTCACGTGCCAAAGAACAACTTCACGAACCACGACGCCGACGACGACGACGTCGGCACGCGAGATGTTGCTCCAGCACAGTGCGTTGAGGCACCCTGGGAAGCGTGGGTTTGATCTTCTACCTGGTGCTTTTGGTGTTGTGGCTCCAGCGATGGCTGTGCACCCGGGGGGACGATTCCGAAGCGATGCCGGCCGCCAGTGGGGAATGCTATGCGACCCTGCTGATCCGGCAGAAGCAACACCACAAAGGCCTTCGACTTCATCTCCAAGGCTCTTAAATACGACGACGATAATGACAATCATAAGGAGCAAGCAGTTGACCTCTACCCGACCAGTCAGCCGCCAGTGCCACTAAGCTCTGGATGATTAATGTGCCGGGCCACTAAGCTTCGCTCTACCTGAGTTTTTGCAACGTGTAAAACGAATTAAAACTATCCACGACACATTAAATCTTAATCAGTAACTCCTCCCTAGTTTAAAACATGTCATGCTGAAAGCCACGCGGAAACATGACGCGGAAACATCTTTACTGAATTTTTAATGTGAACATCAGCATTGTGTTTTCTCAAAATATCGCACGTTGTAAACGACCGTATCTTGTTCTGGAAATGAATATTCGGTGAATTCGAAGAGCTTCGTATAATTCTTCTGTTCTTTACGAAGTAAACGTGCTCCACTCCTGAAAAGAAAAAAACAAGCGCAGATCAGAATTCAGTTTCAAACAAGTCGCGCTGCCGATCTATACAAGTGACGGCGAGCGCTGACGTAAATCGTAGAGCAATCAGAATTTACAACCGTAGCGATGCACACAAATGTTTGCAGATCGGCGTGCGGTGCTTCACTTCTCCGGGAATCATCAGAAATGCATGGCTGAGTATGATGATGGTGAAGGCATCCGACTTATGGACACCCTATTAATTCCATATGGATGAAAGTGCTGGTTAGAAGATAACCTATCCTTCCCATAAAGGTGAAATGGCAGAGGCGGAAGAAAACAGCTGTAAACGTCAAACGCTCTGAAAGCATTTCGGTAACTCTTCCCAGAACCCTCCACTTATGTAACGACAATGGTCACATTGGCAAGGATAATGACTGTGCATTTAGTTGCTAATGATAAAGAGGTCAAACGTGATGCACCTTGTGCACGAGCAGCACTTAGGCTTTCGCATTTCCGCAGTGTAGATCAGGGCTCCCGGGATTTTTTAATCCTTCACGCCGCACACGCGGCGTAAACCCGCTCTTCCGCGGCTAGTTAAGACTACCCTCTGATGACACGGGAACATCAAAGTCGTCATAGTGCTTAGATGGATGGAAACAAGCACTGCATATTGCGGGTACCTAGAGTGCGTTTGATCACCCCACGGAATTTGGGCCCAGTCTCATTTTGATGGTTGTTGGTCAGAATGCAGTGGCCCAAAATCAGTTCATTTAGTTTCGCTTTAGGCGTCCAGAAGCCATCAAAAACGGTCTTATGACGTGACATCTGGTTTGTACGAACCTGCACAGAACGACTACAGCGGCACGCCATCTTCCCTCATTTATATTGAAATTACATAAAACTGCATTTCTGCATTCAGAGTGCTATACTACCGGTGTCTTATCGCAAGATGTGCAAGCATATCTGCGTGTAAACCGCACAACATTGTCGTTGAACTGAAAGATTATCCTTGATGGTGAAAAAGGTCTGTGTGCCTGTTTTCCTATGCTGCCTCAGCAAATGGCGAACATAATGAAATTCCGTACATTAAGGCGATATCAAGGTACAAAATACACTGTAGAACTTAACGTGCACAACTTCACTAACGCAAGGCAGGGGCTCTTCCCTCTTTAGCAATTGGCTGTAGCACACATGTTTTCCCCCGCCGGGCTGGCGCAGTGGGTATACGGCGCTCGACTACTGTTCCCAAGAATGCAGGATCGAATCCCGGCCTAGGCGGCCGCTTTTCCGTGGAGGCGAAAAGCAAGGCTCCGGCGTGCTGTGTGATGTCAGTGCACGTTAAAGAATCCCAGGTGGTAGAGCATTCCGGAGTCCTCCACTACGGCGTCTCTCATAGCCTTGGTCGCTTTGGAACGTTAAACCCCACAAACCAACACATGTTTTCACAGTTAGTAATGTTATTGGTCGCTTTGGCTGCTGAGATACCCATGCATGCACTACGTGCAATCTGTTTAACGCTCGTGAAACGCTTTTTATTGGAATGCCTCGAGATGCGATGCATGCCGCGTGGCTGAATCTTGGAGAATGAGTTAGCGCAGTGCTCTTTTCTCGAATGGTTGCCAACCCTATGGGCAGAAGTGCCATTGGAGTCTAAGTTGATAAATGAGAAAAGGAACTAAGGGAAACAACTTGCACAACTGGTGACGAAAAAAGGTGCGGTACACGATCGCCCTTGAAGATTACACCAGTATTGCCGCGTTTCTGCAGACCGAAACTTTGAGCGTTGTATGCGAATTTCAACGAATATAAAATTTCCTGAGTGGTTGCATGTTTATGGGAGCGACTCGCAGCCAACCACAGGAACTTCAGGCAAAGTGCCGCTTAAAATCTGTTATATTCCGCTCTTGAGACTGCTATATTTACCACAGTCATACGGCGAAACTTATAGCCAAATTTCTTTCGCTCCTTTGAAACTGTGCAGATTGGGGATTATTTCCGATTCGTTGTTCTTCTCTGCGTCACCCCTGGCTGCGTTTGGTTATAGTTAGAACTAGGAAAAAACAGCAGGTGCTGTCTTTCAGCCATGGCATACGTGTCGGGGGTATTACTCTGCTGAATAGTAAACGGAATCAGTTTATGTTTCACAAAAACGAAAAAGCAAGGGGCATGGAAATTTAATAGCATATATTTTGGCCTGATACTTAGCTGTTTAGTTAGGTGACAAGAAAGCTTTTAAAAGCGGAATACTTTCTGTCACAGAGTAATTGAGTGTGGCGGTTACTGCAGACTTGAGTTGTATTCGTCTATATCATCCTCCAATCCACCCTTATTGCTAGCTCCAGGTTCATACGCAAGTCTCGGTGTAGTGAAAGCGGCCCCGATGAGATCACATTTAAAGAGGCGAGGATTGGCGGGAGGGGCTTGAAATTTTCGAGCTGCCGTATCGTACGAACTTCTTGTTACAGTGACTACGTTGAAGAGATAGTTTGGTCTGGTTTATGGGCTTTAATGTCTCAAAGCGACTCTGCTGTGAGAGACGCTAGAAGAGCGAAAGCGTCAGAACCATTAGCAGGAAGCAGCCGCCACTGCCTTGCCGCCCCCGGCTCGAGCATTTTATTTTCCGTCATATAGCCCTAGCACATGCACTCCTAACCCATTCCAAGGTCCCACCACAGCATCTCCATTGTCTTTGTAAGTGCCAAGCATAACTGTGGTATTCGATTAGGATTGTTTCTTACATGGGCGTCCCATCGAGCTGGGTGCCGTTTTGTTTTTTTGCAGCGTATGCTTCCTGACTCGACATACTGTTTTTTGTGCACCAACCATTCACTTGCTCGCGCGTTATGTTATGAAGCGCAACCTCCTATCCCGTATACCATCCCGGCATTCTCCGCGTAGCACTTTGGACGGCTTTTTACTGAATCGTATTAAGGTTAATGCTTTGTCTCCCGTGAACCAAAAGTGTTCCCCATCAGCAAGTGGAGCACCGCGAATTCAGTTATCCAGATGGCGTAGTCTTCACCGTAACTGAAAGCTGTAGACTAAACGGGATTAAGAGGAGATTACTTTATCATATAAAGTTTAGTAAAGGCGCATGATACTTTGTGAACATTATTTCATGCCGAATCGCAAAACAAACAGGGCGCACTTACGACATAGACGTTCAAAAGTCGGAAACTGTCGCTGAACTCCGGCTTGATCTCTCCGCTCTTGTACGGCTCGTCTCGGGGCGTTACTCTTTTGGCGTTCTCGTTTGCAAAATCTGTTAGAACCAGAAACGACTCTTCCGTCCTTTTTACCAGGAAAGCGATGGTTTTACCCACGTACCAACTTCCGGAATTGTACGCAAGGTTCATGTCGGGATGGCCAAAGTTCGCTTCAATGCTGCAAAATAAAAGTAATGCAAGTAAGAATGCATACTTACTCACGATATAGAAACCAGAGCTGATGTCAAAGGGGCGTGTGTATACCAAAAAACTCAAAGTTCATATACCATGGAGTCTATTATGTTTGCTTTGTTCCACCTGGAGAGGAGTTCGGACAATAGAAATTATTGCTTACATGTCTGCCTCGTTGAACCGGACGACTTCGCCTTGGAATTTTACTGACGTACCGACTTTGAGCTTTAACCCCGGGAACCAGAACGATGGTCCCTGCGGGCAACAACGGGTTGTCAAGCGTAAGTTGACATGTTCCGAACCTTTTTGATTCATGCCAAGCGAAAGCTTGGTCTGTAGAATGAAAAGTTGATGGTTGCTAGAGAGAAGAACATCTCCACAAATTTTGTTGCGCTGAACTTTACCGCATGTCTTAATTAGGAGGGTAAAGAAGAAAGTGTTCAATGGAGTGTCGAATAGGCTTAGGGGCGCCGAGTTGTTCATGCAAAGAAAAAACTTTAGCTGGCTGAAATTCTGTGCAGTGAAAATATTGTTGCCCTTCTGAACGTGGTCAAATTAGCAAGCCCCTTTTCTACTTCATTACAAGTAGAGCTGCCCTCAGAATGGGGCCAGGGCTCTTCTCTCTCTCTAGGGGGAGTTACAAAATAAGAATGGAAGCGTCTACTGCCTGAACCAAGGCGACCAAAGCTTCGTATCTCTTTGATCACGTATAAAAGGAGAGAGAACACACTGACACGTGTTTAAAGGCTTTGCTGGCTTTCAGTGCATGATGTTAATAGTCAAGACAGCAGAGAGGCAAAGCTTTTTTTTCTTGTCGCGCATTACTCTGTCTCGTAATGTTGTTTTTTTCACTCGACTGCACCGATATTTCACGCTGTCGAATGGAACCTTTAACTGAGCCTCTAAAATTATGTAGTTCGCTCTGCAATCGTAAAAAGCGTAAACATTAGCGAGCTCTCGATCTTGATGCAGAACGTTTGGGCAGCATGATAGGAACCAAAGCTTGAATGCGGCTGTTGAACTAGATTACAATTATGATTTATTTTAATTAGGGAGAACCGGCTGTGTTTTACTAGCTCGCTAGGGCTGCTTTCATTTTTCCTCCAATGATAAGCCCAGGCTAAATAAATAAACAGTTTCAAAACATATATAATTTAGGTATGTGGTATATCATCATGTGGTTCTTTAAGGGCGCCATAGAGGATATTCACGGAGGTTGGAACAATCGCCATACAGGTCCGCATTCAATCGTTTGCCCCGAACCGCAAAAACGGTTAATGTTCATTATCAGCACCGGAAACATCGCCGAATAAACATGATGCATCTCTTCCCTCCTCTTAAAGAGTGAGCTACATGTGATCGTAAAAGAGAGCGATGCAATGAGCGACGCGGCGAAAGCGATCATGGTTCGCTCCGTCGCCTACTGGGCAAGATACATGCACGCGACAGCGCCAACTGACGGCAACGCGAAACGGCGACGGCGCTCTGTGTTGCTGGCATAGTACACCGCAGAATTATTGCAAATGCAAAAACAGTCATAACAATTTCAGGAATTGAAGTATTTTTGCGAAAACATGCAAAATAAAATGTAAATGAAGCGTCTAACTTGTGTTACCTTGAACTATACGAGTAGCACGCGAAATTTTCTATTTCGGCAGGTCCGAGTGACGAGCCAAGCGACACATGCATGTCTGCTCGAAGGCTTCTAGCGACGCATGCTGCTGTCGCTCACGCGTTCGCGTGAGCTTTCGCGTACATGTAGCCTTTACTCAGACACACATGCACCCATGCGAGAGAAAAAAATTAAGCCGAAAGACCGAGCCTCTAGGCAGTTATAATCTTCGCCCCACAGGACCTCGCCCTAGTTACTTGGGCACGGCCAGGTCTAAAGGTTCATCCAGATCTCAACCACTACGTACAAGGCGCAGAGGCGGCTGTGAAGTCGTAGTGAGGTGGGCGACACCCTATCGGCCGCCGAACAGCCTTTTTTTAATAATTATTTATTAGTTATAACCTGCACACAATGCTTTAAATTTCACTCTTTTACTACATTCTATATAGATCCATTGCACTAAAATATTATTTTGTGTACCCTCACAGGGACAATGGCAATAAATTATATTTCGCGTTTAACGAGAAACTACCGCGTTTATTTATAAACAGGCACATTTCACTCAAACGATTGCTGAAGTAATTCTCGCCCCTCCCCACCATAAATTAAAATAGCGGTATCGCCAAAAACTGGCTGCTCTCTCAAGTCGAAAGTGGTGACGTAGATGCAGATTTAGAATACGCACTCAGATGATACGCCATACCTACAATCACTACCAAAGGACAATCACGGTGTCAATTAAATATCCAAAAGGATATTTAATTGACAACTTTGAACCGAGTGGTGGAAAAGTAACTTTCTAGTTTTAAACTCGACTTACTCATAAGTGGATGCAGCTTTCGGTTGCAAAGAACCTTTGCGGAACGTTAATGCTCTCAGTCAGCGCATAAATTCTGGAACCGATTGTTGTATCCTCGCTTATAGGATGCTCAGTTTTCTTGCCCTAATTTAGCAGCGGAAAGTTTACCCTTAGCTCAGTGGTTAAGTCGTTCAGCTACTGATCCCAAGTCTCCAGGTTCGAACTCGACAGTGGCTGCCCCATTTTGATGGAGGCAAAACACAAAGGCTGCCGCGTGCTGTGCGATGTCAGTGCACGTTAAAGATCCCCAGATGGTCGAAATTCTTGCAGTGCCCCAGCACTGCGGCACCTTTTCGCTCTTCCTACTTTCACTCCTTAGCCCTTACGGCTAGGGTTATGTGTTCACCGAGAAGTGTGAGAGAGACTGCGCCTTTCCTTTCCTATAAACGAATTTACAATTTACATTTATTAAACCAAACAATCAAATTTTCAAACCACAGAATTGGATGAAGATGTCCTCAGTATATGTTTATAGCGAAGCCTGTATGGAAAACTTTTTCTTTGCCAGCAGTTCATTCAGAGTCTAAAAGCTTGGAGGAACGTAAGGCGGTGCATGCACTATGCATTAAGAGCACGGTATCTTTACGAACGCACAAAGTTGTTAGCAATGAATCAGTAACAGAGAAAATGGAATGTCTTACCAGTCCGTTTGCCGGAATTTTTTGTTTTCGTCAGTATAGTGCAGCGACCATACGACGTGATCTCCAACAGAAAACCTGACTTTCCAGGTTCGTCCTGTAACAGCCACATCAGGACAAAGGTACAGGGCATTTTAAAGTCAGTGTAGTACATTGTTCAGCTGACACAAAGCGCTGAGTGTTTGGAGGCTCTATAACCGATTAGTGGACACACTGCAAAAAAAGTATGCGCTTCAATTTTTTTTAATATTGCATCCCGCTAGCGTCCCGCTTAATTACTTCGCCGAAACTGCTTGTGTAATAAAATTAAATTGAGGACTTGAGGATCCAGGGTAGAACTAGAGAAAGAAGATGGCTACACAGTATGGAAGAGGCACTGAACATGGGTTGAGGGAGAGCATCAGTTCTAGAGCCGAGCCAACGTTTCGGCAAATAGACTTGTCTCCATCAGGGCAGCGCGATCATGATTTTGCTTCCGAAGAAGAGCCATCGGAGTGGGAGGGAGGAGGGACGGGGAGAAAGAAGTAGCTAGGGCAAGAAGAGAAAGAGTGTTTAAGGGGTATGCATTTCTAAGCCTGGAACCGGTGATCCCGTGGGCTGCAAAAATAACATAAAAGCGGCAGCAGCAGGAAAAAACTGCTATACATTATCGATGAAGAGTCAGCACCAAAAACAGGTTCGATGCTGACACGCCTTTCTTGAGAGGGGAAAGGCATTCAAATGGTCCTGATAAGAATTTGAGCTGCAGGGGAACAGTTATCAAAAGCTTTCGGCAAGGAGTTATCTGAAGAGAAGGATTCAAGGGGGCACGAAAGTAAGAAGTGACAAGAAAGAAACATATTTGGAAAAACACATGCAGTGTATGCTATTCCGGAGAGTGGATAGAGTGTACACAAGCTGTGAACAAACTGTATAATTAACGCTATATAAGATTGTTTTCCCCAGCTTGTTATGGCGCAGAGGGAATATATTTGAAGGATTGTAATATTATTCGCGAGATTTTTATTCCTGTTGGTTTTAATATTCTAAATGTATGGATTGATATGCCTCCCCATATTTTCTGTGCCTTGAAGATGACTCAAAGCCTGACTGAAAAATAATTCAATTTCTTTAAACATATGAACTTTCTCATTAAAATGCTGAGAAAATGCTTTCGGGAGGTCTTTGCCTGTGTCTGCCCGATGACCATTTAGCCCTATGTTCATTGATTCTTGTCTCTCCTATGAACTGCTTATGACAGAATAAGCATTCTAGGAGGTAAATAACGTTCGCCGATGTGCGATTGAAGCATATTTTTACGTGAAAAGTTAAATTGCTTGCAGTATAATTTTAACCATTATGTCTTTTTCTAAATGATTGCACGTCTTACGTTTCATTTTGCAAGCCACGTCCTTGAATACTTCGCCGAAGCTGCTTGTGTAACATAATTAAGGTGAGGGGTTAAAATAGCTCACGGTCGCACCTGGCACCTGGACTGCGTTATTTCGAATTAGTGATCCTACGGGTGCGATCCAGAGGTTGATAGACACGTAACAGGTTAACTGAAACGTTAACTCCTGTAACTGATCACTGGCTGGTAATTTGCAGTAGGTGTTTTTACTAAGTGCTTGCGCCAAAGAGTCAACGTTTGTCGTCACGTTAGTGGGCCGCAAGTCACCGCAGCGACTCCCTCTTCTTGTCCCGACTTTCAATGACGGTGTTATGACACGACACACGATTTGTTGAATACACTTCTCCCTTATCGGCCGGGTGGCTCAATGCACCAGCGCAAGTAAAGTGAAGGGAGCTAGAATTGTGGTTCACTTTAACCAAAGATTTGAATATGCAACTTAAGGAGACTTAGCGCCATTGCTGGACAGACGCCACCCCGTCGGCTATACATATTTGGCCCAAAAAACTGCAGCCGTTCTTATGGTAGTCTTTAGGTTTTGCTATAGGCTGTGCTATGGAAGTCTTTAACCATTACAATAGCCTTATAGTTGCCTATGTACTTTAGTCTTTACATTTTCTATGGTCGCGTACGAACATTTATGGTCCACTATAGTCCCTTATATGATCGGCTATAGTAATATTATTTGGCCCAAAATGTTATAGCCTGCTTAGAACTCTATAACCTGTGGGCTACTTCTGGTGTCTTAATGTATTGCAGTCTTTAGCATTTTCTGTGGTCAGCAATAGAAAATCGCGCGCGCGTGTGTGTGTATGTGCGTGCGTGCTGTATGTCTACGTGCGCATGCGCATGTATGTATGTGCATGTGTGCCATGCTTTACATATTCAAGTGTTCATTTTTATTCGATGCCTAAATAACTGAAAATTGGCCACCACTCCCCACGACTAAATTCATCGTGGGTCGGAGGCAGATTCGCATCCAGCGACAGTGCTCCCACCAGTTATACCAAGAATGTGACGCAATCCATCTGTCGTAGAGCGTTGCGGTTGACGACATGCGGTTTCTCGTTGCATACAGCACACAACTCTTGATCAAGCTAGAGCACAAGTCGCACGAGGGACTCGAACCGACGATATATGTAACTTCATACAAGGGCGTATGACTACTGGTATATAGCTTTTGTTATATACAATATTCTATAGCCAGCTAAAACAGGTTATATTGCTTGCAGTCTGTAGCTTTAGAGGCATTTACATTTCTATAGACTGCTAAACATAACTGTATGACTAGTAGTCTGTAGCTTTGGGAGCATACACTGTTCTATAACCAGCTAAAGCAGCTTATATGGCTTGCAGTTTGTAGCTTTAGAGGCATTGACATTTCTATAGACAGCAAAGTACAACTCTATGACTACTAGTCTATAGCCTCAGGAGCATACACATTTCTATAGCCATATAAAGTAGCTTATATTAGGGAAAGTTAGGTGGGCGGATGAGATTAAGAAGTTCGCAGGGGCCAAGTGGATGCAGCTAGCACAGAACCGGGTTAAGTGGAGAAATATGGGAGAGGCCTTCGCCCTGCAGTGGGTATAGTCAGGCTGATGATGATGATGATGATATTGCTTTCAGTATGTAGCTTTAGAGGCATTCACATTTCTATAGAAAGCTAAAGATAACTGCATGACTATACTAGTCTATAGCTTTAGGAGCGTGCACTGTTCTATAGCCAGCTAAGAAGCTTATATGGCTTGCTGTCTAGATTCAGTGGCATTCACATTTCTATAGAAAGCTAAAGATAACTGCATGACTATACTAGTCTATAGCTTTAGGAGCGTGCACTGAAGAAGCTTATATGGTTTGCTGTCTAGCTTCAGAAGCATTCACATTTCTATAGACAGCTAAAGGTAACTATATGACTAATAATCTATAGCTTCATGGACTTATGGTTTTTTATAATAAGTTAAAGAGATTTTTATGGTTCAGAAGCT
The DNA here is from genome assembly GCF_055883805.1 of Amblyomma maculatum. Lineage (NCBI taxonomy): Eukaryota > Metazoa > Arthropoda > Arachnida > Ixodida > Ixodidae > Amblyomma > Amblyomma maculatum. Next base: position 3,696,398 of record NW_028146738.1, on the reverse strand, counting down.
ACAGACAAAGTTGTATAGAATTTTCTATAGCTGTCTGTACATGTTGTAATGAGACGTTATAGCTGACCATAAAAGTCCATAGATAGACATAGCTGACCATAACCTTTTCCATTGAAGCATATAGACCATTTCAGTAAGGGCGATTCGCTTATTTCTTTTGCGGGCGCAAGTCATCCAAATAAAGAGTTTCATTCAAGTGCAACGCCAGTGTCTTCATTTGTGGCTACCGGGCTGGTCACTATTACGTGAAATCTGGTGGTGCACCTGCGGCCTACCTCTTCAAGCGAAGACCTCGGCATCACTCCTGTTGCCCTGAGGGACCAGCCTACCGGTCATCGAGCAAGCCACCCACTTCAAGGGCTCCAACCCGAACACGGTCGGCGGCCGGACCCCTTTCGACCTCGGAAGACGGTGCCAACGTCGACAATGGGCCAGTCTACTGCACCGTTCGCCTTTGTTCAGCCCCGGGAGCCCCTATTTTCCAAGGACGGCCCAAACAAGATGCGGAAGACTGGATGAACCTTTTCGACCTGGTGGCATCATTCAATTGCTGAAACAAGGCCTCGAAACTCAGGCCAGCCTACTTTGCTTCTCAAGGATCTTCACGAACCTGGTTCGAAAATAATGACTTCATTGAAGAACAGGGAAACATTCAAAGCAGCGTTTTTGGCGGCATTTGCTTACAGGAGGCTCGGAACGAAGCAGAACATTCTTGCTGTCATACCATGAAAATATGGTGTTGGAAGAGTTGTCTCAAAATCTTTCGTCCAGCCAAACTGTAAGGCAAAAGTAAAACCATTTTTTATCCAAAAAATAGCGGCCTCCACCATGGTTCATATATACTTGCATTATGAAAACAGAGGAAATATTTATGAACTAGCTGTGAGAAAAGTTAGTAAAGAAGGGCGGTAGCATAAAAGCAGTCCAGAAGCTAGGAGTTGATAGAAATGAAATATATGCACTGAGTGACATGGGGGGCAAAGTCATTACCAATACGGATTCGACAGTGTTTGCAGCCGAGGTCTACATTGTTTTGAATGGTAGGCGAAGAAATCAGGGTTTGGTTTGGTTCATGGGATTTAACGTCCTAAAGAGACTCAGGCTATGAAAGAAGCGGCAGGGGCGGGCACCGGAAATTTCGACCAAATGTCGCGTTTCTAATTTTTTAAAGATTTAAGCTAGGGCTTCAAGGCCAGGCTTAAAGTAGAAATCGTCAAAAGTTTTGGATGCGGGACATTAGTGGCAGCGTGCTATAAAGTTTTGGAACCGATCAGACGAACAGGGGTCTTTATCCGACACCGGTGCGGCCAGCTGTGTCCCGACCTATATATCTTGCACTGTGACCAGGGCCAATGTAGAAAAATTAAAAAGGGAGATATAATACAGAAAAAAATGGCGAGAGCAGTGCGGAAAATACGCTGCTGAAATGCGAATGGTGAGGTTTGCTGCTACACATGGTGCAACGCGTTCGCTTTCATTATCATTTTAACCTAATGCGCAGTCATTATCATTGTTACTGTCATCATTGTCATTATCACTAATTGCAGCGCCATTGTCATCGCTACTATTATCCTCGATGTAGACAAGGAAAATTATGATGAGCGTTACACGACATGTGTTGTAGTTGTGTGGTGTTACGTCGTATATTTCAATTGCACTTTTTCGGCTACAGCCAACTTCGTAAATAATGTATAAAGCTCTTTCCTCCATTTAAAGGTGTGTAGAAAATACCATGCTGAAAAAAAAATCCCTGAGTGCGCAGTTGCTGAAAGCTCTCGGCTGGGGATCCAAGAGATGGAGGTTCGATTCCCGGTGAAGACGTGCGGGCTGCTTTTCTGATGACGTCAAGGTAGACAAGAAAATTATGATGTGCGTTTCACTATCCCGGGCGTGGCGCAGTTCTGTAAAAATCCTCGGCTGGGGATACGAGGGATGGAGGTTTGATTCCCTGTGGAGACAGGATTTTATATTTCTGATGACGTCTATAGTCGACCGGGTTGTGTGACAGAATCGCGGCTGAGAATATGAGCCCTTAAAGGTTTTCGCCTTAAAAAGGTGGGCGGATAACTCGTTCGTCAGGCGTTGTACACGTTCCGCCATCTCGCGAGGTTGGAACAAAAGAACACTTCAGAGTCGTAGGGCTCTCGCCAGCGGTCACGAAAGGAACCTGAAGCTGAAATTTCAGTCTTTATTTATAGCAGCAAACGCGTGTCAGAAACGGGAAAAGGCATAAAGAAAAGAAAGCAGTTAGAGAAATGCTTTCCCAATACTGCAATTAGGCGGGCAGGTGAACCCCTACAATATTTAGTGATCCAAATAAAGGGATTTAGATCCTGTCCGTGGCGGTCAGTTTTAAATGGAGGCGAAAAGCAAGGCCGCTCTGCACTGTGCGACGTCATTACACGTTAAAAAACCCCAGGTAGCCAAAATTCACGCATCCTTCCAATACGGAGTCCCTCGTAGCTTGAGTCACTTTTAGGGCTTTCCCCTTCTAGCCAATGCTAATTGTTTAACTGATCCGTTGCCTAATCTAGCGATGTTTCTGCACAGCTCTATAGTCGCACGAAGACAGCTAGAAATAGTAAGGACATGTAGAAATGCTTCTTTGTCGATGAGATTCATACTCACAGGGTAGAAGATGTGAATGCCTCTGTTGGCTTTTACGTCGATAAAAAGTTTGAGAAGTGGCAACGGAAGTGGCCTGTGCGGGTCCCAGACGTTTGAAGGAGCGACTCCCATGATTCTAACTGCAGTTTTTCTGCTCTAAGAGGAGCAAGCGTGAAGATGATCAAGGAAGTGGCGTTAGATGCCGTCCTCTTCTCGGTCCTTTGTGTGCTGAAAGCGTGACTGCTCGAAACCGCCAGCACTGCGAAAATGTAGCGCAGAGCGAGGCAAATCACCGATGTATAGGTTGGCGTTTTTGTTGATGAAATATATAGTGCCAATGATGCAGTTTGTCTCTGCGCTGGCAGCCGCTCTCCAATTCACATCTCAAAAGAGTGACGCAAGCTTGCCATTCAGTGGCTTCCCCATATTGTTCGTCATGGTTTCAGTGTGTGGTCTATGATCGCATTGAGCCGCTGCCTGCGCTTTATGTGCCCGTTGAAGCTCAGCAATATAACTTTGCAAGTGCGAGGCACCGGGAAGAAGCTGTGACTAACAACTCTAAAGCATGTGGTTGATTGAAGGTACTTAATATTTCATCCAACATCAGGGACGTGCAACGAGCTGATAAGAAAGTAGTCGTTTCTGTGATACTGAAATGTGCAGTTCGCACTGAGTACAACGATGCTTGAAATGTGCTTTGCTCAAATTACACTAGTAGATATGCAAAATTGACAATACAAATCAAAGCTCTCTCATCCTCTCTGTCGGGAAACCAGTTTCCCCGTTCTCTACGAGCCGCAAGGCTGACGCCGCAGTCGAAATCGACATCCATAGGTCCGTCTCGCAGTCTGACGGGTGAATGATGGGCGCGCTTTTCCCTCGCCACGGCCGGACTGAATGCAGAGGCACGCGCTCCCTCCCCCGTTTTCTTCCCTTTTTTTTTTTTTCGCGCACACCGACAACCACGCCCCACCTCCCGCCAAATGCACAGGAGGAAGGCGAATTTGTCTTGCGGAGGCTAGACGACCGGGCAGGAGAGTGAAAAACCTTTGCGAGGGAATGGGAGGAGAGAAACACGACAGAATTGGGTGATCGCGGTGGCGGTAACTGTGTTAATAATTACTCTTTTCAAAAACATTTTGCGGCTTTGCGTTCTGGGGGCGAAGTCTCAGAGTCACAGGGGACAGAAATATTTTCGACTGGAGGGTGGACAGTGGGCCTTTATTAGACAGATTCAAACCATCCTTAAATACACATGTCTGATGGGGAAAGGCGCACCTGATCAGGAAACATTTGTTATGTCAATATAATGAAAAAAATACAGGTATAAGAAATAAATAGAGTTTTATCAGTCAGGTGCGCGTTTCACTAACACATACGAACGTCGATTCCCAACTTCCATGGGCACCTGACCCACAGTGCCACAGGTCCCCACTTCTTATTATCGTTGACCAAGCATATTCATTGATCAGAAGGGCTTTTCGTAGCGAATATTTTTGCGATTTTGGACAGACGTAACGTGGCAGGTCGGAAGTACCAACGGCCATTGGCGAGAATGTAACTTTTGTACGCGTAAATGCAGAAAACATTGCTTGTGAAACAAGTCTGCGATGGAAGCGTCTACACTCCAGAAGCCCCAAGCATCATCGACCTCCACACTCACTTGTAGCGAAGCCGGCAGTACATTATTCGCCAGTCAAGTGGGCCTCTCAGCATGCGATCGCAGCCCATATGCAACAGCCATGTTGCTCCTGGAATGTGGACATGCATCGCTCTCAGGTTTCGCACCTGTCTGCTGCTTCCCAAAAAAACGGAATCTTCTGTTGGCTGGCAAACGTCTTTTTCCTTCCTTTTTTATTTATTGAATAACACCATTTACTACTACCATGAATTATGAGTCCGCCAGAATAAACACTGCGAGCAGTGGGGAATGTCCTTGTGGTCTCTCCTGTCTGCCGCGTTAAAACAAAAGGTACACGGCTCGTAAAATGGAGAGACGGACGCTGCCCGTCGGGAGGACACGCTGTGGTGGGTAGGGAGCTCGAATTAGAACAGAAGCGCGACTGCCAGCAGTCGCATGGTTTGAAGCTCTCACGGTCGCACGGCAGCTCGGCATATTTTCGAGCAGTCGTGTGCGCCTTGCCCGGTTTTGAACAACTTGGGAGAATTGATTGTGCCGTGCGCTGTACGACCACTGCGTTGCAGCGAGCTGGGTAAACGTTAGATAGATTTTCTTGGTTTTTTTGCTGAAGACAATATACGCGTTTTGTGCTACGTTGATCTGCAACGTCTGCTGAGTGCCTTCCTGAATGTCACTCCCATCCACGAATGGACACCCAACCCATCGAAGAGAACATTACTCCCCCAGTGTGTTCACTAAGCACCCCTTGTCTCTCTTGGTGTGCAGTGGTCTTTCTACTTGTCAGCCGTTCATACATACATACATACATACATACATACATACATACATACATACATACATACATACATACATACATACATACATACATACATACATACATACATACATACATACATACATACATACATACATACATACATACATACATACATACATACATACATACATACATACATACATACATACATACATACATACATACATGCATGCATGCATGCATGCATGCATGCATGCATGCATGCATGCATACATACATACATACATACATACATACATACATACATACATACATACATACATACATACATACATACATACATACATACATACATACATACATACATACATACATACATACATACATACATACATACATACATGGTTCTGAAGCGATACTCATGGAGTAGCGTGATCTCACATGCGCAGCATTTAAAGACCCTCGAGCGATTTCCCGTGCTGAGGGTGTTACTGAGCCGCTATTTGCTCGATTTAACGCGCGGGGCATTTTCACGTTGTCGCAGTGAGTTCGCTAGTTACGAGTGTGGCAGCAAAATTTCGTAGAGATCTCTCTGGGCTTCGCTGGCTTTCCAGCTATTCAGCACGAGCAGTTTCCGCTTCTACGGCCAATGTTTTTTTTAAGTACTTTAGGCATAGTTCCGCAGATTCAGTCCGACCACGGGTCTTCCAGCTTGCAGCTGGGTAAGCATCTCAGAAAACTAAAATGGCTTCCATCCATCTGGGCGCACAACTCGTAGTAACCTCACGCTCACGTCGCTTAATGCATAGTTGCGCTTCAGAACCGAGTCGTTGTCTCTGTGCGCCGAGTCATAGCTAGCCATCTCAGTGGCAGAGTTCCTATTACTCTGCGGTTCACCTTCCTATTGACATTGGTCATAATCTCGAGCAATCGCTTTTCCTAGTTGTGGACATCGTCAGGGACCTTGCGTTCATGCGCAGAGTGAAGAAAAAGGCGTGTCATTGCCCATTTTGGTAGTTAGGCAATCTCGTGCATACACCCTGATAAGGCTTTAAACCCCGATCTCGGCATTCTCCCCTTTCATCTGAGGCGTCGTCAAAGGCGTCATTGCCTAGCACTTATTGTATCAACGGCTAATGATAGAGCAGCAGGAATTCTCCAACTTGCCTGTAGCAATACAGCAGCATTAGAGTTAATCAATGCCGACCAAGCTAATTCTGGCTTCACAGTGCCTTTGGGACTGACTTGTCGGAGCGTTTTGTCTCTTAAGTGAGACTTGCGACCCTGTTATGACAAAAACTGAGCCTTCCGTTTAACCCATGACTAGCTATCATCTGCCACCATGCATTTATACTGATATGGCTGCGAAACCTTCAAAACTATATTTGTTGTTTTTTGACAACCGCCGGCATGCGACCTTGTCACTGTCATTCTGGCACGCGTGTCAATTCTGTATCCCGTGTTTTTTCATGCTTGTTGTCACGATAGGACGCGTTATCATTTTCCTTGTCGCGATCGATGCGCCGAGACCTGTCTCGAAGATTCCGATCACTTGCGTATGTTTCCACAATGTTCCAGGGTGCACTAGTAGCAGTTTGCGACGTTATCTAGATTGTTCTGAGCAGCCTTTAAATTGAGCGTTGACGAGTGTGACGGGAATTCTTTGTTCGACGATCGACGAGCACGTTTGTTGCTATCGCCGCCGCCGAGTTGCTTAGCTCTTTCGCGGGCGCAAGTCAGCCCAATAAAGAGTTAATTTCAGTACCATCAAGCCTGTGTCTTCTTTTGGTGTCAACAGCCTTGTCACCACTACGTGACATCTGGTGGAGATGCCGCCTTTGATCCTTCAAGCGAAGACCCCAGCCTTGTTTCTGTTACCCTGGAGGAACAGCCAACAGGCCACCGATCCAGTCACCGGCTTCAAGGGCTCCAACCTGAACATGGTCTACTGCCGGACCCCATTCGATCTCGGAAGGCACCGACGCTGACAATGGCCCAGCCTACAGCACCGGTTGTTTTCGTTCAACCCCGTGAGCCCCCCCCCCCCCCCCCCCATGGTTTCATGGACGACCGGATGAAGATGCAGAAGACTGGAGGGACCTTTTCGACCGTGTGGCAGAATTCAACGGCTGAAACAACTCCACGAAACTCAGGGAAGTCTACTTTGTTCTTCAATGACATGCCCGAGTTTGGTTCGAAAATTATGAGGCAGCTATGAAGGATTGGGGGATTTTCAAGGAAGCGCTTTTGACTGGCTTTTCAAGCGTCGTCCGAAAGAAAAGAGCCCAGGCCATCCTTCAGTCAAGACCAACTTCCTAACGAGCCTGTCTTGGCGTACGTTGAGATGAAGCGCCTCTTTCGCCGCGCCGACCCTAACATGACCGAAGGTGAGAGGGTCAAATTTTTAATGCGAGGCGTTAAAGAATAGCTTTTTGCAAGTCTTGTCCGAAATCCCCCAAAAACCGTGGCGGAATTTGAAACAAAAGTGTCTTCCATCGAGAAAACGTTGGACACCCCGATGCGCAACTACGAGCGACCACTTCAGCCGGACTACTTAAGCCACTACCACAGCGCATCAGCAAGCGGAGAGAGACCCTTCGGGACCTCATCCGGGAGATCGTAACAGAGGGGCTCCGCCGATTGATGCCATCATCGCAACATCCCCAGGTGGCGACACTCGCGGACGTCGTCCATGAAGAAGTCCTGAAGGCGCTGGGCGTTCCTCAAGCGACGGCTCCGACTGTTCCAGCACAAGAGGCAACGGCGATGAACTACGCTGCTGCATTACATCGCCTTGCGCCCCGACGTGATGATTTTGCCTGGATGACAGCAAACAACCGGCCATTATGCTTCCACTGAGGTGAGGCCGGCCACATTCTGCGCCACTGCCCGTACCGACGAATCGAAATCCGCGGATTTGCAGTCGACGCTTCACGACCACGCCCAGGTGAACTGCCACAAGAAATCGAGAACTATCTGCGTAGCGGTGAGATTACGCCACCAACCCGTCGGTTTTGATTTCCATCGCCGTACAGGGCCCGCTTTGCGTCGCCAGGCCGTAACTACGATGAAAGTGTGCGCGGAAGGTCTCCAAGCCCGCACAGGGGGAATCTAAATAGAGCAACCTTTAAAGGTGAGGTTGCTCAACGGCGAAAAGATGAACATCCTCCGCCGCCGAAGACCACTAACGACGACACAGCCTTTTCACCGCCGCTCCACACGACGACATCGACAACACGACCAGAGTGCAAGCCGACACCGCCGCCCAGCGAAGTAACAACGGTATGCGCCGGCCATGACCTGAAAAACGACGGAGCCGAGATCGAACACCAAGGCCCACGTGCAATGCGAGGACGCGAACAAGTGACCTTGAAGTTGGTGTCGATGGTCGCAGAGTCACTGCCCTAGTAGACATTGGAGCTGACTATTCAGTCATCAGTGGACCGTTAGCCTCCCATCTCAGGAAAGTTACAACCGCTTGGGATGGCCCGCTGATTCGCACCGCAGGTGGAAACCTGATTACTCCATCGGGACGATGTACTGCAAGAATAACCGCAAATAGGCGTACTTACCCTACCAGCTTTGTGGTCTAGCAGCAGTGCTCCCGCGACGTGATTTTAGGCATGGACTTCCTAAATGAACATAGGGCTATCATCAACCTGCGATCCAAGCTCATCAAGCTCTCTGCAGACAAAGCCATTCCTGCTAAGACGACTTCGACGCAACACATCGCTCTAAACGTCCTCGATGGAGAATTGACCGTGCCGCCCCAATCAAGCGTCACAGTCTGCGTAGGTAGCGCAAACATCGAAACCGCTGAAGGCATCGTCGAAGGAAATGTCCAATTGCTCTTGGAACAAGGTGTCGGCATCACAAGAGGCACCGCTAAATTCCGGAGGTCAAGCTCAGGTGCTGGTAACAAACTTCACCGAAGAATACCGGCCTCTCAACAAGGGCATGACGATCGCTTTTCTCGACGAATTAGCGGAACTCAAAGATGTATTCACCCTCCACGACCAAACGCTGGAAGACGCACTGGACCAATTCCGTCAGCCCACATTTGACATCAACCCGGCATTGACCCAAAGCAGGAAAGACCAGATTCTCAGTCTTCTTCGGAGCTACGGGGAGTGCTTCTCGTCATCATCAAAGGTACGTCAAACACCACTGGCCAAGCACCGCATTATAACAGACGAACACGCCCGACCTCTGCGCCAAAGCCCTTATTGTGTATCGCCGCGAGAATGCCAGGCCATACACGATCAAGTTGAGGAAATGCTGCGTGATGACGTAATCCATCCATCGAAGAGCCCCTGGGCGGCACCAGTCGTTTTAGTGAAGAAGAAAGACGGCACACTTCACTTCAGCGTTGATTACAGCCACTTGAATAGCATAACAAAGAAGGATGTCTACCCGCTTCCCCGCATCGACGACACTCTTGACCGGCTCTTCAATGCAAGGTACTTCTAATCGATGGATGTGAAGAGCGGATATTTTCAGGTTGAGGTCGACGAATGAGATCGCGAGAAGACCGCATTCATCACACCAGACGGCCTTTTTGTGTTCAAGGTAGTACCATTTGGCCTCTTCTCCACACCAGCCACATTTCAGCGAGTAATGTACAGAGTCCTGGCAGGCTTTAAGTGGCAAATTTGTTTGGTATATTTGGACGACGTTGTTGTCTTCTGGTCAAACTTTGAAGACTACCTAAAACGACTGCAGACAGTGCTGGAAGCCATCAAGTCATCCAGGCTAACGCTAAAAGCAGAGAAGTGCCACTTCGCCTACAAAGAACTGCGGTTCCTAGGACACATCGTTAGTGATGGTGTTCGCCCAGACCTGGAGGAAACAGCTGCAATCGCACAATTCGTTCCGACAAGAAAACTGTGCGCCGATTCCTTGGGTTGTGCGCTTATTATCGACGATTTGTCAGAAACTTTTCGCGCATCGCCGAACCATTGACGCAGCTTACACAGGCTGACGTACCTTTTAAATGGGAAGCGCCGTCTGCAGTTCCCTCCTGTACTTGGCCACTTTGATGAAAACGCCAAGACCGAAATTCACACCGACGTGAGCAGTGTGGGCCTAGGAGCCGTTCTTGTCCAGAAGAGTGCCGGACAGGAGAAATAATCGCCTGCGCTAGCAGGTCCCTCACTAAAGCCGAATTCAATTACTCGACGACCGAGAAAGAGTGCCTCGCGATCATCTGGGCCACTTCTAAGTTTCGTCCATACCTATACGGCCGACCATTCAAGGTGGTAAGCGACATCACGCGCTCTGCTGGCTGGCTGATTTGAAATATCCCTCCGGCCGCCTTGCCAGATGGAGCCTACGACTTCAAGAATTCAACTTGACTGTAGTCTATAAGTCGGGCCAGAAGCATTCCGACGCCGTCTGCTTATCACGCGCTCCCGTCGACGCAATTCCCCGAAGGACGATGACACCTTTTTGGGACCGATAAGCGCCAGCAGTTTCGCAGAACAACAGCGATCACACCCTGAGCTGAAAGCGCTAGCCGATTACTTAGAATAAACACCGCTTCCCCTCCTGGTGTGTTCAGGCGACGTTTATCTTTGTTCGCGTTAAGCAATGGCCTCCTCGTGAAGAAGAACTTCCCTCCCAGCAGGACGGCGCAACTTCTTGTAGTGCCTAAAAACCTCCGGCAGGAAATTCTGCAGGCGTTGCATGATTAGCCAACAGCAGGCCATCTCGGATTTGCACGCACGTTGCGTCGAATCCAAGAGAAGTACTACTGGCCGCGACTGCCTGCCGAAGTTGCCCACTACGTGAAGACGTGTTCTGAGTGCCAACGACGCAAGACGCCGCCTATTAGACCAGCAGGTTCTGCCCCTGTTCTGACCCGGTTCTGCCCCTAGACCTGCCCTTTCAACAAATTGGGATGGATCTCCTCGGCCCCTTTCCAGCTTAGTCTATGGGTAACAAGTGGATCATCGTGGCCACTGACTACCTTACCCGCTACGCCGAAGCAAAAGCACTACCAATAGTACCGCGGCAGAAGTCACCAAATTTTTTATCAAACAAATTCTTTTGCGACACGGCACCCCAGAAGTGCTCATCACGGACAGGGAAACTGCGTTTACGGCAGTTGACGCAAGTCATCCTGGAATACAGTCACACAAGCCATCGACGAACAACTGCGTACCATCCCCAAACCAATGACCTTACGGAGAGCCTGAACAAAACGATCGTGGACATGATCGCCTTGTACGTCGACGCTGAACACAAGACCTGGGACGCCATCTTGCCGTACGTGATCTTCGCGTATAACACGGCAGTCCAGGAGACGACCAGAGCGACCCCGTTCACTCTTGTGTATGGCAGGGAGCCCACGACGACGTCACTGTGATTCTGGCACGTGTATCAATTCTGTATCCAAAGTTTGTTCATGCTTGTTGTCGCGATCGATGCGCAGAAGATCTGTGCCGAAGATTCCGATCACTTGCGTATGTTTCCATAATGTTCCAGGATGTACTAGTCGCAGTTTGCGACGTTATCTAGATTGTTTTAAGCAGCCTTTAAATTAAGCGTTGACGAGCGTGACGGGCATTCTTTGTTCGAAGATCGACGAGCACATTTGTTGCTATCGCCACCGCCGAGTTGCTTAGCTCTTTTGCGTGCGCAAGTCAGCCCAATAAAGAGTTACTTTCAGTACCATCAAGCCTGTGTCTTCTTTTGGTGCCAACGGCCTTTTCACCACTCTGTGACAATATGCTGTCACAAGCACACACTCACAAACCCACAAGCGCACAAAAGCAGTCATATCTGCAACTGATACTGGACAGATATTTCCACTCCTCAACTCCAGCCGAAACGATCATGCAGTTCAACCAAAAATAACCATGCCGGAGCATGCCAGTACGCTAAAAAAACATGAATCTAAGCATATTACACGTTGCAAATTTTTTGTATATGTTAATTACAGTTTGCTAAATAAATACCTCGAAGATATAAAGCCATCGAAGTGAGCGCTAGTATTTATATGCGCGCATCCCGCCACTTTTTTGTGTGCAACTGTCGCTGCAGCTCGTACGAGACCTCGGTGTGCAACTTCATCTCTGCGACTAAAGACCTTCTGCAAGCTTAGACGCGAAAGTGCAAGCAAGAAGGGAGCGTTCCGTTAGTGAGACAAAGATATGCTCGAGAATAAATAAAACACATCGCTTATCATCGAAGTATACACAGCGAGCCGAATATAGCGCAGCGCTTCCTCGAGTGCTTACAAAAGCAAAATACTTTGTCGGAAGTGTATTCATTAACCTCGCTGGTCTGCTGGCAGCAGGTGAAGACAAAACGCACATTATTACAGGGATTAGCGCACCGGATATCTTGGTAAGCATCAAAAAGTACATTCATACGAAGGAGATGACAAAACACATCAGCACTAGTAAATTACGATACACTGAGGTTTGCCTGCAAGAAAGCAATGCATATAAATGTTCAGAATATCGGTGACCCCTCGTGATAGCCAGAAAAAGATTCAGCGCATTGAAAAGGGAATGGGTGAATTACGACCACAAATCCTACTCCCGAAAAAGATATATGCAAAGTACGAAAGACCAAAGTTATCTTATAAACAGGCGTATGGCCACTAGCACCTTACCCGGCTGTGGAGTAGTTCTGGTTACGGTTCTAATGAAGGACAATAAAGAAAAAAGCTGTGAAGTAGTTCCAAATAGTAGCAGAGAAAAAGGACACCCTTTCTTAGATGTGTGCACAAGCACTCTTTGTGCAAGGCATTTATTAATTACGAGCTGCGTTGTGCAATCGCGATAGACAATCATTACTCCAACTATTGTGCTTTCAAGAGTGCCACTGGAGCAAGTTTTTTTTTTTTTTTTTTTTTTTTTACAGTACTGCAAGTTTGACTGGCGAAAGTGCTTCCTGACTTTATTGTCACTACTAGCGATTTGACGTGCAGCCGAGCGACTGGCTGCTTTCACGAAGTTGTTTCTTTCCGCATGTTGCACGCCCGGTTCACTATCGATTACTTATGCGCTGTGAACAAGTGAAAGTCGTTCTAGGATTTACTAGATACACTGTTACCAACTCCAAGTTTAAAATGAAGACCCAAGGAAAGATGTGTTGTTAGTGAACCGAATGCCAGTAAAGGCTCGCGTTCAATATTTTTTCTTTAACTTACATACAAATCAACTTCCTGTAAAAGTACCGCTTCATCAGAAATACATATTTCTACCCTGAAGCACTAATTGCTTACTCTGTAAGTGCCGAAAACCATCGAACGTGTATTTATAGACTGCTGAGATGCAGTATTCCACTGGGACTTTTTACAGCAAACCCTAAAGACACATTTGTCCATATTGTCGTACGGGATCAGGTTTCTCCGTGTTGAGAGCCATGGTGATGTGCCTATAGACATGTTTATGACAGTGCGCCATGCACATGTTCAGGTTCGTTCCGTTCGTGAAACCTTTGTTCAACGATTGGCTTACACGCGGAATATCTAATTTTAACTCCCTTAGCCGCCTGCGTGGATAAGTGTATTTGATGAAAGGACGTTCATGAAGCAATTTTAATTTTTCACGTCAGCTGAAGTTAGGCTGACGGGTTTATTAGCTTAATCTTTGCTTACCGGCGATAAAGAAAAATGAGAAATGTGGAGTAGTGGTTGAAGTCCCTGTCTGTGAGCGTCAGAACCGGAATTCGAATCACGGTTTCCGCGCGTCATATTTGTTTTTGGTTTTATTATTTTTCAGATGTAGTCGTTTTAATATAGCTCTGCATGTTTTTTCCAACCTGATGTCGCGTTATTTTTTTTTTTTAAGAAGGTTCACCGACGATACAAAAAAATCCGGAATCACAGCTCCGCGTGGTTTTATGGCCGTTCAGCCTGTAACAATAAATCGGTATTCCGGATCCGGTATGTAATTTATACAGGATTTTGCAGTAGGGGAACTGTGAAGGCTCTCGACAATGATGGTAAAAAATAAACACACGAGGCGGCGGAACTTAAAAAACTCCCTACTCTGTGTGTGGGATGACCAGGGAAAGTCCATAGCTGAAGTGTGGCGCCTGACATTGCTTTGTAGGCCATCCAACCCAACTCGGTCCCAGCACGATTCCCGGGCTTAACGTGAGTGCCTGTCGTATGTCGGTCCTACGCCTCTGGAGGTGAACAACAGCTCGAAGCAGCCCGGGGTTCTCCACCAGCAATTAATTTTTGAGCGTACAGGGTCACGCTATGGTGAAATATTTTCAAGAAGGCCAAGCCAGCGACGAGCCGGAATGCCACGAGTCACAGTTAGTGATTTTGTGGGTTTACATGCGCACAATCTTTTGTTCATGATCGACGATTGCTGGACCTAACACTTCGAGCGTCTGCTGATTCGTCCCTTGGATAGAAGCGGCGAGTTCTTCAGCTCATGGGATGGACACGCCGAAGGCATTCAGCCCATTTAAGATGTATGCCCGGTAGCGTATAGTGAAAACGGGGTCCCTCTTCATTGCCCGCTTGCGCTTCGCATCAGAACAACTCTGAGCCGAAGGAATGCGCCGTGCCCTCTCTTAAGCAAGGGTTCTCTACATCCCTTTGCCAAGGTCCCAGTTCTAAAGTCGCCTAGAACCATAACTGCCAGTTCCACTCCTTGGAAAAGTCAGAAAATGTTTATTAGAAGCCTGGAGGGCCTCGTAGGCTATAGGATCTGTCCTTCGGCCGCGAACACATTCAAGCCATGCAAGCTGTTCTTCGAAAACACCACGCTAGGTGGGAATAAAGCGGTTACATTTTTTCGGACGTTTGGCACTGACGGGTCCGTACTATAAACACTCATGACGACCTCAGAAGCCGTCTCAATGAAACTGAGTGCTTAGGTGTGCATCATAACCTCTGAAAAATCCGCAACCGTCAGCAGCCTCAATCCTTCTCGCCAGCCGTCACATACACATCGATAGATATGTTCACGTGGGTTGTGTGACCAAATGACTGAAGATATCAGGTAATATCGGTATTCTTGCTTCGGCAACCAACACGAAGCAAAGCGGAAAATCAACGTGCTGGGCTCGCGTTCAGTGTGTTGCGATCATGAAGATAAAAGCAACGGCTGCGAAGACGAGAGCGTGTGGGAGAATTGAGGCCGCATTGCATGTGCTGAACATCCAGCAGATAGGATGACCGATTACCCGTACGGTGCATAGCCCTTCGTACGGGAAGAAAACGCGTTACATTTTATTGTTACGTCCAGCTAGCATGCATTGAAAATCAGCCAGCGCCCATTCACGGGCATTAGCTGCGCATGGTGTATGATGCGCGATGTAAGAAAAAATATACTGCTTGGGTATATATAAGACACCTGGCGTTACTCAGCGGGAATTATGTATAAAAATATTTTAGCTGCAAGATTCAAATGAAACAAAAAGTGTGCACAAAAATTTACCCATAGAAGGCATCAAAACACTCAACCGTCAGTTGTTGTAGCAGCTGTTTGCCAACAAACTGTTTATTAGCAAATGAAGGCGATATTTTGGTGTATGTGATCGTTTGGCATGCTTTCGACGTCTCCGGCTGCTCGCACGAAGGCATGGCTTTGACTGCAATGTTGAAATAAACTTGGTTTGAGTAATAAACATCTGATATTCTTTCACAGTAAGCATAATATTCGAAACCCATTTTATTTTCATAGCCTTTACTGTACACGGTATGACGGCTGAGAACTAAAGAAGCGAATATGAATCAGATCACTAAAGAAGTGCTCAGCAGAATCCCCAATGATCAAACAAGCGTGCCCGGGGATCTAGGCTGGTTTATTTGTAGATGCTGCTGACCGCGGGTGATTTGAGCTTCTCGGGTGTCACTTAAATTCTGACGAGAATTGTATCTGACGAATTACATGCGTTCCGGGTGAGGATTCTTAAACTGAAATTGTTCAGATTGGATACCTGAGTCTCTCTAAAGTTCTCCATGGAACTTGTAAAAGCCGGAGCTTTTCCCAATACTCGTATTGCAAGTAAATAAAACAGCAATACAAGAACTAGGGCATGTTATGCAAGCTGAACTGAATAGAAAAATGCTAAATTAACACAGTGCACTAAAAAGCAATTACACTGCATGCGAAGTGCAAAAGCCGAGTCATCAGTTTGATTGGCAGCCTGTCACCATGGCGTTCGTGGATGGCGCAGACAAAGAGCAATGCACAGATAAGCGGAGAGGGTCGCAAAGGAGTATGATCCTCCTGACAGAGGTCATCAGCGGGTTCCTGTAAGAAGTGCCAAATTATTTTCGTATCCAGTCTTCCTCTCTGTCAGCTTCAGCCCCACTCTCCGTTCAGCCGCAGTGTCTTCATCCGACGCCGGTGCCTGCCCCGCTGAACACACTGAAGACTAGTTTTGAGCAGTGAGCATGGCTTAGGCGACTCTCGAGCACGGCATTCGCGCACCCCTCGGACTTGGCAGCTGCGAAGAAGGCACACCCAGTACCGAAGAACAACCTCGTGCGGCACCTTGTCAGTAGGAGTCGGGACGAGAGGAGCTGAATTTTTCGTACCAATAAGAGCCGTGAACAAGGTTGCTTATCTGCTTCTTAACACGATATTGCTAAAATATACGTACTACAAAAAAAAACACGTTCGAATTGCCAGCATCATCGTCGGCGCTATGAGCGAAAAATCACTGGCCTGGCTACGGCATCTGATATAAGAATTGCACTTACTGATAAGAATTACAGTTGAACGACGTCTCGCGATCACTTGCCTCTGCCGATTCGGCAGTAGCTGCCAACACTGGCTTGCCAACCGAGATAGAAGGGTGAGGGGAATCAAACCCTCGCGGAACCTTGCATTCTGAGTCTAACATGACACTCCTAATTCAGACAGACGCCTTTTTAAGGCTTTGTTAGGCGGAAATTTACTTCTTTTTCGGGCGCTCTTTGACATTATACCATTGCTGACAAAAGCATGCAAAATGCTATTATGAATTATTAGAGGTAACAAACGAAGCAATCAGTGATTAAGCCAGTTGAACAATGCATGAATGCCAAAGCGAATCCGAATGTTGAGCCACGGAAGGGAGCCGTTAGCGCAGTCGCGTCATGCTATTTAACGCCAAGCACCCATTTCTTCTCCGCACCATTTATTGCTCCTCCCCCACTCCCTTTTCCACAGTTAATAAACAGCTAGGATCTAATCAATCTCAGCAATTTGACCTACTTTCGGCCATCAGAAGCACTGTTACTAACAACGTTACTAGATTTCTTCTTGAGTTTGCAAACTCCGGCGCCGAAGGTTTCACCATTTCTTGTCCCGCCTAACGGGGGCGCGCTTGTCGCTGTTTGGCGTTTAACCGGTCGCAGCCTCCGGTATCCGTACCAGTGCTGCCCGCGCCGCAGTCAATTTGCATGTGTACCTGAACCCGACATTTCTTTATTGGTTTTAGCTATGTCAGATGTTGATCCCTGCCACAGCGAGCTCTTGCAAGATTTATCAAAACGTTTACAGCGAACAGCTCATGCAGATCGTGCTACATATGCTTTCTCCGCATCGCAGCACACCGGCGTCTTCGCGCCCGACCTGCGAATGTTCGTGGGGCGCTGCCCACGTGAGACGCAGCTGTCCAGCCTTAGTCATCTTCCTAAAATCTGGACACAGCGCTTACGCAATGCCATCGGAACTTCACAACACGCTGTTGCTCCGATGCATGTCCTATCATACTCATCGAAGCTTCAAGGAAGGAAGCAAAAACCCATCCTACAGCTAAGTTCAGTGTAATGCAGGCTTATTAACTATTGTTTGCTACGTTACACGAAGCTCGTACAGTTTTTGTCAAAACTTTAGAGCCCAAAGGGCTTGCTTTTGAGCCACACCATGTGGTTCGCAATGCATTCTCAGAGTTGCAACTTTACTGAAGGTAAGGAGAATTTTCGTCCTGCCCTCTCCAATGTGAACGACCTCAAAGATGCTAAATAGGCGCCACTAGACGGATTATAATCAGACCTCTCCGGTTCTAAACGTTTGACAAAGGGTGTACGGGCACTAATATTTTGGGGGGCAAGGGAGGAAATAGGCTAACCAATACGTTGTTCTAGAAAATTCAGAACAGTGCAAAGACAGGACGAAAAAAAAACATTAACACGCACACAGATCGCATACATTAAACTGAATATATTTCCGGAATGCTGAAAAATATGATGACCATATAAATAACAAGATGAAGAACGAGTACGAAAGGAATTGGGCACGAAGTAGGGATTGCGTTGCGAAGCGTGTGAATTACAACTGATGAAGTATTCTGATGTGTTCTTCTTTAGAATTCAACCGCTGTCTATAGTGATAAACATGGATAGCTATAACGCAGTTTTCATCCCTTTAGCGCAATACAATGTCTTGATAACTTTTTTTTTGCCTTCGATAGGCATTTCTTTTTCGCAATGCAACTAGCCTTTACTGTTGCAGCTCTTGTAATTCAGGGTGAGATTACTGCTTGTACCGGTGCTCATGGATCAAATCTGCACCAGCGCACGGTCATTAAAACAGCGCCGTGATTGTGCTATGTAGAAGAGATCACACGACAGGGAAATCCCGTAGACAAAATGAGATGCATTTGCATGGTGACCTTGTTCTGATGATCTTTCGTGCATGAACTGGAATTCCTTTTGCATTGGCTAGAAGGGGACACATCATAGTTCATAAGGCGCTGCAAGCTCGAAAGGTGCATCTACTCTCAGCCAATACAAAAAAGGATACCAATTCCAAAATGTATCGCAGAATTGCGCATATGTCGCCATTCACCTTTCATATACTTCCCACTGCCGCCTAGGGAACAAATAAAAGTTGACTGTAACAACAGAGCCCGGGTCTGTCAATAAAATCAGCTTTTAGTATTCGTCGAGTGTTATAACATCAGAAATGCCGAGCTTTCACTGAAGTAAATCTTCCTCTTGTTTTAAAAAACAAAATAGTTATCCTAGTCAGTGGTTCTTGACATTAGGGTTTTGCCAGTGTTTTCCACGACATTCGATTACTGGTGTTGCGTAGCCGGTGACAAAAATTAAGACCAAAACTGAATTAAAAACAACGCCCAGTACTCTACGAAAGAACACGGACTTAATCATATTTAACGCTGCGTCGATAACGGTTCCGTGCACTAATTGAGCAATCCCTAAGCACATCTCGATCGCATGCACCCGTTCACGCAGCTGAATGCCACTTGGTTTGCACTTCAGTTCTGCTATACTTTCAATAAAGTGTTTTACTTCTACTACTACTAAAGGTAATGCTTGCTCAACATCTTTAGGAAATATTCCCCTGAAGCGCAATTTTCTGTATTATTTGCCGTTCAATACGAAGCGTTGACTTTGAGGCAATCGTGCGACCGGGCTGACAGTGGAGGAAGCGCCACCTCGCGATTCGGTGTGGAAGAGGGCCGCTTTTCGCCGCGGAATCCTAGCGGAGTTTGCAAACTGACCAGGTAATCTAGTGTTGCTAAAGCATGTACTCGACCGCCCCTGCGACCTCCTCTCCTGTGCGAATACAAACAGGGCGCGCAATTACAGTAGCTATTTTGAAATCTAATCTCACCGGCTCTGCTGGCAGTTCTTGACGCTGATCTTGCTGCTCGAGAGTGCGCGACAGTACTGGCACTGGAGGATCCCCGCGGGCGCCTTCCACAGCAGCTGACTGCCGCGACTGGCACATTTCATTCAGCCTGACAGCTGCGCGCCAAGTACGACATACGCATCGAGGTCTCCTTGGCCGAGGCTTGATGCTCCGAGCTCCGCAAAATACCTCCAGGCCTGAATCGGTGGAACTTGCAGTCGAGACGCTGTTGAAATCGTTGGGCACTTCGTCACAAACGGCCATGTTGCTGCACCGGAGTGGGCCGTCCAGGCGTATGGGCTTGGTTCTCTCTCCTGAGGAAAAATATGGGTATTACTACGCAGAAGGTGCCCCAGTAGCTTCCGAAATTCGTTTCCTACCTCGGTCAGTCCGCTGGTAAATCCGCCACCGAAGCAGCAACTCCTTGGCGCGCGGAACGTTCCGAATGCTCCGCGAGACGCACGCTTTCTGGAGATCACCGTCTTCTTTCCACTGCGGGATGCACCGGCGGTGATCTTTGAACCAGTAGTATTTTGGAGCTCGAAGCTTTAAAAAAATCAGCTTTTCGAAAATTTCGCACTATCTATGCCACTTCTTGAATAGGATGTTTGCAATGTTTGCAGAATGTACGAGACCACCAACGTGCGCCGAGGAACATTGTTTGAACACCTAAATCTGTGGACGCGCTCCAATGGAATCGAAGAGAAAAAGGGATCAATGCAATGGGTGACATCTCTGCCGTTACACATCCATATTTATCTGAATACTCCAGTCCTTGCATATATATATTTACAATCTACAATGCACCCTGGCCAATCCCCCACCGTGGGTATGTGCCATTTTGTTTGAGGTCATCATCATCATCATCTCTGCCGTTTATGAACCACTAATCGTTTCAATGTTGAGGGCCCCACAAACGCAGCACTGACTCTTCTTTAAACCTTTTTTACGTCGATGCACTTGCGTCCAGCGGCCAGTGAACGGTTAGAAGGCTTTTACTTTACAAAAACGTAAACACAATATTTTATTCTGGGATTCGGCCTGTATATAATAAGGATTTATTTGCTCATTCACTGCACTCGCTCTTTTAAACTCTTCAGCCCTGAATATGATAGCAGATGAAGTGAATGACATATATTCCTGGTGCTGGGCGAGGTGGCATCACTAGGACATGGACACACCAGCAGTTCGAATTCAGGTATTGGAACGCAGATGCTGTCACATAGACCTACTAAAGCCTACTTCTGCACTAAACAGCTCAAGTAAAGGCGCGGTAATATCACAGGAGACCTGGGAAGGCATTTAAGGATTACTGGTGGAAGGAGAAGTGGACATAGAAAGGCCTTAACGGGGAGACTAAGAATGAAATTGGCCTCATACTCTGTAATTCTAATCCTGCAACTGTGTAGGACGTACAGGTAAGCGGAAAGGTTGCAGGCAGTGACCACAGGGTAGTTAGGGCACAAATTGATCTGGGTTTCTGAAAGAATGGAACAAGCTAATGAGGAAGAAGTGCAGGAGTGAATTAAAGGTAAGGAGAAAAGTAGAATAATTCATGCTCTCGCTACGGAATAGATATTCGTTGCTAACGAGGAAGCTGACGTTAGCCTAGAAGCAATGAACAATAATTTCAGATACTTAATTACTTAGTGCACGGTAGAAGTAGGCGGTAGCATTGCTCGAGAGGATAATGGTAAACTATCTAAGATGACGAAAGTCTTCATTAAGAAACGCCAAATTATTAAAGCTTTAACCCAACAGAACAGATAGAAAGAAGAGATATCAAAGGTAATGAATAGGCGCACGGTGGTTGACACAAGGAAGCATAACGTGGTAAATATTGAGAATATGCTCTAAGGAACCATCGTAGCCTGAAATTGATAAAGATTAAATTAGGCATAGGTAAAAATACGACATATGTACTGGTGGATAAAGCGGGCAACGTCATCACTAACTTGGACAAAATAATCAAGGTAGCTGAGGACTTCTGAAAGCATCTAAAATGCCGAAGACTGGCTAATTATTTCTTCTCCAGCATGATATGCTCAATATAGACAAATATTAGGGCGAAATATTTTATTGGCTCATGCTGGTCATGAACAAAATGTGTCCTGCTTTTGCGCCGGCTTTATTTTGACCGAGGCGGTGTGGCGCCATAGAAGCCTCGACCAATCACAGAGCACCACCGCAGTATGCGTGAATGCATGCTTTATATGGCCATACCGGAAGTGGCATGGAAAATTTCTAACGGGGAGAATAAAAATGAAATTGTCTTCATAATGTGTTCTAATCCCGGCATTACACAGGATCAGAGGTGGGCAACCTCATGAGGTTTCGACCTCATGAGGTCAACCTCAACCTCAAAATGACCTCAACCTCACGGAGTGAGGTGAGGTTGAGGTGAGGTCGGCAACACCTGAAATAATTTTGAGTGAGGTCAGCAAATGAGACCTCAACCTCATGCGTGAGTTTGAGGTTGAGTGAGGTCGTAACTTAGTGAGGTCGGCTTGTGAGGTCGAAATTATTGTTTCCCACAGCGATAAAATAGCCGGCAAAGCACCTTTCATAATGCCTGTCGTGTACACTCTTTTGGCTACCAACGCGCACGTAACGAACAGTTTGCGTCTGTGCGTTTGCATTCGACACGAAAAAAAAAGGAGGGGGGGGGGGGGGGCGGCGTAAAGTGCAGCGCGGCAAACAAGTGGGGTCGGACGACGGCTGCAGACTCGAAAGAAGGTGAAACAAGATCCCGCCACCATTCCGAGCGCGTTTGGGAAGTAAAGAAAGTCTGCGCAAACTCGAAGGGTTTCCAGACCTACATGGGTGTGTCGGCTTCTCAGGAAGAAAAAAAAGCTAGAATAGTTGAAAAGAGGGAAGTGCAAGATCCAGCAACCAAGGAATTGCTTGGGGAGGATGGCAGGAGAGAGGAGGTTTCAGAGAGGCATATGGAAAGAACAAGGATGCAGAAGAAACGAGAGATAAATGGCTTGACGAGAAGTCACCCCACGAAGACTGTATTTTAGTAAATAAAATCTGCTTTTGCTATTGTATATGGTACGAGTAAAACGAAAGAAAGCAATAGGATGGTAGTTCGTAGTTGTATCAGTGCAATCCACTCTTTTATTATTATTATTATTATTATTATTATTATTATTATTATTATTATTATTATTATTATTATTATTATTATTATTATTATTATTATTATTATTATTATTATTATTATTATTAGTTACTAGAAATTAAATTTACCCTTACATAAAAAGAAATCTAATGTGCCCTTCTCGAAGAATCATTGAAGAACAGACAGGTGACTGACGACTGCTTGCAGTCATTCCTTTCTCATACCCTACATGAGCTTGCGCCTTTTTCATTTACATGTTTGTTTATCGAGGGCCTCCCCTCCGTTTTACAGCTTTCAGCCAAAGTGGCGGGCGCGCCTTTTGTTCGTAAGCTGGCTTCTGCTCTTACGGCTTCGCAGCCGGTGTCCGATCTCAACTAGCGGACAAAGCGCAGACCCGGGAACCCCTCAGCATTTCTTGGAAAGTAAGCCACTGCACATACGCGCGCCTCTGGGAGTTTGTGAGTTTTAGGTATTTTTAAGTGCGTTTCTGTCAACGGGGCCGAGAGTTACAAGGACAGTGGCAGTGTGGGCGAGAGAGCGAAATGTGTGCGCGGTGCTCGAGCGTGTGAATGCGCGAGTAAAGATCTGCGTGTCCTCTTCTCTTTAGTTTTTTCCTCACTTCTTATTTTCGTTTTGTGTGGTCACTTACTTGTGCCCCCTCTCGCGTTTGTGCACCCGCGTTTACTCACGATCGGCCGCTTTTCTGCGGTACGGCCAATCGTCACCCTTCCCCATCCCACCCCTTCGTCTAAGGAAAAAAAAGAAAAAAATCAGAAGATACAATTCCCAGATTCTTCCTCTCGCAACATTCTTTTCTTTTTTTTGCTTCTTTAGCTTTTGGTTGTGCGCTATACCTCCGACTGGCGTATTTCTGTTGGTCTAAAGAATATAAAGACAGGCCCTTCTCGCTTCTCGGAACACCGCGGCGGCTGCGCGGACTTCTGTCGCTTGTCGACCATGCAGGCATCTCATCGTTTCGCAGGAGGGACACGCTAGTCAGTGTTCAAACTCTGCTCTTGCTCCGTGTAGACGCGTTGCCACGCTGCTCACCACCCGCTAGTCTTCCTCTCTTGCCGGATATTGTGCAGTCGAAGAAAAACGAAACAACTCCCGTAGCATGGGTTACGTGTTCGCGATTCATTCTCCCAGTGGGCGTGGTTCTCTCGTCGCGACTAGAACCTGGTGTCTCAGCCCCACGTTCTCATCGACACCAAAAAAAAAGGCAGCATCTAAACAGCATGCTGTGTTCTTCGCCATTTACCGTGGCCGTCTTTTTCAAGCGAAGACACGCAGCCATGCCGTGGTCGGCGACTTGCTGTAATTTATGACGGAAGTTTCCGCCCTTTCCAGCTGAGGTCTACCCTTCTTCTTCGAAGTCTATCGCATTGTTGCGTTCGGCGTCGAGGGTACATGAAATGGTTGCGGTTATGGCAGGTGTGGTTATGGCAGATATAGCGAAAAAATCTAAACATACCGACGATGATGTGCGCGCGCGCAGTTGTCGAATTGCCAAAGACATCGAAGGCCATTTCCGTTACAATAGCCACGCAAAAGAAATGAAAAGCATTGTAAACTTGGAATGCATTCACTGCGACAAGAAAATGTGTGACAAGGAAACCAGCTTTTGAGCTTCTCTCGGCATCTCAAGGTAATGTGCGAATTATCCCCAATCCAACGTATTATTTCTTTAACTTACATCAATGATAAAAGGAATGTTTTGGGGTGCAAATTCATCGTTAGTTATTATAAGTAGAAGGGAGGGTTATCTTTCCAATAATTTGTCACGGCGTTTGTTCTATACAGCACAACCCACACGTCAGAATTATCGAAAGTAGCGCAATGTTAAAAGTCAAGCATGCTTTACCTTTTTGTAACTAAGCGTCTCTGCATATCGCAACATTTTGTTCTGTCCGCCTCTTGTGGTAAGTCCCACGTCAGAAGTCAATTTAATAAAAGAATGTTATGGTACTTCAACTTCCATATATACGTAAGTGGTCGATCTACTTTTTTTTGTAACAGAGACGTAACACAGAAGAAACATTCGATTGCTCGTAATTTTCTCATCCGAACCGATTTCAAATAGCAGGAAAATGTCTTCACCAAGAAATTATGACTTGCTTGTCATGAGGAAACACTATTTGACGGTCACAGATATGTGCGACGTTTCACTGCAGACCTTCGGGGGTTCGCATCCAGCAGTGCTAAGGACACACAAGCATTACAGCGGGAATTAGGTCAAAAGTCACCATATCAAAACAAATAAAAATAAATTGAAGAGTTGAAACTGACCAATTTGAACTTCCGTTATTAGGTCAGCTTGCTATGCATCAGTAGCCCTGCTGGCAAATGTTCATTTCAATTTTTTTACTTTACAAGTAAGCCTCATCATATTCAATGTCGTTTAAAATTTATGTCGTCATTCTGGCGTGTCACCGCACAGGACTTGTGCCATGACGTTTTATAGTTAGTGTTCTCAAGTGAAAGACCTTTTCTTTTTTTCTTTTTTTGAGGTCGAGCGACTGACCTCAAACTCACAGTTTGAGTTTGAGGTGAGGTTGAGTGAGGTCGGTGGTGGCATCAGAAAA
Source organism: Amblyomma maculatum (assembly GCF_055883805.1). Taxonomy (NCBI): domain Eukaryota; kingdom Metazoa; phylum Arthropoda; class Arachnida; order Ixodida; family Ixodidae; genus Amblyomma; species Amblyomma maculatum. The sequence goes on along the minus strand of NW_028146738.1, from coordinate 3,671,119 downwards.
ATTGAGGTGAGGTCACCTGGTCAAACCTCAACCTCAAAGCGTGAGGTTGAGGTTGAGTGAGGTCAGGAAATTTTTATTGCGGTTGAGGTGAGGTTGCACTTTTTGAGATCAAATGCCCACCTCTGCACAGGATAGGTAATCAGGAAAGTGCGATGCAGTGAAATAAAGCAAAGAGGGTGGTAAGGTCTCGAATTAGTCTAAATCTGAAGAAGAAACGAAAGAGGTTAGTAAGGAAGAAGTCCATCGACGAATTAGCAGTGAGGGGGAGGGCAGAAGAGTTCAAGATCTCACTACAAAATAGATATTCAGCTCTAACCAAGGATGACGACATTAGATTAGAAGCAATGAAAAATAATTTTGGAGATGTTGCTGAGTACGCTGTAGAAGTAGGCAGCAGAATAGAGAGGATACTGGTAAGCTGTCTAAGGAGACGAAAGATTTGATTAAGAAACGCCAAAGTATGAAAGCTTCCAATCCAACAGACTTGATAGAATTGGCAGAGACATCAAATCTAATCAATAAACGCAAAGTGGCCGATATAAGGAAGTATGACATGAAAAAAATGAGCATGCTGTAAAGAACAGGGAAAGCCTTAAAGCGGTAAACAGGAAATGGGGCATAGGCGAAACTCAGGTGTACGTGCTAAAGGACAAGGTGGGCAATGTCATCACGAATGTGGACAAAATAGGCAAAGTAGCTGATACTGATCTCTACAGCAGCCAAAGAACTCGGGACAATAATGAGATTGGGGGCAGGGAAATGCTGTCAGATGTTCTGCCAGTCAAGAAGGACGAAGTTAAGAAAGCATTAGAAACTATGAAAAGGAGTAAAGCAGCTGGAGAGAATAAGGTAACTACAGATTTGTTGAAGGATGGGGAGGGGGAGAATATTGTGCTAAAAAAACTAACCGCCCCGTATATGCAGGACCTCATGTCGTCAACAGTACCGGAACCATGGTAGAACACAAACATTATCGTATTTCATAAGGGGACCCTAAGGACTTCACAAATTACAGACCAATCAGCTGACTGTCTGTTACATATTAGGTATTTACCAAGCTATTCGCTAATAGTATACAGACAACCTTAGACTCCAACCAAGCTAAGGATGAAGCTAGGTTTTCGGAAACGGTACTCTACTATTGGTCATATCCATACCATCACCCTGATGATAAAAAAAGTGCTCAATATATAACCAGCCCTTATAGTATACATTGCATTCATTGATTACAAAAAAGCATTTGACTCAGTAGAAACATCGGCGGTGATGCCGGCATTGCGAAATCAGAGGGTAGACGAGCCGTACGTGAAAGGGCTGGAAGATATATATAGTGGCGGCACAACAGCCATAGTTCTGCACAAAGAAAGTAACAAAATTACCATAAAGAAAGGTGTGAGGTAAGGAGACACAATCTCCCCAGCACTATTCACAGCTTGCTAAGGGGAAGTATTCAGACTTGCAACGGGAGCAGTTAGGGATAAGGGTAAATGGAGAATACCTCAGTAAACCGCGATTTGCTGATCATATTGCCTTAGTAAGTAACTCGGGGGATGTACTACAAATAATGATTGATGACCTAGACAGGAAAAATAGAAAGGTAGGCTTAAAAATCGATATGCACAAGACTAAGGTAATATATCGCAAATAGCATTCTTTGAGAAAACCTCTTGGGCGTTATAATGAGCTGCGCGGTGATGACAAAATGAAATATCGGATAATTCAGCGCCTCATAGCCCGAGTCGCTTTGGGACTTTAATCAACTCGCATACTTTCAGCGAGTTTTGCGGATTGCGCCGCCCGTAGCATCATGTTATGCCATCTTTGCTGGCGACACTTTACTGCCTATCCCGTAACAGAAAGGGGCATGAAATAGTTACCGGCTCCATGGCAGCCTTGTGGCCTTCTTACGCTGTCGCATAATGTTGGCGTTGTCATGGTTCGGCGTAACACGCAAAGCGACTGCGTCCCAGAAGACGCTTCCTACATATCATTCACAAAAAGAAAAACGGTCATTGAAAGTACACGGCCACGATGCGACACTGGTCTGCCAATAATGTAGGGGAAGCAGGGCATTCCAGTTCTACATAAGCGTGTATAAATCCACCAGCCAATAAGAAACGAGATGAACTGACGCCGCAGCACCACGATTGACTTGATTTCAAATGCCCGAGCGCTCTTCAAACTGCTGTCGCCTCGACCGCCGGAGTCTAACGGGTTTCAATATGCGTCTGTGTGGGACCGTGCGCTATTCTTGGGTATGGCACAGAAGCCGTTGTTCTGCACAGAGCCTTTGTTGCCCTGGAACGGAACTCCCTCAATGGCGATTGAAAGCCAGAGGATGAGGAAGCATGTGGTGCCATGTATAAACCGTTGGCACAGCATTGCTATAAATGGCAAATTAAACTTTAACGTATTGTTACGTGGTGGCATGACAACCGATGGAATACGGCGACACAACAGAAACAGAACGACGTGATGACATGACGATGAAATATGCTTTAATGGACAGCGAGCCTTGCACGAGCACTCCGCCCCGCGCTACTGCCCGCTTCGTCATCTTTATAGCATTACCCGGGCCACCGAGCGATCGTCCCGATCAATTGCTAGAAATCAAATGCATGACGTGACGATGAACGCAGGCACAGGATTGGGACATGAAATGCTGGACACCACAATGAATGCGAAAATGGGAAGATTGCTTGCACGGGAGCATCAAGTCCAATCTTCATCGTTTGCCGAACGCCAAGGCTCATGGACACACTGAATGGCTTGGGCGGGGGTGCTGTCTTCGCTCGAGTGGTCGTGAGGTCACTTCGTCATGGGGTCGGTAGGGTCGGCTTTGGGCTCTTCCTGATCGTTTCGTGTTGTGGTCAGGGCTGGGGACAGTGGCTGGTCGGGTCTGAGCAAAAAGGGTTGGGGCAGAGCTGGGCGGCGACCTCCACGGCCTTTCGGAAGGTGGACCTGGCATACGGTTGGCTTCGACGGTGCAAGGCGAGGATGGGCATGAACCGCACCTCCAACCCAATGCTATGTGGTGACATGACAACCGATGGAACGCGGCGACACAACAGAAACAGAACGATGTGATGACATGACAATGAAATATGCTTTAATGGCCAGCGGGCCTGGCGCGAGCGCTCTGCCCCGCGCCACTGCCCGCTTCGTCATCTTTGCAGCAGTATTTCAAATGCACAGCTTCAGCGATATCTCCGCGAACATTGAACATAAATTGGGGAAAATGACTATAAAATGATTGGGTAACCTCTAGTGTTTGTATGCCGGTTCTGTACAAGGACCAGAGAGCAGAGAACTCTCCTGGTTATAGCTCGTTTGCTGCCCGGATGTTGATTCGACGTCACTACAAGGTCGCCGACAACTAGAGGTAAAATCATTTCACTTAAAGTAAAAGACAAGTGCGTGCCCAGTAGCGTTCGAAACATTCGATGCGCTCCTCATCGTAGCCACGGGATGATGACGTTATGCAAACAGAAACTATGCCACTTAGCTGTGCTTAGGAAGTGGGGAACATAAACCACTGTGCCTACCATAGCATGCACGAGTGCTTGTCCACCACTGTTGCATAAAATTAAGATTCAGGAGGACTATCAGAAGTATGCACCTACGTCACAGTGGTCGCCGTTTTGTGGTGCAAGTAGCACAGTGAAATGCTGCATCGCATACCTAATTCCCTTATCACTCCCTCCACTGCTGAAGCTGTGAACTACACTGCAAAGTAGCACCCGTGATGTCACCAGAATACCTCATATATTGGCGATACCTGGTTTCTCGGGTAGTGCTCTGATGCGACCCACACCACTCCGACCGAATTAAACGGAGCGAGAGTCCCCATGCCCAGGATAACGAGCGTCCGACGTTAGACTTAAGCGGGGCTGGACCGTGCTGCTAGTCCCAATTTTGAGAATCAAAATGACAAGATTTTACAAAGTTGGTGCTTTATTAAAGCACCCGCAAGAGCACATGCATGCTTTGTCCATTTCGCGACGTTCACTAGAAGCCTTCCCCTGGGGTCGCGTCTCTCATGGCGCAGTGATAAAAATGATCGCAGTACTGGCACTCGTTCCTGTTCTTCATTGCACATCACCACACTTTGATTGCACATCTCAACAGCTGGTACCGCAGCACTGGCGTTCGATGCAAGCCGTCGCTTTCTTGCCTAACCAGCAGTCCGCACATTTCAATTTTACGAAGGTGAGTCAGTTCACTAGTGTGGCAGCAACATTTTTCTCGCGTCTATTGACAATATCTTGGCATCACTAACTGACGACGGAACTTTCCTAAAACTCTTTAGATGTGTAGATTATTTTTTCGTGATCTTAAACAGACGTGACAGGGTGCTATGAGGAGACTGCTATGAGAATATTAGAAATGTTTAAGCAACATGGGAACGGGCTCTCTTTCGCATTTGAGCTTCCTGAAGAGGACTGCCTTCAGTGCTTAGACCTGAACATTAAGCTGGGGGACAGAAGCGTGTGCTGGTGCTACCTATACCTAGGGCGAAGAAAGATTTCTTGCCATTTGATTTGGCCTTGTCAAAAACCGTTAAGAGGGCTATTTCTGCCCTCTCTATGGAATCTGCACTCCACAAGTCATGCTCTCACATGATGAGGGTGAGCTTCCAGAGTGTGGTGAGTAGACTGCGTAAAGCAGGGTTCCCAGACCATGTTTTGGCTGGCGTCACTGAGGCATTGCTACAAAAACTCAAGGGCAAGCCAAAGGGGCAACGTAGGAAAGAACCCTTTCACGGAGCCAAGCCTGTGGTGATACCTTATATCCACAAAGTGTCCCGCAATTTAAAATGAGTTGGCAACAAGTACGGAGTCGCCATGGTCTTCTCCGCCCCCTGCAAATTGGCCAAGATGTGCCCGAAGATTACCAGCAGTGCTAAAGCAACATCGGGCTGTGAAAGAAACACTCGAAGCCCTTTGTAAGTTCTGCCTCGGGACTGGTCTACGAGATCCCCCTTACGTGTGGAAAGGTGTACGTCGGTAAGACCGGGCGCTACGTTAACGAGCGTGCTGGTAAACATTACAGGTCTTTAGGGAAAGCATCAGATTCGTTCCAAAACCTACCCGCCCATTGCCGCTCGTGCTTTGATGAATATAAAAAAAGCTATGAACCACAATTTGGAGAGATAATTTGAACCAGAAGTAAAGACAGATTAGCTCGCGAGTTTGCAGAAGCCTTTTTTTTATCAATGAGAGGGGGGGGGGGGTCAGGTGTGTCAGCACGACTGCTATATATTTTTGCATGAAAGTGAACATAGATTGTTGAAAACTACGAGATTATGATAGGTTTTACCTGAGGACGCTTTTTTATTTTTTTTTCGTCCTACATTTCAGGACATGCGCAGGCGTTAACCATCTTCGGGCTATATATGTACCTACCACGGTGGAAGAAAGAGAGGTGCTCCGACAGCGCCGCGAGGAACGGCCGCTTAGTGTGACATTTACGCATGGCACGGCCGCCAGGGGCAGCACGGGTACTGGGGACAGGATGCACATAAAATCCTACAGGCCGATTACCATAACATCTGTTATGTACAGGTTAGCCATGCAGGCGGTGAAATTAAAGGTGCAAGCATGGGTAGAAATTAACAAGATACTCGGAGAACTTCAGAACGGCTTTAGAGATTGTAGGCGCTTAGATGATAGCCTGTTGTGCTTACCCAATGCATCGAAAGATCTAGAGTGGAAAATAGACCTTTGTATTTGGCCTTCCTGGACATAAACAGGGCATACGACAACGTAAGCAGGGAACTCCTGTGGAACATATTAAAAGAAGAAGGTATCGGTTATGAGATAATAGAGTTCCTACAGGAAATATACCGGGATAACAAAATAGAAATTCCGTGGGAAGGGATAAGAAGTATGGAGGATGTCAAAGTATGCAAAGGATTAAGACAAGGCTGTCCTCTATCACCGGTGCTGTTCATGCTTTATATGATAAACCTGGAACGGAGAATACAAGACAGAAACCTAGGTTTTAACCTGTCATATAGATTAGGTGGAAAGGCGGTAGAGCAGCGCCTGCCCGGTTTGATGTATGCAGACGATATTGTGCTGCTAGCTGAGAGTCTGGAAGAATTGCAAACTCTAGTTAAGAATTGCGGAGAGGAAGGGATCGCTCTAGGCTTCAGTTTCAGCGCAGTTAAGTCGGGTCTGATGATTTTCAACGGCTCAACTGATCAGGGTCTTAAAATACAAGGCCACCTAGAGTAGCAGAATATAAATATCTGGGGGTATGGGTAAATGAAGGATTAGCATACATTGGAAAGCATGAGCAATCACTTAAGGCCAACGGGCAAAGGAATGCCGGGATAATGAAGCATAAGGCATTGTGGGGATACAATATGTATGAGGTTTTGAGGGGTATTTGGAAAGGAATTATAGTGCCCGGACTTTCGGAAATGCGGTTTTGTGCCTAAAATCAGAGGTACAGTCGACATTAGAAATAAATCAGAGATCCGTTGGACGATTAGCACTAGGTGCCCATGGCAAAACTACAAATGAGGCGGTACAGGGAGATATGGGCTGGGCATCTTTCGATGTACGGGAAGCGCAGAGTAAAATATTATATGAGGAACGCCTGAGGAAATTGGACAGTAACAGATGGGCAGCTATAGTATTTAAATACCTGTACTTAAAAAGCGTTGACTCACAATGGAGGAAAAGAACTAAGAAACCAACTAGTAAGTATGCTAGTCACAAGGACGGAGAATTAAAGAGCATTAAGCAACAGGTGAAAAACACAGAAGGTAAAAATGGGATAAATTCGATGGAAAAGAAACATAGTGTGAAATTATACCGAAAGTGGAAAATGCAGATCAAGAAGGAAGATTTCTTTGATACCTCAAGAGGCAGTGCCCTACTTTTTGAAGCTAGATCAGGGTGCCTTAGAACACGCAGCTACAAAACGAAATTTAACAATGGAGATGACGCATGTGCTGTATGTGGAAACTCCAGTGAAACAATTGACCGTATTATACTCGAATGTAATGGTATCCATCCGGAAGTTGATGCAGGCGCAATCACTGTTCCTGAAGCTCTGGGGTTTAGAGATAACAGTGGCCGGGTGAATAAACCGGCGGTGGAAACTAGCAAAAAACGACTGGAAGATTGGTGGCTTAAAAGCAGAGAAGTGACATAATGTTAGTAATGTAGGAACAAAAATTTAATAAATAGAATGATGGTTTAGTTAACCATTTTAAATCAATAATTAAGATATAGGGAGAAAAATGAGCATGATAGCTACTGCTACTGCCCCGTTTCAAAGGGGACGCTCCTACATTCCATCCATCCATCCATCCAGCCTGTCTCGTCGCTCGTTTTGCTGGCGTTTCAATGGGCGCGTCTAGGACGGGCGCTTGTTTTTGACACATAGAGGCGTTCGCCTGCTTGAAACATTTTTTTTTTTGTTGGAATTATGTACCTCTATATTTCTGCCCATTTTCTAGGTTATAATTCGACTCAGGATCACATGAATAATTTCTTAATTGATATGCAGCTCTGCTGTTTACGACAAACGCGAGTAATACAATATTTCCTTAAAGCACTCCTGTGAGCGATGCGTAAAGAGCATCCAAAGGAGTGCAAGAGGACTATGTGAGCCTTCACAGCTGCCAACACGTGCAAAGTTCCGGGTACTGTCGCGCTGAAAGAAAAAAACGAACACAGTTACGTTCGTGAACTCCACGATTTGAATTTTTTCTCGCCGTTCTTTTTTTCCGGTTGATAGCAAAAACACGCTAATGTCCTGATTTATTGCATTGCGGACAATTGTAGAAGGCTTGTTCTGCAACCCAAATGTAAACATGACGCAAGAAATTTAAACAGCGGAACCCGTAGGCGTGCCTTTGCTCGTATTTCTTTTTATTGCCATTACACGTGCCTGTCGTAGGTAGGATGCTATAAGGCGATTCCATGTAAGATCAAACAAAGGATGGGCGACCTTATAAATTGATTTTAAAATTTTGATATACTGTTGCCCGATGACTGGAAAGAAGATATCTGCAATTGGTTGTGCTGCCAATTTTTTTTTCGGTTCATAGGAAATTAATAATAACGAAGTGGAGTGCCGCGCTTATGTTCTCTGTTGTTTTTGACAACTTTGGTTATTGATTACATTGATTACAGAAATTATAATAATGCTACCCAAGCAACCACCGACATCCATCGGACGGCCAATGGCCATCCGTTTCGGATGTTCCGGATGGCCGATGGACGTCCGCGAACAGCCAGTGGACGTCCGTCGGCCGTCCGATAGGCGTCCAAATGGACATGTTTGTCTGGCCAATGGACGTCCATTTCGGACGTCCGTTCCCGGATCTTTCTCGCATATTCGCATATATGCTGCATGCATGCTTTTTTCGCTCCCACGAAGCAATAAAATAGAAAAGCAACTTAAAATACAACAGGCATATTTTATTGTAAAATGTCTAATTCATCAATATGACGTAAAACTTGAAGCGTACATCTTCAGTGATGAAGTGGAAGCAACCAGCTTTCTGCAAAAAGAAAAAAAAAACAGGTTAGTAAATAGCCTGTAGCTCATGCACAGCATAATCCTTGACTCGAGGTTTCCTGGAGGTCAATAACAAGAAAATTAAGTATTTCTCATATTGTAACTGCCCTACAACACTTGTTACAAGCAGTCTCAAATATCAGCGAGGTTCTGCCCTCCTTTTCCTTAGTTCACGCTAGTTATATCGCACCCGCTATCTTTCGAATATCACATAGATTCATCTGCAATGCTTCAAGGATAAAGCTAAATAAGCTAAACAGTTCAGAAGGCAGTATCATACAGGCCATACCTAAATTAAAATAAGCTGATAACGCGCTTCAATAATTATAAGCACAGAAAAGGCCACTCGCTATCTGAAATGCCTTTTTTTTTTGTAGTGGTGCACAACTTTCAAGCTCGCGAGCTTGGGCGATTATCGCTTATCGCATTGTACAGGAGCAGTTATGCATTTTATCACTGTAATGCACTGCAGCGCAGACTGTTCCCTCGCAACCTGCAACTTGCATTGAAAAATGCAGAGCATGCCACTTGCGAAGGCAAGCATATTAAAAAAAAATCTGACGACCGACTGTTTACCCAGCGCCTTGGTTGACGAAAACAAGGAGGTTGGTTATAAGCTTCGCAAGATTTCAAGAGTAGAACGCGATAGCACCTCCAGCAATTTCCTAGTTTGCTTAGGGGAGAGGGAGAGCCAACTCACTCGACATACACGGACGCCACCGCGCCGATTACTCCTGGTTTTCGGTGTAACTAGCTCCTTAATGCTCTCGCGTTGAAATGGGTCAGTAGGTTCACTGCGCTGTTACATATTCAAACAATTTTCGCTGCGCAGATTTTAACGAAGCTCGATCGCAGTACTCACTTTCAAACGCGGTCGCTTTCGCCGGATTCGTCCGTCCTGATGTGTTATCGTCGTGAACCACTGTTGCTCCAAGGGGGTAATCCTTTCACACTAGGAACTGGCACAATTGCGCAATCGTTGTTCATGCAGCGCACACAGATGGGTGAAGGCATTAGAGCATAGTTGCGTGTACCCGCATAGAACGAAAAAAACTGCAGCCGCGAGCCGCGACAGCCGGCAATGGCGGCACCGAAACACGTGGTACGAAACTACGGCAGAAACATTCATGCGCAGAAATGAATTGGCCGTAATAAGTTACCACTGTATTTTTACTGAATATTGTTAGTTTCTTTAAATAGGTACCCTTTTTTGTGAGGATATTCAAGCGAAACCTACCATCCCCCTCCCCCCCTCACTCACACACACACACACTGCGATGGAATACGCAACTTTCAACCAAACAGTACGGCCGCCGGCCGGCGGGGACTGGCGGGAATTTCAAACAGCAAAAAAACTATTTTTGCAAAGACCCACAGAGTGCAAGGTGGTCCGGCGCTTTCGTTCGCCAAGATGTGGTCGTGAACCATCGTGGATGGCGAAGCCGCGCAGGTGGTACATGTAGTACATACGTTAAGGCTCAACTAGAGTAACAATTGAAGATCACGACCGCCGCTACCAACGGATTCAACGAATTGCGGCATGAAAGCTGAGAAATTAATCACAATCGCCCCATACTGTGTATGTGCCATAGTTTTTTAGGCCATCCAGCTAATCATTTGGTATATAATACAATTCGCTATCTCAGGGGCCGAATGGAAGTTGCAAACCTAATTGGATTTCCTATTGGAATTTTGAATACCATTTGGAAAATCCGAATGGAATTTTACACGCAATTGGAACTATTTGGAATGCCCAATTGGTATTTGCAGAACCATTTGGTTAATCCAACTTGACTGATCCATTGGAGAGGTGGTGTCCAATATTGGGTCCAGATGTAACCATTTGCAGGTCCCAATTGGCCCCAATGTTTTTTTTTTTGTTTTTTTTTTTGACCAGGCAGGACGCATTTCGAGCATTGAAGACAAGTGTGAATGTTGAAACAGAATTTTGTCACCGAGGAAATATATGTCCTGGAAGCCTACTCGTCCGTACGTACATCGGACGTACACCTCGTCTCTCATGCGGATATAAAAACGGACGTAGTCTGTACCTCCGACGGACGTACGAATACGGATGTCCGAAACTGGAGGTTGTACGTATGTCCGACGGACGTACAATTTCGGAAAAGGACGTTCGGCTCTAGATCGGACGTACAACGGACGTCGGTGGTACCTGGAAATGGTCTCAATAGAAATATGCAGGCTTTTGTTTGTATTCAGATATTTTTTTGGGGGGGTGGAGTGTAGAGTTTTCTTATTTATATGAACAATAAAGGAGAATTTGGTGGCGCATAGAGGTTCCGGCTACTCCTTTCCACAGATTTGTAAGAAACACCTAGTCTGTTTTTATGAAATCTCCTAAAATATAATAATTAGTTTTCACAGGAAACCAAAGGCATAGTATCTGTCACAAATGTTCTGTGGACACCTGACCCGTGCCTTTAGGGAAGGGAGGAGTGTGAGAGTGAAAGCGGAAAGAGAGAAAAAGGTGCCGCACTGGAGGGCTATGGAGTAATTTCGACCACCCGGGTATCTTTAACGTGCAATGACATCGCACAGCACTCGGACGCCTCTTCTTTTCGCCTCCATCGAAACGCAGCCGTAGGCGGTCGGGATCGAACCAGGGTGCTCCGGCACAGTAGTCGGGCATCTTATCAACTGCACCCCGCGGCGGGGCAAAATCAGGTCAGGAAATGAAATTTTGCCTATTTTGCAGGCCCTTGTCTCAAAAAACGTTTGTGATAGAGCGGCAATCTTCCACACACTGTTGTCAGCATATTTATGTATCAAACTGCGAACGCTTATATTTATATAATGTTTCAATACACAGACGTACGATCGCGCTAATTTCAAGGAAACAGCGAGCAATGAAAATTTCTGAAGGCAAATAATTTTTCTTATATTTCTTAAACTTTGTCCCCTATTCTCCTTTGCTTCAGCTTTCAAATTCATTGAAAAGATATTGCATAATTTCGTTGCGCTAGTAGTTACGGACACTCCAATAACGCCCCTGCGCAAGTCTCAGCGCAAGACACAGGATTCAAGATTCTACGACATTTGTGAATCGCACACCATTTTTCAATGTGGCATAGTATTGTATTTTGTCATTTATGCCTTGGCGTTGCAAATTATCTGGCAGACACCGTAGTGAATGATTCGGAAATTCGTACGCGTGGTGTTCCTGATGCGCTTGTGGCATCGGGCAGCACAGAGATGTTTTTTGAATCTTACCTTCACCAAAACACAGATTGCGCAAAAATACGATAAAGTTCAATGAGCAAGCAACGCATTCCAAATATTACTAATGAAATGAAGAAATTGTTAAGGTCATGGAGAATTCCCTCATTAAAATAGAATGTTTCTTAGCTGCAGTCGTTTACTTTAATCATTCGACGACGCACACTGCCTCCATTCCTGCGCACAGTTTCTTTGTTTCTTTAATGCAGTCCAGGCTATGCATGCCTGCAAGAAGTGTGAACCGCAGATCGAACGCGCGGCAAAAGCCCCAGTCTGACAGTGTGGAGGCCGTCGTCTGAGATAGACACGCGCATCCTACAGATAGCTTTGCTTTTTTGTGTTCGATACCTCACTTTGCCACTGGAGCGCCACGTTCATTCTGGTGCCATGAGGCGCAGCGCTGTTTCTCGTGTGGCAATGGTTGTCGCGCCCGCGGGGATAAAGTGGGCGCTCAAACCTCCCCGACAGCGCTTTAATCTTGCTTCCTTCACCACCATGTAATCGGCGTCTGGTTGCGATGCGAACAAGGGGCGGATAGAATAGCGAACCTTCATTTCACATGCGTTGAACAGCTACCCAAGAGGTGTTGCACCGGCGGCATGATGTCATGAAGCTTCTCTTTAATTGGCCAGACGTGGCAACAATCAGCTAGAAGCGCGCCTGATGCGTGCTCCGGAGCGGTGAGCGCAGCGTGTCGTCTGCTCGAGCAGACGACGCTTCTCTGTTTGCTCGGAAATGGAGTTATTTGTTTAGTCAGCGTTACGAAAGTTTCTATCTGCTCAGAAATTGGGGTGTAAATATCGCAAAATAAATATCTGAGGGTTACGACCTTTTAATGCTGATTTAAGTGCGAAATTATAAGCGCGCTCGCCGGTGCTTCATAGGCACTCCAGCAGAACCGGCGGAGAGGATGGCCCCAGAACATGTGCTGCCCGTAGCGGCTGTCCTCTCTTCCGGTCACACTAAGCGGTGGTGGTGGGAACTCTTTTATTGCGCCCAAAAACAGGGGACCAGTCAAAGGACCGGTTGCGCTGACTTAGAGGAGGTCGGCGGGGATCCTTTGGGATGCCGCGGCTGCCGCGACGTCCAGCGCGCGCTGGATAAGCCAGCGTTGGTCTGCTGGCTCGGAAGTACACAGGAGAGACTCCCACGTCTCTGGGGTGTTTGTGTTGTCCGTGTTGTAATGTGTACAAGTCCACACCAAGGCGGATGTAAAATGGTGGCGAAGGCTGCGCCCAAAAACGGTCTAGCGCGGCAGCAGTACAGCCACTTTGGGGGGGGGGGGGGGGGGGGCCGAAACACTTAGATAATGAAATTCAAAAGCACAAATAAAAAAGCTATAAAACAATGTAAAGAAATAAATATTTTAATGCCACGTTTTATAAAATAGGTAAACTATTTCAGCAAAAGATTACGCCGCAAGAACTCTCAAGAGTCTCCGCCAGCACCACAATTCAAACGCGTGAATTCTTCGGCGGTCAACCTTCTTCACAGTCCAACTCTCGCATCTATACATCACAACTGGAAAGACCATAGCACGAGTTATACGGATCTTGGTTGGCAGTGTAATGTCTCTGCTCTTTACTAGGCGGTTAAGGCTAGCCATGGCTCTGTTTCCCAGAAGCAGACGTCTCCTAATTTCATGGCTGCAGTCTCCTTCCGTTGTAATCTTGGAGCCCAAGAAGAGAAAATCTGTCACAGCTTCCAATTCTTCTCTCTTGATGCTCCATTACTTGATAGGGCAAGACGCCATAATCTTTGTCTTTTTAATGTGCAGTTTAAGCCCAAACTTCTCGCTCTCTTCTTGTACGCGCATCAGAAGTCTCTTGAGTTCCACTTCACTTTCTGCCATTGAAGTGGTATCATCTGCATATCTAAGGTTGTTGATACGTTTCCCAGCAATCTTCACTCCAGCTGAAGACTCGTCCAGACCGGCCTTCCTCATGTTGCACTAAGCATATAGGTTAAATAGGCAGGGCGACAGTTGGCAGCCTTCTCTCACTCCTTTCTCAATCGGAAACCAATCAGTAAGACCATGCCCAGTTCTTGCTGCGGCCTCTTGCCCTTCATATAGGTTCCTGAGGAGACAGATGAGGTGAATTGCAACTCCCATCTCTTGGAGAGCTTGCCACAATCTGCTGTGACCTACGCAGTCAACGCTTTCGTGGATTCGGTTCCCACCATCGGCACATTGTATTTTCTTCTACTTTCAGTTTAATTATCTTTCCCCTAAACAGATTCCATTACTAATTTCTGTGATTACCCAAGTAAAAATAAAAAAATAGAAAGACATAAAGACATAAAGTACAATCCCCAATGCTTTCCTTGGCCTCGCCGACTGTTGGCTTCTTTCCTTCTTAAATTATGCTTAAAATTTGAACACTTTTTTTCTTTTCTGCCACGTGATCCAAACTTGTGATCCCTATCATCATTTGGAACTGATGCAGTTACCTTGCATCAGAGATCTGGAATGAAAAAACTGCAGTAATGTGATTATAGTTTCTTGTAAAAAGTGGTTTTGGCAGGTGATGCCACTGTCTCTCTTTTTTCACATTACCTAGCTTAACTAACCACTGCTTTCTATGACAGCAATCTGTTTGTCAGCTGCAGCTTCAGTCTTTCTTTGGTGTCCCTAGAAAGGCTGACAGTTTGGCTGACCAGTTTGACGTTGCTCCTCACTCAATGTTGTGCTGTGATTTCTTGTTGCTTGTGCAGAACACCATCGCAGCTGGAGCTCAAGCTGTCATTGCTCGTCTCGGATGAGGAGGAGAGTCATGACTGGCATCTTACGGCACAACAGGCACCCCTGTGTGATGTAGAAGCAACATTTGTGCTCAGTGATGTGTACAGGAAGGTGGTGAAGAACCTCTACGAACAGCCCATATACCAGATGGACTGCATAATTGAGTGGCCAGCTACGATGTGGTTCAACTGGTCTTACAAATACCAGCAGGTAGGGGATTAATTTTGAACTGGTCTGCACGTGCCTTAGTTACTTCATTTTTACCTTAACTGCTAACCTGATGCACGTGAGATATTTTGGGAGGGCTATGCAAAAGAAAAGTATGAAAGGTGAATGTGAAGAGAATACGTTGTAAGTACTCACACAAAAAGAGCGAAGAGGAGAAAAGTAGCTACTCAAACACAGCTTGGGGAGTACCAAGGTGTAAAATATGAAAAAATGAAGTGGATTACAAAGGTTTGAAGCTGAATATAGGAAAAAAAATAATGTTTAAAAATTCAAAAATGAATATCGTGCAACTGAAAAAGTGATCAGAGGAGCACATAGAAGTATTGCGTGTGGCATTTTGAAATTCAGAATAGGCTACATATTTATGGTTGTGGGGATTTTAGTTTCACTGAGAGCTGATGCTTTTCGAAATGCTGGTTCCAGTCATGTTTAGTAATAGCCCATTTAAGTCCGTAAACTAAAGTGCACTTGTGGGGAGTGTCTCTCACGAAACGTGCACTCTGACTTTGTTAAACAATATAACATAAGTGCACTCGAGTAAGAGTACGTTCGCAGAATAAACTTCGAGAGCCGTCTGTAGGTTTGCGGGTAGTGATTTCTTCGTCACAGAATGTATTGTGTAAATGATATGCATACAGGTTGACATACGTGTTTTGTAGGTATCTTTATTTGAGTAATTGTTTTAAGATAGCTACAAGCAAGGCATCACATAACAAAAACATGATGTAAATATGTATGCAACTTTCAAATTAGGCTTTGTTCTGGCACTGTGCCGAAGCCATTTTCTGTTGTATCTGATGTTTATTGATATGCAGTCTCCTATTAATGGGACAATATCAAACTTTAGTCATTTTTTGTGTTCTGCTATAATAAAAAGCAGTATTCTGAACTTTAGACCTGGAAGTGCACATATTTCTTTTTAAATATTTTCTATAGTTGCCAATTTCTTATCTGCAAGGGCACTCTGCTCTCTCATTTAGCACTGTGCAGCGTAAAGTGTCTTGAGATGTAAAGTGCACTGCCCATATTAACTTGCTTGTTTCACGAGGGCATAACCCCTGGTATTTGTCCGAGCGATGCCTCATGCACAAACAAGCGTCCATGTGTCACAAGCATTCAGCTTCGTTGCACACATTCCCTCATTTTTCCATGTTAGGCGTCACTTTACTCTGTTGGGATGAATCAGTATCCACCTGCTTTCTCCCCTTCTCACTTACACCAACATTAGTGTCGCATAAACAAGCAATGTGACCTTCCAGCCCTTGCTGTTAAAGAGGGTCGTGCCAATCTTATCCCCCTTTTGGACCAAAGAAGTGAAAGCAGTGTCAGTAGCCCTGTTACAGGAGGGCCCACGATCTTGCTTGTGTTAATGGATGGCATCTTCATTATGTCCACCGTCAACCTTCATCACAGAAAGTTTAAATGTACAGCAATCAGTTATCATCTGCCACCGCACGTTCCACTGCTCATACCCAGATCCCCTTGACTCCATAGATGGCGCACATGCTGGAAGTCAGTATATAGACCTGTTGCATCGGGACAAGTGAGCACGTATGCACTGGCCACGCGCAGTAGTGTGCCACGGCAGAGTCTTTCAATACTCTAACGGTCATGAAACTGCCGCCCAAGACAAGAGCGGCTGCCAGGGGCGCCATCGCTGATCGAGGTGTCAGGAGATCGCGCCGGCGCCATGCGATAGGGTTGCACCTGGGACACTTTCATTCACACTCATGCAGTTATTTCCTCTTCTCATTACATTAAGCGAAATTGATCACGATTTTCCAGTATCCGCTGAAGGTTCATAATAGTATTCTGCCTGATGCTTATAGGAAGAGCACTGCCAGCAGATCCCCAGCCCAATCATCACCTGTGATTTTCTGGTTGTGGTGTAGGGACTTCATGCTTATAATGCGACACTGAAACTGTGCTGAATGGTGTGGTGTGTTCTTTAACCTGAAACATACGGGTTACTCCTGCATAATACGCGGTAAGGCAGCGGCCGCGTTAGCAGGTGGTGCTCGCTAGATTCGCTCCGCACTTGGGTTGTTCGCACAGCTTGTGTGTCTGCCTGTCCTAGCCATAGCTTTATCCATGTTTTAACCTTCGGATTGCTCGGCAGTAATCGTCGTGTGATTTCAATGGAAGGTTGAATGTATAACTGCTGTTGTCGCTGCTGGCGCACCGCGGCATCAGACTAAGATTACCAACTTTTGCAGTACAAAATAAAAGCTGCATTCTTTTTTCAACCTACTGCCTGTTTCCACTTGTTTTTTGGCTGGTTAGTGGATAATTTTACGCTACTCGTGTTAAGCCGTAGTACTGTTTAGTACATACTTTTTCTGAGTTCCGGCCAACTACGGCTTAACAAGGTTTTACTGTAATATAAGCAATGTGATACCACTTGGTTGGTTTCCCATAGAACTGAATGTAACAAAAGAGTGAGAGAAGCCACATATGGTGAACTGCTTTGCATGTATATCAGTAAAGACTGAACTTTCTCATTGATAGGCAACTGCGGTGACCCTAAGTAACGGCCAGCTCTGACATGTTCTTGACTTGCACGTATCTCGTGTGCAACACGCTAAATATGACAGACTGTGTACAAAATGCTGCCTCTGTTTTGTGGCTTAAGAAAGCTCTGGTGGCACACTTTGAACCGGCACGGTGTTGCATCGGTTAATGCTCATCATTGTGCAGCAAAGGTGGCCAGATATTTCCACAGCATGCATTGCCTGCAACACATGGATAGGCATGTGGTGTGCACCTATGGAGATGATAACAGCTCTGATACAAATGGAGCAAGGTTAGAGAAAGACAAGTGGCTATCCTGCCGGGCACTTTCAAAGCACTCGGACAGGGTGAAAATCTGAAAACAAAAATAAAAAAGGAAACGGCAGCCCCTACGTTTAGCAGTGTGAAGAGATCTGATACCTGCACTTAGGAATGCCAGCAAGGCAAAAGCCAGCTTTGCGGTGTTGGCCATTTCTTATAGGCCCAGGTAAGGAAAGGAAATTCGGAGAATCTGTCAAAATTCAACATGCCTGTAAGAAAGGCTTTGCTATCACACTACAGCAAACGTTCGAACATTTGTCTTATTCATTTGTCACTATTTCATGTAACAATGGTTGTTAGACGTGCGAGGCAAAATAAAGCCTGTAATACACTAAATCTTACAATATCACTGCCTTGTTGATCCTCGTGCTCTCAGTGGCACCAAAGCATGCCTACCACGCACTGATGCTACCAAGACAAGCACATAACGTGGCTGCACATTGTTTTGGCTGCAGCTAACGTTTCAATTGATGCAGTGAAATTAATATTTTTTTTTCTTTAATATTGTTCTGAGAAACTACGCGAACAGTTGGTTGAATGGACCCATAGCCTTTACGGCTAGTAATGGGTCAAAATACAAAACAAGTACAATGTTACTCCAGACCTTGTAATGAAAAACTTTAAAATTAGCACACATAATATAATTCATTCCGACATTCCCATGGAAATTAGTGTTTTAAAGATGCCGGAAAGTTATAACTTCATTTGGGACTTCATTCCACACATGGGCTCCACTATATTGTAGGAGGCTCCGGCCGTACATATTATAACAAGGTGGTTGTTATTTGTTAGGTTGTTATTTGCAGCTCTTGTTTGTTTCTTTGGTAATCTAAATAAACTAAGGGGCAGGGGTTAGATTTTATTACAATGTTTGCTATTTCAGCTATCTTCAGTTTGTATGCCATTCATAGCGGTAGGATGCGAAGCTGCTGAAAGAATGGCTTACTGGGGTATGTACTATTTGAATAAGTTATTATACGAATGGCTCGTTTTTGAAGACGAGCAACAGGATCTAGGCATGTTTTATATGTACCACCGCATGTTTCCAGACAATAGGACAACTGACTGTGCACAAAGGTGAAATGCAGGATGCGTAAAATTTGAAGACCTGGCTCTTAGTAAAACAACAATCATTGGCTAATTTGGAGCAAATATTAATTTTTTTATTTCCAGTGCATATCAGTTGCAAATAGGACACCAAGATACTTGTATTGGGGTGCCCTAATCAGATTCATGTTGTCATATATATATGGCGGAGAGAGTGGCCCCTTTATCGACGAGTGCAAGTGCATGAACACCGTCAACTAAAACTTCGAGAATGTTCAGCGCAGACAGACGAGTATTTGTGGTAGGCGAAATGTGCGCAGTTCGTGTCCTAGGAACTGAGGGTGCTATTTTTTTCTAGTTTTGTGTCACGCTGCGACGCCGCATTGGCGACAAGGGCCGACGGGGAGGGGACGGCGAGCGGTGCAATGGAATGTCCTGGCGGCGCGACGAGTTGTGCGGCTGCCCTGGAGATGCCACCGAAGGTGGGCATAAGGTGTACTGATAATTGCATTCAGCCATAGTGCGTGTGGGGGCAGAACGCAGGGTACGGTGTTACAGGTGGGCGACGTGGCCTGGAATACCGCAGGCATAGTGTATGGGCCGGTTGTCATTTGCGCACCAAGGATTGTAGGGACCAGTCGTTGATCAGAACCATGGAGCGACATACGGTGGCGCCATAGTCGGCGCTTATGCAAAGGACCGTGGCGGTGGAGAGCGGGTGGTAACTTCTGCATACGTGGGAGGAATCTGTACTGGCAAAGGTAGAGGCAGCATGACAACAGGGGGGCTGTAACTTAATGGTGCAGCAAGAAGTGTGGGCTGCAGTGGAACAGGGTCTACAATAGGTGTCACAGTTGCTGGCTGGCCAAAATTGGGAAGTGGACCGGCAATCTCCTGCGTAATGGTGTGTCGGATCGTAGGGGTAAGCAGCTGGGCTGTAGACGACAGGCGTGGGCCAGACAAAAGCCCAAGCTGTCGGGCGACCTCATCTCAAACAAAATCTTTGATGGGAGCCAAAAGGTCACTGCTCAAAGCCAGGCAAGAGATGGATGCAGCAGGTGCGGGAGGGCGACAAGTGCAGAGGCGTTGCTTGAGAAATTCGTCGAAACTTTGACAAAGGTTGTATACTGAGGCCACCGTGGTGGGGCTCTTTTGCCCACAGCATGTGAAATGCATCGGCATCAATGCCCTTCATTATGTTCTTTATCTTGGCAGCCTCATCCATGACGGGTCGAAACGCTTGCATAAATCCACATCTTCAGTGTAGCTTGCGAAGGTTTCATCTTCAAGCTGAGCTTGTACTCGCAAGGCTTCTTCAGCGCGTAGTTTCCACACTGTGGGACGAACGAAAACGTCCGTGAACTTTGCCTTGAAGTTAATCCAAGTTGTCACGTCGGCCTCATGATTTCGATACCATAGGTGAGCAACGTCACTCAGGTAGAAGATGACGTTGTTGATCTTCATGCGGTCATTCCAGTTGTTATGACGACTCACCCGCTCGTACGAGGCCAACCAATCTTCAACATCC
Source organism: Amblyomma maculatum (assembly GCF_055883805.1). Classification (NCBI taxonomy): domain Eukaryota; kingdom Metazoa; phylum Arthropoda; class Arachnida; order Ixodida; family Ixodidae; genus Amblyomma; species Amblyomma maculatum. The sequence continues at coordinate 3,650,963 of NW_028146738.1, read as the reverse complement.
TGGTCACCCTGCCCGCTGAAAACTGCGGCGTTTCGCTGCTGAATGGCACCGGAGCATGAGAGGGACTGTGAAGGGACTACCACTGGCTGTTGGCCTACCTCGTTTGTCGCCATAGGTATCGTACGGCTGTGGAGCTCCACGGTAATCGTGTAAGAGTCGTACCCTGGCACCTCCATCCAATACAGAGGGGATTATTAGGGGTTGATCGGACGACAGGAGATGGTGACCGGTGACACAAGAAGATCGTAGAGCGAAGCACAATCTCGTCCGAAAAAGACAGACCGAGCTTCCAGTGCGTGTGCCAGCTGAATATATAAATAAAGCACCATATACTTGAAACTACTGCATGTGTGATGAATGAGTAAAATGGCAAAGGTGGCTAGTAACTAGATCGAATAACTCCACCAACTATTAGGCAACTGCAGGGCTATAGTGAGAGAGCAGAGCAACGACACTTTTGAATGTCGAAAGAATGGAAGGTGCCGTACATATTCGTCCTGTAGCTCGGTTCATTTTGTCGGGCCTTCTTTGCCAGTTATCTTTAGGGTAACTATGTGTACTTGCCGCTTACTTATACATTTTTCGTTTTATGTTTTCCAATCCTCTCCATAATGCCTCGTTGCTTGAGGGTATGGATAATAAATAAAAATAAATTACGCAAAAATTCGAAAGGAAGAAGGGAATTTTGAAATTGAGCCAGGCAGTCTTGGATAAATTTTTTCATGATTTTTGTGATGCCGAAGGCAATGCTAGTCACGAATATGTAAATAAAGCACCATATACTTGATACTACTGCACATGTGATGAATGAGTAAAATGGCGCAGGTGGCTAGTCACCAGATCGAATATCTCCGTTAACTTATAGGCAACTTCAGGGCTAGGCTGAGAGAGCAGAGCAACGACAGTTTTGGATATAGAAAAAATGGAAGGTGCTGAGCATATCTGTCATGTAGTTCGGTTCATTTTGTAGGGCCTTCTTCCCCAGTTGTCTCTAAGGATAGCTGGAAGAAATCGCCTGCCTGCGAGGACCCATAGTCCCAGTCTTCCTGCAGGGCTCGGGCACAGGCTCAGAGACGTTTCCGATTATATTTGCTAGTAATCTTTTAGTGCAAACCGAAATTATTGTAATTTTCTTCCCATGGAGACAGAGGCACACTAGCAGCCGCGGCAACGGTTGTTAGCCACGAATACGTGCAATGCTGCAGTGCTTATCAGCCAACTTAGGTGTGCCGTATTGTGCCAAAGAAGTGTGTGCCTCCAGATGTGATAACTGAAAGTTGCCTGACTACTGAATGACCCTTACACCTAAGGTGTACACATACACCCTCCTTTTTCAGAAAAAAAATACCCAAACCAAACCACCAGAAAGGCATAATCATGTTGCCTAATAACAACTGGGATGTGTAGAAAAAAAGGCAACTTCAACTCCCAGAAAGCAGTTGATTGCATTGTTGTTGACTTTCTACTCGAATCAGGTGTTTTTCTAAATGCAATACCCTTTTTCAATGCAGGTGGAAGCCAGCTCTGGGGCCTCCTTCAACCCGCCATGTTGGGGAATATGGTAGTTTCGAGGACGGCCTTCCAAGGTGTTTTAATATATGATAAACGTATCGTTTTCTGAATAATTTATTGTTTGAATAAAATGACGTATGATCATACCATCATACCATCATCATGATCATGTCATACCAGTTCAGACTGAACTGGTATGACAATAACGTTTTGTGGAAAAGTAGGAGACATAATCACGTTACAATACGCGCATTTAATATATTTGTTTACTTTTCTGCAACCCCGCCGCAGTGATTAAGGTGCTCGAGTGGTTTGCCCAAGAATTTGGAATAGAATTCCAGCCTCGGTGGCAGCTTTTCGATGGAGGCGAAAAGCGGCCACCGAGCCCCAGATGGTCGAACGTCCCGGAACCTTCCACTACAACATCTCTTATAGCTGTAGTCGCTTTGAGATGTTAAGCTCCCCAAACCCAAAACTTCTCTGCAAAACTTTTCACTAACTAGAAAAGAAATCTCTTCTAAGTGTTGCCGAATGTGGAAAATAAGCAAAATTTTATCAGTTACAGTTTGTTACCAATCTTTGTTAGTACCGCAGAGAGCATGAAATACATCAGACAGCAACTTTTCTTGGCCTGAAGCAGAAGTTCAGAGTAAGTGGCATCTGATGTGTCCCTATTGTTGCACCACATATCGCACCATAATATACCCTCTTCCTTGGTGATTTCGATGCAGTGAACGGCTTCTAGTTCTTCAATGAGGGCACCAATTTTAGCATGGCTCAAATGCTTCATACTTGCATGACGCAGCTGGAGAAATGATGGAATAGTAACAGTGAGTAAATTTCGCTATGAAAAATGCTTGAACATTTGAGAAACATATCTTCCCATCGCCTAGCTGTTACACCAAATATTACATAATACACCTACATCAATATACATCACGAGTAGAAAATTAAAATCCCTTTTCATATAACTGCTACTGCTGTCTCTCTAGCCAACTCATTTCTGACAAGGGGAGTAAAATATAGCTTCATATGGGGCTAAATATCGGGGTTTAGTTCAGGAATAAATACATCTTGATAGTCGCAAGATAAGATGAACTCTATTTGTTTTGGGATAGTTTAATATATCCGGCACCTGTTTTGCAAGTAACCCGAATATTTTGCTTCACATAAGGTTGAGCCATGGCTCAATAATTACAGTGATGAAGAAATCTTCAGCAAGTAACCCGAATATTTTGCTTTGCATAAGGTTGAGGCACGGCTCAATAATTACAGTGATGAGGAAATCTTCAGCCTCTCAAAATTCCTTGCAAGAGCATAACAGCGTCCATGCGCAGTGGCTTTGCGATGTCTTTGCTGCGACTAAATCATAGATTTCTCTTTAAAATGATTGAACACTTGTACAAGACGTGTGCATACTGCTGAAAGAGCGATACAAAAAACAAAGCTGTCATTAGGCAAGTGGTACACAACTAAAATATCAGGCCCATGAGTGCTGAGCTGCAAAACGGGGAGCCAAAGAAGCAGTGAGAGTCCAAGTATCGGTGCGAGGTCGACCTGGAGGTGGCGCCACCGTCACTGCAATAAGTTTGGATCGGCAGCCGGTACGATCGTAGCAAATCGCGCGGTGTAGGTCTGCTTCCAAGTTTAGGGTGGGTTTGTTGGCGAAGTAAACATTCCTTCTGCGAATAATGCTCCAGTATTGCAGAAAAACATCCGTCGATTTGGCCCATGCTCCAATGCCGAGGAAAAAACTAAGTGCGGCTTTCAGGAAAATACGACACACAACCACCGGTTTTAAAAGATTGACTGGTGTCGTTTTTCTCGCTTCTTGCGCTGTACAGCACTCATGGGCCTGATATTTTTGTTGTATATCACTTGCCTAATGACAGCTTTGTTTTTCGTATCGCTTTTTCAACAGTATGCATGTGCCTTATACGACTGTTCAATAGTTTTAAAGTGAAAGCGATGAATCAGTCAGTGCAAGGAAATCGTAAAAACAGTGCGCATGGACAGTGTCATGCTCAGGCAAGCAATTTTGAGAGGCTGAGGATTTCATCACTGTAAATATTGAGCCGTGGCTCAACCTTATGCGAAGCAAAATATTCGGGGGACTAGCAAAACAGGTGCCGGATATATTAAACTATCCCAAAACAAAGAGTTGATCTTATGTTGCTACTATGTTCTATTTATTCCTGAACTAAACACTGATAGTTAGCCACATATGATGCTATATTTTGCTGTCCTTATCAGAAACATGTTTTGTCCGGAGCAAGCAGTAGCACTTATACGAAAAGGGATTTTAATTTCCTAGCGGTGAAGTATATTGATGTATATATATTTAGTGTAACAATTAGGCGAATGGGAAGATATGTTTCTCGAACGTTTGCACATTTTGCGTAGCGAAATTTACTATTTCGGTTGCGCAGAAGCCTTCAATAACAAACGAAAAAAATTTTATCGCCCGAAAGATGCATAGGCTATGGCGGATGATGTAGTGGCGGGCTTCGATGTCGTTGATCACCTGTGGTAGTTTTCCGTGCAGTCCAATTCCACAGCAGAGGAGTGCCTTGCGAAACAAATGCGATTGAACCCCCCGTTCTCGTACTTGGCAGTCGAGCACCCTACCACTGAAACTCAGCGATGGAGGTTGAACAGCAAAAAAAAAGTACTTGTTTTGCAATGGAGCAGGAGTAGCTGTGGTATTCCAAACAAAAACGGGAATAATCTTTTTGTGTGTTTGCCTTGAGTTATATTGATGGCAGCAACCTGTTTTGCTTTGACATGGTGCCTAACGACATCATCGCTTCGTTTGAGACGCCGTGCGTCAAAGCATCTAAAGTGCCGAAGACCGACTAATTATTTCTTGTCCAGCATGATATGCTCAATATAGACAAATATTAGGGCGAAATATTTTAATGGCTCATGCTAGTCGTGAACAAAATGTGTCCTGCTTTTGCGCCGGCTTTATTTTGACCGAGGCGATGTGGCGCCATAGAAGCCTCGACCAATCACAGAGCACCACCGCAGTATGCGTGAATGCATGCTTTATATGGCCATACCGGAAGTGGCATGGAAAATTTTTAACGGGGAGAATAAAAATGAAATTGAATTCATAATGTGTTCTAACCCCCTCATTACACAGGATAGGTAACCAGGAAAGTGCGATGCAGTGAAATAAAGCAAAGAGGATGGTAAGGTCTCGAATTAGTCTAAATCTGAAGAAGAAACGAAAGAGTTTAGTAAGGAAGAAGTCCATCGACGAATTAACAGTGAGGGGGAGGGCAGAAGAGTTCAAGATTTAGCTACAAAATAGATATTCAGCTCTAACCAAGGATGACGACATTAGCCTAGAAGCAATGAAAAATAATTTTGGAGATGTTGCTGAGTACGGTGTAGAAGTAGGCAGCAGAATAGAGAGGATACTGGTAAGCTGTCTAAGGAGACGAAAGATTTGATTAAGAAACGGCAAAGTATGAAAGCTTCTAATCCAACAGACTTGATAGAATTGGCAGAGGCATGAAAGCTAATCAATAAACGCAAAGTGGCCGATATAAGGAAGTATAACATGAAAAAATTGAGCATGCTGTAAAGAACAGGAGAAGCCTTAAAGCGGTAAAGAGGAAATGGGGCATAGGCAAAACTCAGATGTATGTGCTAAAGGACAAGGTGGGCAATGTCATCACGAATCTGGACACGATAGGCAAAGTAGCTGATACTGATCTCTATAGCTGCCAAAGAACTCGGGACAATAATGAAATTGGCGGTAGGGAAATGTTGTCAGATGTTCTGCCAGTCACGAAGGACGAAGTTAAGAAAGCATTAGAAACTATGAAAAGGAGGAAAGCAGCTGGAGAGAATAAGGTAACTATAGATTTGTTGAAGGATGGGGAGGGGGAGGATATTGTGCTAAAAAAACTAACCGCCCCGTACATGCAGGAACTGATGTCGTCAACAGTACCGGAGCCATGGTAGAACGCAAACATTATCGTATTTCATAAGGGGACCCTAGTTCAGTTCAGTCGTTCAGTCGTGTCCGACTCTTCGTGACCCTATTGACCATGTCACGCCACGCTTTCCGGTCTCTCACTATCTTCCTAACGTCACATAACTTCATCTGCAGTGCCTCGAGGACGCCATCTAACCATCGCGTTCGCTGCCTACCCCCTCTGCGGCTACCCTCAACCTTTCCCAACATAAAATCTTTCTCCAGCGACTCCTCTCTTCTCATCAGATGACCAAAGTAGCTGAGCTTTAACTTTAGAATTTGACCCTCCATTTAGCAGTCAGGGTTTATGGTCGACAATATTGACTTAGTAATCTTCTGGCAGTCCAAGGAACTCTCAAGAGTCTTCGCCAGCACCACAATTCAAACGCGTCAATTCTTCGGCGGTCAGCCTTTGAATTGACGCTAAGGGGACCCTAAGGACTTCACAAATTACAGACCAATCAGCTGACTGTCTGTTACATATTAGGTTTTTACCAAGCTATTCGCTAATACTATCAGGACAACCTTACACTGCAACTAAGCTAAGGATGAAGCTAGATTTTCGGAAACGGTACTCTACTATTGGTCATATCCATACCATCACCCTGATGATAAAAAAAAATGCTCAATATATAATCAGCCCTTATAGTATACATTGCATTCATTTATTACAAAAAAGCATTTGACTCAGTAGAAACATCGGCGGTGATGCCGGCATTGCGAAATCAGAGGGTAGACGAGCCGTACGTGAAAGTGCTGGAAGATATATATAGTGGCGGCACAACAGCCATAGTTCTGCACAAAGAAAGTAACAAAATTACCATAAAGAAAGGTGTGAGGTAAGGAGACACAATCTCCCCAGCACTATTCACAGCTTGCTAAGGGGAAGTATTCAGACTTGCAACGGGAGCAGTTAGGGATAAGGGTAGATGGAGAATACCTCAGTAATCTGCGATTTGCTGATCATATTGCCTTAGTAAGTAACTCGGGGGATGTACTACAAATGATGATTGATGACCTAGACAGGAAAAATAGAAAGGTAGGCTGAAAAATCAATATGCACAAGACTAAGGTTATATATTGCAAATAGCATTCTTTGAGAAAACCTCTTGGGCGTTATAATGAGCTGTGCGGTGATGACAAAGTGAAATATCGGATAATTCAGCGCCTCATAGCCCGAGTCGCTTTGGGACGTTAATCAACTCGCATACTTTCAGCGAGTTTTGCGGACTGCGCCGTGCGTAGCATCATGTTATGCCATCTTTGCTGGCGACACTTTACTGCCTCTCCTGTAACAGAAAGGGGCATGAAATAGTTACCGGCTCCATGGCGGCCTTGTGGCCTTCTTACGCTGTCGCATAATGTTGGCGTTGTCGTGGTTCGGCGTAACACGCAAAGCGACTGCGTCCCGGAAGACGCTTCCTACATATCATTCACAAAAAAAAACAAGGTCCTTGAAAGTACACGGCCACGATGCGACACTGGTCTGCCAATAATGTAGGGGAAGCAGGGCATTCCAGTTCTACACAAGCGTGTATACATCCACCAGCCAATAAGAAACGAGATGAACTGACGCCGCAGCACAACAATTGACTTGATTTCAAATGCCCTAGCGCTCTTCAAACTGCTGCCGCCTCGACCGCCGGAGTCTAACGGGTTTCAATATGCGTCTGTGTGGGACCGTGCGCTATTCTTGGGTATGGCACAGAAGCCATTGTTCTGCACAGAGCCTTTGTTGCCCTGGAACGGAACTCCCTCAATGGCGATTGAAAGCCAGAGGATGAGGAAGCATGTGGTGCCATGTATAAACCGTTGGCACAGCATTGCTATAAATGGCGAATTAAACTTTAACGTATTGTTACGTGGTGGCATGACAACCGATGGAATACGGTGACACAACAGAAACATAATGACGTAATGACATGACTATGAAGTATGCTTTAATGGCCAGCGGGCCTGGCGCGAGCGCTCTGCCCCGCGCTACTACCCGCTTCGCCATCTTTATAGCATTACCCAGGTCACCGAGCAATCGTCCCGATCAATTGCTAGAAATCCAATGCATGGCGTGACGATGAACACAGGCACAGGATTGGGACATGAAATGCTGGACACCACAATGAATGTGATGATGGGTAAGAATGCTTGCACCGAAGCATCAAGTCCAATCTTCATCGTTTGCCGAATGCCAAGGCTCATGGACACACCGAATGGCTTGGGCGGGGGTGCTGTCTTTGCTCGAGTGGTCATGAGGTCGCTTCGTTATGGGGTCGGTAGGGTCGGCTTTGGGCTCTTCCGGATCGTCGCGTGTTGTGGACAGTGGCTGGTCGGGTCTGAGCAAAAAGGGTTGGGGCAGAGCTCGGCGGTGATCTCCACGAGCTTTCGAAAGATGAACCTGGCATACGGTTGGCTTCGACGGTGCAAGGCGAGGATGGACATGAACCGCACCTCCAACCAAATGCTATGTGGTGGCATGACAACCGATGGAACACGGCGACACAACAGAAACAGAACGATGTAATGACATGACAATAAAATATGCTTTAATGGCCAGCGGGCCTGGCGCGAGCGCTCTGCCCCGCGCCACTGCCCACTACGTCATCTTTGCAGCAGTATTTCAAATGCACAGCTTCAGCGATATCTCCGCGAACACTGAACATAAATTGGGAAAAATGACTATAAAATGATTGGGTAACCTCTAGTGTTTGTATGCCGGTTCTGTACAAGGCCCAGAGAGCAGAGAACTCCCCTGGTTATAGCTCGTTTGGTGCCCGGATGTTGATTCGACGTCACCACAAGGTCGCCGACAACTAGAGGTAAAATCATTTCATTTAAAGTAAAAGAGAAGTGCGTGCCCAGCAGCGTTCGAAACGTTCGATGCGATCCTCATCGTAGCCGCGGGATGACGACGTTAGGCGAACAGAAACTATGCCTCTGAGCTGTGCTTACGAAGTGGGGAACTTAAACCATTGTGCCTACCATAGCATGCACGAGTGCTTGTCCACCACTGTTGCAATTCAGGAGGACTATCAGAAGTATGCACCTACGTCACAGTGATCGCCGTTTTGTGGTGCAAGTAGCACAGTGAAATGCTGCATCGCATATCTAATTCCCTTATCACTCCCTCCACTGCTGAAGCTGTGAACTACACTGCAAAGTAGCGCCCGTGATGTCACAAGAATACCTCATATATTGGCGATACCTGGTTTCACGGGTAGTATCTGATGCGACCCACACCACTCCGATCGAATTAAACGGAGCGAGGGTCCCCATGCCCAGGATAACGAGCGTCCAACGTTAGACTTCAGCGGGGCCGGACCGTGCTGCTAGTCCCAATTTTGAGAGTCAAAATGACAAGGTTTTACAAAGTTGGTGCTTTATTAAAGCACCCGCAAGATCACATGTATGCTTTGTCCATTCCGCGACGTTCACTAGAAGCCTTCCCCTGGGGTCGCGTCTCTCATGGCGCAGTGATAAAAATGATCGCAGTACTGGCACTCGTTCCTGTTCTTCATTGCACATCACCACACTTTGATTGCACATATCACCAGCTGGTGCCGCAGCACTGGCTTTCGATGCAGGCCGTCGCTTTCTTGCCTAACCAGCAGTCCGCACATTTCAATTTTACGAAGGTGAGTCAGTTCACTAGTGTGGCAGTAACATTTTTCTCGCGTCTATTGACACTATCTTGGCATCACTAACTGACGACGGAACTGTCCTAAAACTCTCTAGATATGCAGATTATTTTTTAGTGATTTTAAACAGACATGACACAGGCCGCTATGAGGAGACTGCTATGAGAATATTAGAAATGTTTAAGCAACATGGGAAGGGGCTCTCTTTCGCATTTGAACTTCCTGAACAGGACTGCCTTCAGTGCTTAGACCTTAACATTAAGCAGGGAGACAGAAGCGTGAGAAGCGTGTGCTGGTGCTACCTATACCTAGGGCGAAGAAAGATTTCTTGCCATTTGATTTGGCCTAGTCAAAAACCGTTAAGAGGGCTATTGCTGCCCTCTCTATGGAATCTGCACTCCACAAGTCATGCTCTCACATGATGAGGGTGAGCTTCCAGGGTGAGGTGAGTAGACTGCGTAAAGCAGGGTTCCCAGACCATGTTTCGGCTGGCGTCACTGAGGCATTGCTACAAAAACTCAAGGGCAAGCCAAAGGGACAACGTAGGAAAGAACCCTTTCATGGAGCCAAGCCTGTGGTGATACCTTATATCCACAAAGTGTCCCACAATTTAAAATGAGTTGGCAACAAGTACGGAGCCGCCATGGTCTTCTCCGCCCCCTGCAAATTGGCCAAAATGTGCCCGAAGGTTACCAGCAGTGCTAAAGCAACATCGGGCTGTGAAAGAAACACTCGAAGCCCTTTGTAAGTTCTGCCACGGGAGTGGTCTACGAGATCCCCCTTACGTGTGGAAAGGTGTAAGTCAGTAAGACCGGGCGCTACGTTAACGAGCGTGCTGGTGAACATTACAGGTCTTTTGGGAAAGCATCAGATTCGTTCCAAAACCTACCCGCCCATTGCCGCTCATGCTTTGATGAATATAAAAAAAAGCTATGAATCACAATTTGGAGAGATAAAAATTCGAACCAGAAGTAAAGAAAGATTAGCTCGCGAGTTTGCAGAAGCCTTTTTTTATCAATGATAGGGGGGGGGGGGGGGGGTCAGGTGTGTCAGCACGACTTCTATATATTTTTGCATGAAAGTGAACATAGATTGTTGAAAAATACGAGATTATGATAGGTTCTACCTGAGGACGCTTTTTTATTTTCTTTTCGTCCTACCTTTCAGGACATGCGCAGGCGTTAACCATCTTCGGGCTATATATGTACCTACCACGGTGGAAGAAAGAGAGGTGCTCCGACGGCGAAGCGAGGAGCGGCCGCTTAGTGTGACATTTACGCATGGCACGGCCGCCAGGGGCAGCACAGGCACTGCGGACAGGATGCACATAAAATCCTACAGGCCGATTACCATAACATCCGTTATGTACAGGCTAGCCATGCAGGCGGTGAAATTAAAGGTGCAAGCATGGGTAGAAAGTAACAAGATACTCGGAGAACTTCAGAACGGCTTTAGAAATGGTAGGCGCTTAGATGATAGCCTGTTCGTGCTTACCCAATGCATCGAAATATCTAGAGTGGAAAATGAACCTTTGTATTTGGCCTTCCTGGACATAAACGGGGCGTACGACAACGTAAGCAGGGAACTCCTGTGGAACATATTAAAAGAAGAAGGTATCGGTTATGAGATAATAGAGTTCCTACAGGAAATATACCGGGATAACAAAGTAGAAATTACGTGGGAAGGGATAAGAAGTATGGAGGATGTCAAAGTATGCAAATGATTAAGGCAAGGCTGTCCTCTATCACCGGTGCTGTTCATTTTTTATATGATAAACCTGGAACGGAGGATACAAGACAGTAACCTAGGTTTTAACCTGTCATATAGATTAGGTGGAAATGCGGTAGAGCAGCGCCTGCCCGGTTTGATGTATGCAGACGATATTGTGCTGCTAGCTGAGAGTCTGGAAGAATTGCAAACTCAAGTTAAGTATTGCGGAGAGGAAGGGGACGCTCTAGGCTTCAGTTTCAGCGCAGTTAAGTCGGGTCTGATGATTTTCAACGGCTCAACTGATCAGGGTCTTAAACTACAAGGCCATGAAATAGCTAGAGTAGCAGAATATAATTATCTGTGGGTATGGGTAAATGAAGGATTGGCATACATTGGAAAGCATGACCAATCACTTAAGGCCAAATGGCGAAGGAATGCCGGGATAATGAAGCATAAGGCATTGTGGAGATACAATATGTATGAGGTTTTTAGGGGTATTTGGAAAGGAATTATGGTGCCCGGACTTACTTTGGGAAATGCGGTTTTGTGCCTAAAATGAGAGGTACAGTCGACATTAGAAATAAATCAGAGATCCGTTGGGCGATTAGCACTAGGTACCCACGGCAAAACTACAAATGAGGCGGCACAGGGAGATATGGGCTGGGCATCTTTCGAAGTACGGGAAGCTCAGAGGAAAATATTATATGAGGAATGCCTGAGGAAATTAGACAGTAACAAATGGGCAGCTATAGTATTTAAATACCTGTACTTACAAAGCGTTGACTCAGAATGGAGGAAAAGAACTAGGAAACTAACTAGTATTATTTATTTATTTATTTTATTTTATTTACCAAATACTGCAGGCCCTAACTGGGCCCTAGCAGGAGGGGCGAAAAGAATACAATGCAATGAAATATGAATTCATCAAAAGTAACATACTAAACACAAGTGACAAGCAAATTACGATAAGACATGTTCAACACTAACAAGAAAATATAGACCAATATGAAACACGACTATGGTTAAAACGCCAGCAATTTATCAATAGATTCAATGGACATTGTTACATCAGAAGGCAGCTTGTTCCATTCTTCAACAGTACGAGGGAAAAAAGAATACTTAAATGCATTGATTTTGGCTTGATACGGAGTTGCACATTGTGCATGATGATGTCTTGTTGGACGTGTTGTGAGGGGCGTAAGGTAAGCTTCAGGGCTCATAGCAAGTTTGTTGTTTTTTAGCATAAATAGATTCTTTAGTCTCTGAATTTTTCTTCGTATTTGCAATTGTGGGATGGAGTTCTCATTCATTAAAATGGAGGGAGAGTCAGATGTGCGGTACTTTGAAAACATGAAGCGTACGGCTTTCCGCTGGATAGCCTCCAATGCCACAATATTCTTCTTGGTGTAAGGATCCCGGACTATACAAGCATACTCTAGTTTGGGTCTGATGAGGCTGTAGTATGCTAACTGCTTTACTTTGGCAGGGACATTTTTAAGTTTGTGGCGAAGAAGGCCAAGTTTTCTGTAGGAGGATGAGCATGTATTGGCAATATGACTGTTCCAACTTAGATTGTTAGTTATGGTAACACCAAGGTATTTATATTCTGTAACTTCTACAAGAGGATGCGATGGGAGGGTGTATGGAAATGAATGTACTAGTTTTTTGTTGGTTATTTTCATAAAAACAGATTTTGCGGCATTAAGCTGCATATCCCAACTACTGCACCATGTGTGAATTTTCTGGAGGTTAGAGTTGAGGAGAATTTGATCTTTAGGGCTATTTATTGCGTTGAACAAAGTGCAATCATCAGCAAAGAGCCTGATTTGGACTGGTTCAGATATGACAGTAACGATATCATTTATATGAATGAGAAATAGCAACGGCCCTAGTACACTTCCTTGTGGAACGCCTGAAGTAACTGGTAATGAATTTGAGTGATAACCATCAATGTTAACAAACTGTACACGGTTGGTGAGATATGACGAAACCCACGTGACTACAAATTTAGGTAGACCAATTAGTTCAAGTTTATAGATTAGTTTTGCATGTGGTACAACATCAAAAGCTTTTTGAAAATCTAAAAAAATGGCATCGACCTGCCCTGAGCGGTTAAGGACTGTTGCAAAGCTGTGGATAACCGATATTAGTTGGGTCACAGTGGATAAACCTTTCCTAAAACCATGTTGAGCAGAAGAGAGTACTCCATTGTCATCAAGAAATTTGGTTATATAATTAGCTAAAATATGCTCTGCCAATTTACAACATGTGGAAGTGAGTGAAATGGGACGATAGTTAGCAACAAATGCCATGTCACCCTTTTTAGGAACAGGCACAACGCAAGCTGCTCTCCAGTCGGGAGGTAGCCTTCCTGTGGTAAATGAGGTGCGAAATATTATTGCAAGAAATTTAGAAATAATTTCTGCATAACGACGCAGAAAGATGTTGGGGATTTTATCCGGACCAGGAGAAGATTTAGTCTTCAGATTCAACAACAGTGAATTTAATCCTTGCAAAGATACTATGTCTGGATCAGGGAAACAAAATGCATCACTGCGCAATCTGCATGGATTTGGAATTGAAAATACACTATGGAAGTATCTGTTAAAGTGTTCAGCGATGTTAGTTTTGTCAACAAGAATTGCACCCTCATGTATAATACGGTTAATAGGCTTTTTCTTTTCTGCTAGATAATTCCAAAACTTTTGAGGGGAGTCATGAATAAATCCTGGTAGTGTGTGCTCAAAATAGTACCGTTTTTCTTTCTGAATTTCTTCAGTGTGGTTCAATTTGAGAGTTTGAATTATAGGTAAGCAGGCTCCTCTGCGTTTTAACCGTTTAATTTTCCTCGTAAGATGCACTATGTTTCGATTGATCCAAGGATTTGTTTTACGTATTTTCTTCATTTTCGTCGGAACAATATTGTCTATGCAGTGGAAACATATTTTTTTAAACTTTTCCCATAATACAACAACGTCAGATTCATCAAAAAAGTCAAGACAATATTCAAAATAATCTAGTACACTTTCATCATTTGCATGTGAAAAATCCTTGAAAGGAATTGTTATAGCGATAGGGTTTTTGTTCATATCACGCACAGGAAATGAAATGTGGACCATACTGTGATCAGACAAGCCGCATTCAACTGATACTGATAAATTCTGGGTGGAACGACTCAAGAATACAAGATCAAGCACAGACGCGGAATCGCCTTGCACTCGTGTTGGTTCTCTGATAACTTGTTGCAGGTCATGACAAAGCATTATGTCACATAACTTATCAGCATGTGCACCAAAGCCTGAAACAAGAGATGGGCAATCCCAGTCGATTCCTGGCAGGTTGAAGACTCCCGCCAATATAATCCTGTCACCCTTAAATCTAGACATATGATCAGCAAGTTCGTTTAAGAATGTTACTGGTGAATCTGGAGGTCGATAAACTGCAAAAACTAGGAAAGACTGACCGCAACAGGATGCTTTTAAAGAAATACTTTCATGGCCAGCGATTTGCTTTAGATTAATAGAGCAACAGCCGTTTTTTACAAGAACCGCTACCCCACCCCCACGAGAAGGCCTGTCACAACGAAATACTTGATAACCGGGTGGAAAAACGTCTGTGTCATCAATCTCATCTCGTAGCCAAGTTTCCGTAATTACAGCTATGTGCGGATCATATTCAAGTAATATAGCCTAAAGTTTTTCTGTTTTGTTTAGAACACTGCGTGCATTAAGGTTTATTAGTCTGAATATGTGATCACTCGGAGCCGCAAGTCAAGGTGTTTGCGAGCCGCTCTGATGATCTGACCTGCCAGATTCTCGTCTGGAAGCCTGGCCTGGCAACTTCACTCGTGCATTTTTGGCGTCATCCCATGCGTACAGCGTTCCATTCATAAGAAACTTATCGGTCAGTAGAATTACTTTTTTGCCGCCTTTCTTTTTTGTTTGGCACTTTCCCACAAGAGCTTGCGTTTTCTCAGTGTGTTACGAGAATAATCACATCGCAGCGATATGTCTTCGCCTTTAAGTTTAGGCGCATTCTTCAAGACTTTGTTTTTCGTTATAATCCTGGAAAAAGACAATGACAGGTCTTGTTTCCCCGGCTTACCAATCCTGTGGATCCTTCCTACAGAAGAACATGAGACTCCAAGTTTCTCGGAAAAAATATCCTGAAGTACTTTTTGCTTAAGATCGTCGTCGTTTTCATCGGATTCTTCTTTTACTCCGAACACTAGCAGATTTGATCGTCTACTTCGATCTTCTAAGTCGTCAATCTTGTTCTGAAGAGAACGCACAGTGTTTTCAAGGGTTTCCAAAAATTTAGAGCACAGATCATTGACTGTTTTTGAACATTAGCCTGCTGTTCCCTAAGGGCTGTTATCTCAGATGTTATTTTATCCTGACCTTCTACCAATTTCTCCAAAAGTTCCCGAGTGCCTTGTTTATCGGGGCCAGGATTCAACTCGACATCGCCACAGAGCAATAATTCGCACACACAATATGCATCACACGAAATTTCTAAGCACTTTTGTGGGCACGGCAAAACCAAAAGGAATAGGTGGTCGCTCTTAATGGTAGAATAATAGCCACAAACCTGCACAAGGCAGAAGAAGGGCCTGTTAGGCAACATGCCCATTGTCGATGCGCCGTGCCCACTGAAGAGGAATTCTTGCGGGACGTCTTTTAAAGCAAGATCTGTTGATGTCACGTGGAAGGTCGACGGTAGCGCTCCAGTCGTGAAGTTGATGTGCAGGGGACGATGCGTCATCAGCGGCAACTGTTGACAGAAGCACGTGTCGACAGCTGGCTCCTCGAAAATGCCTGGCGATCCAGCAAAATTGAGCAGTAGAACCTGCACAAGGCAGAAGAATGGCCTGTTAGGCAACATGCCCATTGTCGATGCGCCGTGCCCACTGAAGAGGAATTCTTGCGGGACGTCTTTTAAAGCAAGATCTGTTGATGTCACGTGGAAGGTCGACGGTAGCGCTCCAGTCGTGAAGTTGATGTGCAGGGGACGATGCGTCATCAGCGGCAACTGTTGACAGAAGCACGTGTCGACAGCTGGTTCCTCGAAAATGCCTGGCGATCCGGCAAAACTGAGCAGTAGAACCTGCACAGGGCAGAAGAAGGGCCTGTTAGGCAACATGCCCATTGTCAATGCGCCGTGCCCACTGAAGAGGAATTCTTGCGGGACGTCTTTTAAAGCAAGATCTGTTGATGTCACGTGGAAGGTCGACGGTAGCGCTCCAGTCGTGAAGTTGATGTGTAGGGGACGATGCGTCATCAGCGGCAACTGTTGACAGAAGCACGTGTCGACAGCTGGTTCCTCGAAAATACCTGGCGATCCGGCAAAACTGAGCAGTAGAACCTGCACAAGGCAGAAGAAGGGCCTGTTAGGCAACATGTCCATTGTCGATGCGCCGTGCCCAGTAAGTATGCTAGTCACAAGGACGGAGAATTAAAGAGCATTAAGCAACAGGTGAAAAACACAGAAGGTAAAAATGTGATAAATTCGATGGAAAAGAAACAGAGTGTGAAATTATACCGAAAGTGGAAAATGCAGATCAAGAAGGAAGATTTCTTTGATACCTCAAGAGGCAGTGCCCTACTTTTTGAAGCTAGATCAAGGTGCCTTAGAACACGCAGCTACAAAACGAAATTTAACAATGGAGATGACGCATGTGCTGTATGTGGAAACTCCAGTGAAACAATTGACCGTATTATACTCGAATGTAATGGTATCCATCCGGAAGTTGATGCAGGCGCAATCCCTGTTCCTGAAGCTCTGGGGTTTAGAGATAACAGTGGCCGGGTGAATAAACCGGCGGTGGAAACTAGCAAAAAACGACTGGAAGATTGGTGGCTTAAAAGCAGAGAAGTGACATAATGTTAGTAATGTAGGAACAAAAATATAATAACTAGAATGATGGTTTAGTTAACCATTTTATATCAATAATTAAGATATAGAGAGAAAAATGAACATGATAGCTACTGCTACCACCCTATTTCAAAGGGGACGCTCCTATATTCCATCCATCCATCCATCCAGCCTGTCTCGTCGCTCGTTTCGCTGGCGTTTCAATGGGCGCGTCTAAGTAGGGCGCTTGTTTTTGACACATAGGGGCGTTCGCCTGCTTGAAACAATTTTTTTTTTTGTTGGAATTATGTACCTCTATATCCTGCCCATTTTCTAGGTCATAATTCGACTCGGGATCACATGAATAATTTCTTAATTGATATGCAGCTCTGCTGTTTACGACAAACGCGAGTAATACAATATTTCCTTAAAGCACTCCTGTGAGCGATGCGTAAAGAGCATCCAAAGGAGTGCAAGAGGACTATGTGAGCCTTCACAGCTGCCAACACGTGCAAAGTTCCGGGTACTGTCGCGCTGAAAGAAAAAAACGAACACAGTTACGTTCGTGAACTCCACGATTTGAATTTTTTCTCGCCGTTCTTTTTTTCCGGTTGATAGCAAAAACACGCTAATGTCCTGATTTATTGCATTGCGGACAATTGTAGAAGGCTTGTTCTGCAACCCAAATGTAAACATGACGCAAGAAATTTAAACAGCGGAACCCGTAGGCGTGCCTTTGCTCGCATTTCTTTTTATTGCCATTACACGTGCCTGTCGTGCATTACAGCACAATTTGAAGGTAGGATGCTATAAGGCGATTCCAAATAAGATCAAACAAAGGATGGTCGGCCGACCTTATAAATTGATTTTAAAGTTTTGATATACTGTTGCCCGATGACTGGAAAGAAGATATCTGCAATTGGTTGTGCTGCCAATTTTTTTTTTTTTTTTGGGGGGGGGGGTGGCGTAGGAAATTAGTAATAACAAAGTGGAGTGCCACGCTTATGTTCTCTGTTGTTTTTAACAACTTTGGTTATCGATTACATTGAGGACAGAAATTATAATAAAGCTAGGTAGCTGGAAATGGTCTCAATAAAAATATGCATTCTTTTGTTTGTATTCAGATTTTTTTTTTGCGGGAGGTGTGTAGAGTTTTTATTTATATGAACAATAAAGGAGAATTTGGTGGCGCATAGCGGTTCCGGCTACTTCTTTCTACCAGATTTGTAAGAAACACCTAGTCTGTTTTTATGAAATCTCCTAAAATATAATAATTAGTTTTCACAGGAAAGGCATAGTATCTGTAGACAGCTGACCTGTGCCTTTAGGGAAGGGAGGAGTGTGGGAGTGAAAGCGGAAAGAGAGAAAAAGGTGCCGCACTGGAGGGCTAAGGAGTAATTTCGACCACCCGGGTATCTTCAACGTGCACTGACATCGCACAGCACTCGGACGCCTCTTCTTTTCGCCTCCATCGAAACGCAGCCGTAGGCGGTCGGGATCGAACCAGGGTGCTCCGGCACAGTAGTCGGGCATCTTATCAACTGCACCACGCGGCGGGGCAAAATCAGGCCAAGAAATGAAATTTTGCCTATTTTGCAGGCCTTTGTCTCAAAAAACGTTTGTAATAGAGCGGCAATCTTCCACACACTGTTCTCAGCATACTTATGTATCAAACTGCGAAAGCTTATATTTATATAATGTTTCAATATACAGACGTACGATCGCGCAAATTTCAAGAAAACAGCGAGCAATGAAAATTTCTGAAGGCAAATAATTTTTCTTATATTTCTTAAACTTTGTCCCCTATTCTCCTTTGCTTCAGCTTTCAAATTCATTGAAAAGATATTGCATAATTTCGTTGCGCTAGTAGTTACGGACACTCCAATAACGCCCTTGCGCAAGTCTCAGCGCACGACGCAGGATTCAAGATTCTACGACATTTGTGAATCGCACACCGTTTTTCAATGTGGCATAGTAGTGTATTTTGTCATTTATGTCTTGGCGTTGCAAATTATCTGGCAGACACCGTAGTGAATGATTCGGAAATTCGTACGCGTGGTGTTCTTGATGCGCTTGTGGCATTGGGCAGCACAGAGATGTTTTTTGAGTCTTACCTTCACCAAAACACAGATTGCGCAATAATACGATAAAGTTCAATTATCAAGCAACGCATTCCAAATATTACTAGTGAAATGAAGAAATTGTTAAGGTCATGGAGAATTCCCTCATTAAAATACAATGTTTCTTAGCTGCAGTCGTTTACTTTAATCATTCGACGACGCACATTGCCTCCATTCCTGTGCACACTTTCTTTGTTTCTTTCATGCAGTCCACGCTACGCATACCTGCAAGAAGTGTGAACCGCAGATCGCACGCGCGGCAAAAGCCCCAGTCTGACAGTGTGGAGGCTGTCGTCTGAAATAGACACGTGCATCCGGCTACAGATAGCTTTGCTTTTTTTGTGTTCGATACTTCACTTTGCCACTGGAGCGCCACGTTCATTCTGGTACCATGAGGCGCAGCGCTGTTTCTCGTGTGGCAATGGTTGTCGCGCCCGCGGGGATAAAGCGGGCGCTCAAACCTCCCCGACAGCGCTTTAATCTTGCTTCCTTCACCACCATGTAATCGGCGTCTGGTTGCGATGCGAACAAGGGGCGGATAGAATAGCGAACCTTCATTTCACATGCGTTGAACAGCTGCCCAAGAGGTGTTGCACCGACGGCATGATGTCATGAAGCTTTTCTTTAATTGGCCAGATGTGGCAACAATCCGCTAGAAGCGCGCCTGATGCGTGCTCTGGAGCGGTGAGCGAAGCCTGTCGTCTGCTCGAGCAGACGACGCGTCTCTGTTTTCTCGGAAATGGAGTTATTTGTTTAGTCAGCGTTACGAAAGTTTCTATCTGCTCAGAAGTTGGGGTTTAAATATCGCAAAATAAATATCTAAGGGTTAGGACCTTTTAATGCTGATTTAAGTGGGAAGTTATAAGCGCGCGCGCCGGCGCTTCATAAGCACTCCAGCAGAACCGGCGGAGAGGATGGCCCCCAGAACACGTGCTGCCCCTAGCGGCTGCCCTCTCTTCCGGCCACACTAAGCGGTGGTGGTGGTGAACGTGGTGAACTCTTTTATTGCGCCCAAAAGCAGGGGACCAGTCAAAGGACCGGTTGCGCTGACAGAGGAGGTCGGCGGGGATCCTTTGGGATGCCGCGGCTGCCGCGACCTCCACCGCGCGCTGGATAAGCCAGCGTAGGTCTGCTGGCTCGGAAGTACACAGGAGAGACTCCCACGTCTCTGGGGTGTTTGTGTTGTCTGTGTTGTAATGTGTACAAGACCAGACCATGTGTATGAGTGTGGCCGGAGTTTTGCAGTGTTTACACATGGGGGCTACCTGATCCGGAAAGATCCTGCTGTATAAGAAGGGATGTGGGAAGCTGCCAGTTTGTAGTTTGCGCCATTGGACGGCCTCGCGTCTTGTTAGATCGCGGTGTGCGGGAGGATATGTGCATCTTTGGAGTCGGTAGTGCTGGAGTATGTCCGTGTAAGTGGTGAGTAGAGAAGCGCGTGAGATATTTGTGTCAGCGGAAGCAGGGTGGATGATCATACTCTCGGCTCGGCAGCTGAGATGAGCGAGAGTGTGTGCCTGGGCGTTTCCGCTGAGCGACTCGTGGGCTGGAGCCCAAAGAAGTAAGCGAGATGTGGAAGAGGGTGCTGTAGAACGTAGAATGTGTAACGCCTGGCACGAGATACGGCCAGCATTGTAATTGCGAATAGCCTGTTGAGAGTCATTGATGACGAATTTTGTATTAGGGTCGGCTAGCGCTAGCGCAATGGCAACCTCCTCAGCTGCAATGACTTTCTGCATTGCGAATGCTGCAGGCTGTGTACCAGCTGCGATGAGGGGCGAGAGCTACTGCCACCATCGCTGGCCTCTTTCTTCCACCGTGGTACCTACACATGTATCTTTCAATAAACTTAGTTGGAATCAGCGCCTGTCCCGCTCGTCTTTCTGTGTTCCATCAAAAATTTAGGGCTGTTTTTTTCCTTTGGGGAAACACAATGTCACACGAACTAGCCCAGCAAGAGATACTGTTGGTCATCTCATTTTGTCATTTTGTTTGTAATTTTTTGCTTGCGTACGGACTTTACTTTTAGTATCATCCCAAGCATCCTTGGCCAACCATTTAAGTGTGGCCGACGTTCGGAAAATGGTCGGCAGCCTACTTAGTCGGCTAGTAAACCACGGCAAGCGATCGGCCAGGAGGTAGTCGCCAGCCATTTCGGCAAGTAGTTCGCAGCGGGCTTTGGCCCGACGTTTTGGGCGGACTAAATGCCGGGCACAGCGCCAGGTTAATGGCAAGAGTGCGGCAATGCGTCGGCCCGACTGTTGAGGCGGTACATTGAAAAAAAGTTATGAAGAGCACGACTGCTACTTTTTTTTAATTTGCCTGTTACTTGGCTTTGGTTTTTCACGATGTTATGTAATTTGCGCTTAGTATGGAAAAAAATGATACATGCTATTTAGTGTAAATGTTTTGTTACATTAATTAATGCTATTGTTTGTTTAACTTGTCGCTCACATTTTTAGTGAACCTTATAGCTGTTAGTAAAATTATTTACCGAGTTCTGATAAACAGCAAGCCACAAGGTGACCGCGATTTCATGTGTAGATCCTGTCATTATACTATTTGCTTATTACGAAGCGCAGCTGTAGGTGATGTAACATCAGTTATATTTTGGCGCACAAGCTCCCGTACACCCCATTTAGCCCGTATCACTCACTGAAATTCGTCCGTTATATGGCAGGGCCCTTGAGTAGACGCAACTTCGCATTGTAAGGGAGGAGAAGGCTATTGTGTAAAATAAAAGAAGCGGACAGAAGAGAAAAAGCCCACAGGTGGCAGAAATTATGCGTAGGGCACTGGCAAGCCTTGGCCGCGGCGAACGCTCCGGCAGGCAAGCAAAGAGACAAATTCTAAAAACACTACTTCGCAGCAGGAGAAGAGAAATGCGTACACGGAGGGAGACCCGGACGAAACAAACCGACCTCACGCTCGGACGTTTCGAAGGAAGGGCGGGAAAGAGGGGGGAAATTGTGGGAAGGGCGGGGCAACTGTGTCACCCCCGCAGCTCGAAAGTTGGTGGCGAGCATTCCTGACTGGGAGAGAGAAGAGATGTGTACACGCGGACTTTGAAGAGAGCATGCAATTTTGTGGTATTTGTATACTATTTTTGAAGGAGCTTTTTCGAACAAAGTTGTCTTACGATCAAATACATGAAGAAAAAAAAACGAAGGAAAATGATTATTGTCCAGGTTATTAATTGCATACTTTTTTCTCAAAACAGTCTGGTAAAGCTAAGAACCACGAGAAAACGGGCCAGCGTCCTTGTCATTTGGTTTTGTTTCTTTGCGTGTGGCCCATTCATCCTCTTTTACGACCTGCCGGGGTGGGACGGGCGGCTCTTTTCATTTTTTTTTTCGGAAGTCGGAGGGGCGCATTTTCTTGTCAACAGTTCTTGGAAGACTAGGCAGCTTGTGCTCCTGGGTGCGTGCGTGCTTTCAAGTTCATTGCAGAAGTGTAGAGCGCGACCAAGAGACGATCTCGAGCGCGCGAGGACGCTGTACGTGCGAACGAAATGTTGGAAAGGTAAGCGCGTTTTCCAATGTTGCGCGTTATTATTAAAATTACAAGACAGTCAACTTTGTTACCTTCAATAACTAGGCGCTGGACAACCAGACCTCTTTTTCATTCGCATTTATATATTGTCAGGACAAGTGACTGTAGTAGTTTTCAACCGCTGTATCCTTTCAGTAACTCCGCCAAGCCATCTTGAAGTAACGCGCTCCTCCGGCGCGTTTGGACACAAAAAATCGAAGATGCTCCGCTTTTTCTGTTTTTTTTTTTCCTTTTTTCTTTTTGCTCAAATAATGGGAGTGTGGTTTCATAGGAACGAAACAGTTAATTTTTATTTATTTTATTAGTATTTCGCTTTTGTTTTACAGATTGTTTTGAATTATGGCTTCTATATTTCCTTGCTTGTTACTGTCCACTCCTGGTCCGCGAGAGCCATATTTTCTCAACGCATCCTGCATATCAATATGAGTTTGAGACCCCTATGTTATACAGAGTGATTGAAAATTAAGAATATTTATTGAGAGCTACACGAGGTACGCGCAATAAAAGAAGCTAATTGAAAATAATTCTTTCCTGAAGCAGCTGCTGCAATTTCGGGTTTTTGTTGTGGCTTGCAGACTAATAATAGGAGAACTTTTAGTTTTAAGGCGTGAACATGTATCGGAAGTGATTAAAGCGAATTATCTGTCATACGTACTAAGCCGAGAGATCGCTTGTAGAATAGCCCTGCATATGGAAGGAATGCTGCATAGGTCCAGAAACTTAAGACTTCTGCTTGAAAAGTACCGGGTTAAGAGAGTAGAAACGATCATGACGTCATAGGCGTGAACTTCAACCATTTACATAGCAGGGAACCAAAGAAATCTTATTGATAAGCATGGAAATAGCAATGCACACTGGGACAATAAATAATGTTTCAGTAAAACAGCAAACAGTACCGAACATATAAGGTAGCAGCAAGAAATATATAATGCATTGAGTTTCTGGTCACACGTTGTGTATCAATAATGCGCAGCTGCAACAAGAATCCCTGGGGAGCTCTGACCACCTAACAAATTTCCAGACAGTCGATTGCTCGATCCTTTGTGCTCACACATATACGCGTGAGCCGCAGGCTTGCGTCTTTCAAGACAAGAACCGAGTTCAAATCACTTCGATGTACAAGTGACCTTCCTGAGGTGCCGCGTCAACAACCTCCGGATAAAGCTTTGCTCTCCAAGAACTAACAGCTGGCTATATCTAGGTGAGACGCACTAGCATGGGGAACAGTAGACAATGGGGTCACCGAAAGAATACGATAGACCGCGTTTTTATTCTGCCAAATGATCAATCCCACGGACTTCACTACACGTTGTGCCTTCCACTGTGCGACGAAAAAGCTCACGGCGCTAGGCAACGGAATGTCCAAGCTGCGACGCTGTCCTTAAGGACACGTGTGTGAGACTCAACCTGACTAAAGTTGATACAGTGCGGATCAATATGCCAGCTGTAAAGCCTGTCTTAATTTGGTGAGGATCGAATACGCCACACTCAGTGCGCCACCGAAAGTCTCTTACAGCATGCGGGAGATTGGGTGCAACAGGCGTCTCCCACTTCGCATACCTTTGGCACATATGTATAGGGGCGCAGAATAGCAGAGCGCTTCGCAGAGATTAGATACTGCTATGGCTATCCATGCACCGTCTACAAACATCTCCTCTAACTATGCGAACACGTGCGCCTGTTTCCCCTGACCACACTCTAAAAAAAGAGTGTAAAAGGAGGGTAACTTCGGGATTTATGCTATCTGAAACCGCATGGCTTAAATATACCCTGCGCAATCACCCGCACGGAAGACGTTAGTCTCTTTCGCATGAGGTTACCATTTCGTCCCTGCAGCTCAAGCAAAAAAAAAAAAGTCTGCCGCTTGTTTCTTCTTTTTTTTTATGATGGTAACCGGTTTCAATCTGGGTGCGGCTGTGTTTCTTCTTCCCGTCCGATGTCCTTTCAAGAGCTACCACAAAAGGACCCCCCGGTTTTCCCCGGAAGAGATGGGGAATCGTCGAAAGTTGGGAGCATCTTATCTTCTTACAAAAAGCAGTGCCTCCCCCCCCCCCCCCCCCACACACACAGACACCCCTTGGTCGTCCCGTCTTTTGACCCCTACGCGAGCTTGACTGTGGAGGGAGCAAGGCCGAACTCAGAACAAGACCGGACGGACAAGTGTGTACGCTGGAAAACAGGGAGAAAGGGGAGGTGAGGGCGAAGTGGTGGTGAGGCGAGAAGCGAAGCAGTAGCTTTTTAGTTTTTTTGCTTTTATTCTCAACACAGCGTCACGTGTTCGTAGTTGCTTGAGCCTGCCTGCGTTCTCTGAGACTCTGCGAGTCCCAGAAGACGACGACGGCGATTGCCGCACGAGTCAGCGTTCGTGCTCTTTGTCGCTGGTACTCATCTGTGTTTTCAGAAAAGTTCGGTTGCTCTCAGCGATTATTTCATCGAGTGCACTCATCGATGCCTCACTCTAAAACGACTTCGTGAAAGTGTGAACTTCGGAATGAAACGGCGGATGGTTGGTCGTCGCGGTGGCGGTGTTCCAACGGATCCTTGGCGCCAAATTTCAGCCGCGCATGTAAGTGAAGTTTTACATTTCGTCTTACGTATTTTTCTCTGCTATTTAACTTGGCCTGAACGTGTTTTGTTATTGCTTACGTCCGCGACGCTGCTTCTTACTGCTGTTTGTCTGAGAAACGGCCTGTGAGCACGCAGTCTTGGATCCCAACCTGAGCATGCCACTCCCTCAGTTCAGACTGGAGGAGCGGCGTATCCCAAAATTTTCAGATGGTCACGGCATTTTTGCAGGATGTTAACGGTGTATTTCTAGTCGTCTACGACGCTCACAAGCATATCATGCGGTCGAAAGTATGCGTCGACGAGCACAAATCCAGTCCCGGTGATACATATTGACGTTGTGTTTGCATGCCGCATTATTTTACTCGCTGCCTACAATCGATTTTGATCGTCTGTTGTTGCTGCTTTACGGGAACGTTGCCATAAATGCGGGAGAGCATGCAGGATGATGGGATAAGTTTACGGTTCTTTTGCCAGCAACCTGTACGTTCGGAGGCAGCGCGCTTGATATCCTAAAGGGACGCTTTCAGAACGCCGAATAAACCCCGCAGTTGAGCTGGTGGCGTCGAGACCGGAGGTGGGACCGAGCGGATTCGTGTACATACTGTCGCAGTGACGCAATGTGCAGGAAAGGCATTT
This sequence comes from Amblyomma maculatum, assembly GCF_055883805.1. Taxonomy (NCBI): domain Eukaryota; kingdom Metazoa; phylum Arthropoda; class Arachnida; order Ixodida; family Ixodidae; genus Amblyomma; species Amblyomma maculatum. The sequence goes on along the minus strand of NW_028146738.1, from coordinate 3,625,392 downwards.
CTCACGCTTTTTTTTTTCGCTGCAGGCTCAAGTCCTTCGTCTCGTCTGCGCAAGAACGTAGACTGTCGTTTCTTCAAAGAATTTGCACCTGGTCACTGCTATCCGTGCTGGTAAGTCCAAAGCATTGTTTCCGTTCAGAAAGGGGCGTTTAAATTGACACACGCACTTTTGTGGCACATATTGCTGATCGCTGACATCTGTCTCAATGTATACTGCTTGGGATTCTCGTCGGAGAATATTTATGTCGCCTGCCATGTGTGTGTCTCCTTGTGTGTTGCCATTTTCGCTCATGCCGTGCAATATTGTGCACGCCCAGACAGTGACTTATCAATTGAGTTTCACAGTGTTTGAGGGCGTGTGCGAGTAAATAGTGTTATTTAACTTGCTGATCACTTATGTTAAGAACTGATAATAAATATTGGACTCAATCAAATCACTTAACAAGGGAAAAGTCTGGGTTAGCTGGTGATCAGATGTCTTCAGCACTGAAGCAAACCATGTGTCTGCTCTAAGACTGACTTTCTTTTTGTAATTGGTACATAAAAAGACCAGCGGAAAAAAAATAATAATTACGGGGACAAAGGAACAAAAAATGACAGGACGGGCGCTGAAATACGTTTTGTGTTCCTTTATACCCATTTTCTTTTTTTTTTTTTCGCTGGTCTTTTAGGGTGCTAAGTATGAACCAACTGGCCCAAACAGCTATTTTGATTCAATGTGTTAATTTTTGTTAGCGAGCTAAGGCTAATATTTATATCACTAATATTTTTAATTTGGGAATTTGTTATAGTTTCTACTCAGCTCTTTCCATTCTGAACTTTTCAGCCTCCTGACCAATAACAACACATTCTTTTCCTTCTGTAGTTTCTGTTGTCAGACATTGTGTTATACTCATTACTACAATTCACTGGTACTGAGACATTCCCTCATTGAAGTTAATGTGTATTGTCATTGTGCTTGCAGTTTGTCATAAATCTGCTGTTCTAGTTTATTTTAGCAGTTATTTCAACTGTAAAGAGGTGGCAGATATTGTTACAGATATATCTAGGAACAGGAGTTGTAGCATTTAAGCTCATTGTCAAAATATTTGAGTCATTGTTTTGGCATGTGTGGTGCCATTATTTTTTGTACTATAGTTATGTATTTACTAGTTATGAACATCATGCTAATGTTATGAATGATACCTTTGCTGCAGTGTACCTGCCAGTAGGAAGAATATGGTGTAGAAGTGCTGCTGTTACTCCTGCTGCTTAAGATCAACCTCTTTCTTCAGAGCTGGACGACTACTTACGGCAAGATTTGTGTGGTATGTATTTTTCGACATAGCTGTGGCATTGTGGTCTGTTCATTGTTGCTTTATGTCTATCAAAGAGCATATTTTTCTATGCTGAGGAGCAATAGCCCTGGCATTACAATGATTTTGGAACCATTCAGTGCTATTGAGCAAGTTAGCAAGGGAGGAATTTTTCAAGTATGTAATCGATCTGAACATGGTGACTTCTTTTTATTGAGTGAGCTGTTAATGTATGCCTTTTTTCTTTTTTTCTTCAAAATCTAATATTTAAATTGTTTGCACTTGGTTTTCAGCAGTAAGGTTATGTTCTCTGATGGGTATAATTTTCAACAACTCACATGCTCTTATGTTGCTAGGTGTGTCCACAACAGAATGGAACTAAAAATGAAATACTGCAGGTGATATGTAATGGACGATACTTTAGCACTTTCAGCTTTATTGTTTCTTTTGTGTTGTTTATATTGTTTTGTGCCATTTGTACCCAGCATATTTTCTTTGTGTTCCACCATTACCATTTAACTAATATATATATCTTATGCCCCCACCCCTTATGTCATGTCTATGGGCCTATGAAAGGAGAATAAATGAAATGAAATTTGCAGTACAATTAGAACTGGATTGCGCAGCACAGTGGACATGTCTGTGGTAGAGGATAATGGTTGAATGGCTAATCAACCAAAATTAACTTAACTTTTGCATTTTAATTTTAGGGGACAGTATTATATACCAGAACTGAGGGTCCCCAATATTATAGGTGAGCCCAGTTCTTAAATTTTCTTAAAGAGCAATGTAGTTCATAATATTGAACAAGGGAAGGCATATTTGAAAACAATTGTAGTCTTGCTTTCACACATTGCATGTAAAAAATGTTGCTGCACAATTGGTATTGTTGCCAGAATCATGTTAGCTTCTTCTGCATCATTAAAAACACAAAATATGTCTGTATTCTCTGAATAAGAAATGTCAGCGACACCATTTTTTACTTATGTAATGTGGGAAATTAACTTACAAAGCTTTTAAATGAATATTTTTGATGCTCATTATGTTAGACCACATAGAAGATTAGGAGGGTTCTAGACCTAGGCTCACTCATTAATAGCCTTCAATTTTGCAGTTTCATATTGCCTCTTATAAACAAAAAAAAGATAATTAAGTCTAATCCTGAAGCTGTACCAGGTACCCAAAGTCCACATTGCTGCACAACCCACCGGCAGAGACTGCCGGGTGTCTCTTCATAGTTTATGATTTGCAATCTGTGAAGGTAAAGAACATATTCTTAGAGAAAATTGTTGTAAACACTTTTTAATAATCATTCTTGTATAATATGGGTCAGCATTTACAATTTCATTAGTTATGCATCTAAAGAGATAAGCAGTGGACAGTTCTGGCAAATTGCAGGTTATGTGAAATTTTATTCCTGCTGCATGTGCTGCGAGCATTACATGAAGCAGCAATACATAAAATCTCAAGCTTTGTTGTTTGTTCAAGGAATTATAGGAGTATTGAAGGGTATTGTTTTTTGCCTCTTGAGCAAGATAATGTAGTTTTGAAGTGAAACGGCAGTCTTGAGAAGTTCTTGGCATCGGCATAAGCTGATGTGTGGTGTGAAACTAGCAATGAACTTATGTAAAAGTTGCATTTTATTGCCATGCTTTACATAATTCTGCATCTGTGACATCACTGCAGTAATGCACATGTGCAGAAGGTGCTTTGGATGTGCCTTGCTATCATTGCTCTTTTAGAATGAAACGTTCCATCTTTCAGAAGTGGTATCCCGCATTTTATAAGGCATAGCCTCTGTGGTATATTCATGCCTTTTTCCAGGAATGTAAACTGCACTAAAGGCAGAAACAATAGAATGGCCTTAGACATACCCCTGCAGGAACGAGCTTCATTCTTTATATTCATGGGAAATGACAATGAATGCAAGAACAAACGAACCTCCCCTCCCCCCCCCCCCACCAAAAAAAAGATTTGCAGTTGTCACTTGTGATGAATGATCAGATGACTAAAGACAGTGTAGTCTCAGGAAAAAATTAACACTAGGCAATATAAGATAATGTCATGAAGGACCAGAGACAGTGTTTTCTAGGAGGGTGAGACCATAGTGACTAGAAACAAGACCACTGGTATGGTCAGGTGTGAAAGCAAACTATAATGTTTGGGTGTTGGAGTGGAAACCAGCAAGCAACAAAGGTGAAAGTGACACCTTTGTTGTGAAGGTGATAAAACAAAGTTTAACATAAAAAGCTAATGATAAAAAAAGGAGGACTGCACATATGAACGAGTAGAGGGAGGGGTTTTTTAAATCACACCTTTTGCCTTTATTAGGGCTAGCTTCTATTTTATCAATATGTTTTCATTCATATTTCTTTAAATGACCCTCTGGGTAGTCCAACATCAGTGATGCCTGTGGCTTGACCCTGCTCCTAACAAGAATACCTCTCATTGTATATTGTGTCTTATGAGCATATTGTGAATTTTTGCTGAGATTGCAATGTGCTAGTTGTTTATGTGTGTGTTGGTGGCACAGGTATAGCTCAGATTTAGAGCATTTTCATTCATCTATATATTGTGTGAGTTCACTTCACATTATATAAACACTTGGAAGCCTGTACTGGTGCACTATTTCCACCTGTCTTCCTTTTTACTTGCCCTTTGTGCAGTGTTATTTTTATATGTGAATTAATTACTCCATAAGCATGTTTTGTGAGACTTTCTTTGTTGAGTAACCAATTACAAGTTCTCTTTTCTATGCAGGTCAAATACATGGTACATCCCTGGCCTGACTGTGCGGAGAAGATTATCCAGTCCGTTGCTGCAACTTCGGTGTATAATGAGGTGAAATAAACACCACGGTATGTTATTTTAACTGATTCTTCTGTAAATTCTTTTTGTTCACTCTGCAACATAACTTACGGCTTGAACACAACATGACACAGCCTACCTCACCTGCAACATTGCTCACTGTCACACTCCGGAAGACACAAAGATATTGCAATGTTTCAACATTATCTTTCCTTCCAGAAAATCTTGAAATGTATTGTTAGCTTTATTCCTGCTTCCAGTGGCCAAGTTTACAATGCAGATTGGTAACAGTACTCTTGCGTGGATAGCGTATATATACCACAAGATGACGCTTAGATACCCTATGTAATATGGCATTACTTTAAACTGCTTGAAGGGCAACGTTATCCTTCTCCTGGTGGCATAAGCTTACGCCATAAAGGTGCAAAACTTTGCGCTCTTTGTCGTAATATAAATTTATACTCTAAAATGGGAACTTTGCACTTGTACATACAGGATAAGTTTACGTTGTCAAGGTGCAAACTTGCACCTTTGATGAAAGGGTATGTTTATGCCATCGACAGACTAAAACATAGGCCTTTATGAAAAGCGCAACGTTATGCCTAGGTAGAATACAGTTACACTGCTTGTGAAGGTGCAAGTTTATGCTACCAGAAGCGTAATGTTACACTACATGCAATGGTATAAATACTTAGTCTTCAAGAAACAGCGTAACCTTACCCCCAAAAGGTGTCAGCTCAGCGACAAGCAGTGTACCCCCCAAAAAGACTAAGATCACACGTTTTTTTTTAGAGTGCATGCACTACAAACATCTGCCTTCTACTTCCAAGCCAGTATAAAACTTAAGGCCGCCCAATGTAACCTATGTGATCCACTAACTCGGATACCCAATAGCGCACAACAAAGGGCATAATGAAGACAAGGCGGAACCCAAATAGGCGCCACCACCTAGCTATAGTGAAAATATAATCAAAGTAGATTGACTTTGCAAGAGGAATACACAAGAAAACACGTGCTAAGCCATGCAGGGTCGTATCATTGGGAGGCTGTTTCAATAAACAATCAAGGAACACACATGTGGGAAAGTTGGCACCTGTGTGCACTAGGCTTTATCAGAAGTTTCGCGCATACATTAATTAGCTATAACTTTAGGATGAACAAGATATCCGAGATTATTGAGTTAATAGTCTATCCCGACATCGGCACAAAGCAGTGTGTGACGCATGCACGTACGCACGCACGCACTTACGCACGTCTGCAGTCGCACAGAGTAAATTGTTCCACGACCTTACACAGTGGTACGATGGAATAGTTAATAATAATTGAAAGAAGGAAATAAAAATTATGGGGACGCTCAAGCTTCCCCATTAACATTCCACGGGATACAACGCCTTCTCATTCTTCTCTCTATTTCTCTATTTCGGTGGACAACCACAGTTAATTGTAAATTGGTTATAGGAAAGTAAAGGCGCAGCATCTGTCACAGATCCCGGTGGGAACCGGGACCGCATCTCCATATTTACAACCACATTCCGAATATTTCAGACAGAACTCGACGATACTCAAGCGAAAACCGGGTTAGCGAGGTGGCTTTTGGACCAAATGAGCTGTAACGCTTCGCATATATACATATATGCTGCACTCTCGATAGGCGAAACTCGGGTATGTTGCCGACATGAGGGTAAATGGAACAGCTTGGGACAAATATTTGCCCGCCTCAGTTAAAACACGGGGATTAGGAAAGCTTTATTCCTGATATATCAATATGCCGAGACCGACTGTCTTTATACAGAACACAAATGTGGTCCTGATAGTTTTCAATTAAAAATGAAAGGCACGCAAAGAGCCGATCGCCCGGACGGTTCGCCTGTCGAACGTAACTTCCTGCGAACACAAGTATTGTGCAAGAAGTAACCTTTGGTTCTTTTGAGAAAATTCAAAGGAATTGCGTTTTGAGAATCCCGCGCAACATGACGAGGATCGATCGGCTCCTGCACCAGTGGCGGTCTACATTGTGTTAAATTCTTCAACGTCAGGCTCACACGCAGAAATATGGTATGAAATGCCAGAATATATATAAAGTTCCTCGAATCCCCTTTTCCCCAGCCGCGTATTCACTGCTGCTATAATATATCATTAAATAACATTGTGCATATCAAAGTAAAGTCTCCTGCAATACAGCAGGTTTCCCCTCTACGTTTCATGAGGCAGTCGGCTTAGCAGGAGAAAAGTGGAAAATTCGTATCATTGAAACAGCTATTTTTATGCAACATTGAGTTATACCGCGTGCATGATATATATTGGCACTATACATTTGAGCCTGCTGATAGAATTATACATTGCGCAACAGAAGGTGAAATTAACTGTTATTTATACATATTTTGAAATAAAGCTTTAACCGCGCGCTAATTGAGCCGCGGCGGGTATGGTACACTCTGTAGTTGATCGCGAGTTGTCATGAACTTATGCTTAAATTTGTGAACTGGTAGGCGCTGATTGTCTGTTTGAAGCACACTTAGTATTAAGTGCCTAAGATATGCGCGGTAAACTGCTATGAACCTACGAATGTAATTGTCCTTTTTTTTATGGTTAAATGGTAACCTCTGAATTTAAATAACTTCATCATAAAGTTAACCTATAACATAACCCTAAGCAAACCCACGGTAAACCGAAGAGATCACGTGTCTTTAAGGTTCATATGTTAACCGTCAATTACTTTTGCCAGTGCCCTCGAAACCTATCAATCCTAAACGCCCTTAAATTCGTTTCGCAGCCTCCGTGAGTTTACATTTCGTACGGGGTCAAGAAAAGAGGCGGATGAGCTTTTATGAGCTTTCATCCGGATCCGGTGCACTTTGCCCTGCGACCTTCTACTGATTTTCATGCATCCCTAGAACAAATGGACAAAATATATTTTTGTCAGAAACTTGCAGCAGTTACTATGTGGTTCGATCGGTATTTACCAGCTTGAGCTCGAGGTCACGGGCTTTAGTCGAGCTGCATAAGCCGCATTATGATGGAAACCAAACGCGAAAACGGAAATGTGGTTTGCGATTAATAATACAGCCCGAGGGGCTCTAAATAACCCACGTACTGCTTTGGGAAGTATACATCCGCATGGACTTAGTAATCTCTGCAAAAGCACTCATAATATACAGTGTTCTGCAACTTAACCGTTCCGATAAAGTTGCTGAACACTATATACGTAGCTAGGTCTTGCTATTTTGGCTAAATGAAGCTACAGGTGTTCTACTGCCCCACACTTGGTTTATATGGAAGATATTCGGTTAAAAGAACATTACATACATTTACTCCAAGCCATATTCTTTTTCATGCAAAGAACTACAGCCGCTGGTATCAAGACGAGGACTCTACAGAAGCCGTAGAAAAAAGAAAATAAAAGAAAAGGAAAGAAACTACCTCGACGCCTCTTGAACGACGAGGGAGGGGGGAGGGGGCGTGAAGAAGAAAGAAGACTGCTTCTCGCTGCGCGGGACCCGCTGCCCCCCATCGGTCCATCTTTTCTCCCTGCGGCAAAGCGGAAAGAACCACGGGGAGGCGAAAGGCATCGAGGCACAAGCGTTTAGGGGTAGCTCGGCTGGAAACGCTGATTGGCCCAAAATGTGTGACGTCATATATGATGTCACAAACAACGTCATGGGTCACGTGATATTTTATGATGTCGTGTCCGGATGTAGGGTGCACGTGTTTTCCCTAGACTGTCCCTGGATTCCCCATGCTTTTCAGAGCGCCCGGGCGCGACCCGGCGGCATGGCCGGCGGTGTCGGCGGCGCGCCGCAAGCAAACGGCAGCTGCCTAGCCGATGGCCGTCGGCGGAGAGGCACGAAGCCTAGCTTGCATGCAGTGCGGACACCGTGGAAACGGCAGCGACGTCAAATAACATATGCACGCTTCTAGCCGCGAAGAGGTTTCCGAACCAGCTTGTCGCACCACACGAATTGCCGGGGAAATCACAGTTTAATTGCTTTTCCTTTATCTAGATCTGTGTGAGACCTTTCGGCGACAAAAACAATCGAGGTTCGCCAACGCAGTGTGACCTATTCGTAGGCCGGCCGGGCGAATTTTCCAGTGACAACTGCACACCATGTTTGCGGTGATTCCGCTCTTCTGCACATTTCGTATATTTGCAACACGTTTCCTTGCAAAATAGCTTTCTCGGTGCGACGTCTTTCAGGCGCGCAGGCTGTCGGCAACGGTCGTCCGTCCCGTTGCCACGCGTCCCGATATAATTCGGTCTTTTTCTAAGCGAAATAGTTCATTGTGAATTGTGAATTGTTTTAACCAGAAATGCGCTCGGTGACCGCTCTTATTGGCTAAAAAGGGCCTAATTTCCTCACTCCAAACTCATGCGCCGGCGAATGCATATGATGCCGGCCGGCAACACCGCGGCACCGGTGCTATTATAAGCACATCCTAGCTGCAATAACTTGCTTGTCGATGACTGTAGGGGGCAAAAAAAAAAAAAGCTTTGAGGACAAAGAGAATAGAGATGCGTACTAGGTCATTCGACTCTACAATTTTTTTAGGTCAGAATTGTGATGCTGGGAGTGATATGTTGATTAGGAAAAAAAAAACTAAATAAGCTGTAGTATTAAAGGATGACCTCTCACTGTTTTGTTTACCCTGTTGTTAAAAACAATTAGGCGCCTAATGAATATCCTATTCTCATTTGGGCTATGATTATTGTAAAACTATGTAAGTCATTTCACATTGATCAGGGCTTGTTTTAGATTAGTTTAATAAAGGAAATCCCCATCTTGCACTTGGAGCATAATGCCTTCATACCTCAAATAAAGTTGATGGAGCATATCATAAAGTCGCAATTAATACAACCGGATATCACAACATTCAGCCTCAGGATTTCAGGCTAACAAGAAGAAATGTTGTACATTGTTACTAAGGAGGTCATGTTATATATGGGTAACTATAGGAGCATTATAAGATTTGTTATTTGTTTTTTTAAGTAGTACAGAACTGTGCGTAGCCTTTAGAAAACATGAAAATATTGCAGCACATCACATGAAGAGTAATGGCATTGTATGTTTTGTAAGTGTCAGCATATGTTTGCTGTCAAATTGAGATCCATGTGATGCATGCATCTTTTAATGACTTAGTGCTTGTTCTAATGCAATGCATGGACCATTTCAGCTTGTCATGCCTTCGCATGTCTAATATGTAATAAGCAGCGTCTTACGTCTTCTGCATTTCTTTCACGGCAACAAGTTTTGCATCCGTCATATGTGTCAACTGTGATTTTTAACCGGACCTGTAGCCTGAAACAGACTGCTGACTGCCGTCACAAATTTGTTTGTTATATATTCAAACACTGCATTTATTTTTGTTCATAAAAACATTGAAATGCTTTAATAACTTTCATTGCCTTGAGTAAATGTTTGTCATTCGTTACATTGATTGCTTGCAGTCCAGAAATTCTTTACATTCTTATTTGGCTATACCTTACACTTACAAACACATATAAAGTTATATATGTGCTACACTATTTTTCCTTCCATTTAGTATCTCTTTCACACAACCTCAAAGTTTAAAGACAATTATTTATCAAACAGCACTTGTGAATATATCTAAGTGGACACTTTTTTAATTGCACAATGATGGCATAATGCAATGAAGAATAAGTTAATGTGGTCCACCACTTCAGTTTGCAAAAAAGTTATGAAAGAGAAAGGTAGCATGCACTATAGCCAATTTTTAACAAAATTTTCTGGGCATATGCCACCTTTTATGCAACTAATATGTCAACAGCAAAAAAAAAACCCTCTCTTATACATTACTAAGGTGCAAAGATGAGTAAAACGAGTATTTGCTGATTTTCGGGCTGTCCAGACATTGTGGGATTGCTTTTCCGGATATAAAAATGCATTTTTTTAGCATAACGGAGGGGTTAGAAACCTTGCTGTCCCTACAGGGGTGTGAGGACTGCACTGGGTGCAGTGCTCAGGAAAGTGTGGCTGGGAATGGGGGGGGAGAGGGTGGTAATTCAAAGAGTGCAGTTAGAGAAATATATGCAAGGCAATTCACATGTTGCAATACTGTGGGCCTTAAGTTCTTTTCCTCAAGAGAATGCTTTCTCTCTTTTGTTGCTGTAAGAGAAGGTTATTGTTAAAATGAGAGATACAAGTCAGTCCATCATGAAATCAAACCTGACGACCCCCACTATCACTCCGTTGCTGAAGACCACTTTGAGACTAAATGTATTCTGTTAGCAAGGCATCACTGCTCATTGGTACCTTTTTTATTTGCAAGGAGGCTACAGTAGTCTGTGCCATTGCTTTTCTATGTTGCATGCACCTATAGCATGCAGTACCTGAAGTAGTAAATGCTGCACAATTTCATTTGCAGACAAAGCACCTATACCTTGACAAAGTGGTGGCAAAGATGGATGATTTAAAGCTCTTTCTCAAAGATGATGTGTGGCCACAGTGTGCAAGGCTATTGAGCAGAAATTTATAAAATCAGATGAGCTCAGAATATCAGTAGACAGGCACCAGAAGTTCAAAAAGAGTATGGTAGGAGAATGTGTCTGAGGTTCAGGGTTTTCATTGCAGGAAGAAAATAAAAGGGGTGATGCTTGACTGCACTGGTAGATTTTATGCCGAGCTCTGCATTAAATCAAAAGCGATTTTAGAAGCCACAGAACATATCTGGTCCTCTTGAAGTGAAGAGATTTCTTTATTCTACTGAGGGACCTCTCAAGCCTTAAAGTATGTATTCCGAAGCTTACATCCTTCTACAACAAGCTGTCTGATAGAACACATTTCATCGAAATGCCTTGGCTGAGGAGACACCTCAAATTAAAGTGGCAAGCATTGGACTCGAAGAGGGGCAACAGTTGGGCAGCATTGGAGTTTCCCAGATTGAGATTTTCTAGAGCCTCTCCCCAGCCTGCAACTATTTCTAATATATGAGTGTCTGTTGTATCCTGTGAGAGGAGGAGGTTGTGTCCTGTGAGGAAGAGGACCTATGATGGGTCAGTGGACGCTTTCAGATCTTGCATTATCATCTCTCGTAGGTGAGCTGGCAAAAAGCATTGATTTTGACAAATCGAGTAGCAGCTTTGAAGCCTTAAAGACCAGAAAATGAAAATGTTGGCATGTCGGTTTTTTTTTTTGCTTTATGCTCTTTAGATCAATACCAGCTTTCAAAACAAGATTTATAATATCTGAAATTAGTTGCTCAAAGCAAGATGACTTCAGTGTTTCCCACTTTTTGTACACAAGCGATTTCTATAATTGATCGAGGGGTATGCTTATTTCATTTGTGCAGCAGGATTAATTATGCGCTTTTCCCTCTGCAAAATTTGTCTTTTACAGCGTAGTTGTTGAAGGCCTCAATTTTGACTGCTTGTTTGTTTTCGTAACTTCAGTTCTCTGCTGTGTGTTCGAGTTGTCCTTTCACTATTAGCATGCTTACTAATGGCATTTCTACGCCCATATTTGCATGTGAACGCTCAGGCTAACATTCTAGCTGGTTCGTATTTACTTTATTCTTTGTCACTGTGACCGATGTAATTGCAGTTGTCTTGTGCATGTTCAAAGCTTTCAACAGTCCTTATGAAGAGTTTGTGGAAGCATAAAAAATATGAACTACAATACAGAACATTGGCCAGTTCTCAAGGCTTTTGCTGGCACTGCACTATGCCTGATGTAAACGAAATTGTTCACAATGGCACCGTGTTATAATCCTGGTCGCATCTGCCAGTTTGCCACTTTTTAGTTACTGTGCGTGTTACCAAGTATTTCTACATGCTCAAAGTTTGCCATTCTTGTGGTTTTTATATGCCCTTTTATTTGAGTGGTCCCAATCTAGAAATTCATCTGTCAAAAACCTTTACTTAATTCTTCACAAATGCACCTTTCTTAAGAAAAGAAAAAATATGACATATGCCCCTCGTAATATAGCTATTATCAGTTGTGGGGTATGCTTGTTACGTTGAAGTCTTAAGAAATGAAGGAAAAAAAATGCCTCGACTTGCACCATGTTGTGCGATACAAAAAACGAACTTCCCCAATCGAAGAAAGCCTTGACGACAATGTAGTTGATGGTATTGCGCTCAGGTGTGTTCATGAAGAAGGGGGGGTTGCCCGCATTATTGCACCGGATGTCGCAGACCTACGCCATTGGGGGTTAGAAATGGAGTGCTTTCATGGGATACAGAGGAACGAATACAACCGGTCATGGAGACTGCAAACATGCGTCTTATCTGCACTTGTGCCCTCGTTTTTGTGTTCTTTCTGAGTTGTAAACCATCAACAGGTAGCAAGGCTCGCATGCAACGGGTACCTTATACGCATGAACGTTGATCCCAGTTGAATTCCAGTTAGGGATCCATTGTTATCCAACTGGTATGAACTGGAAATTTGTTCCTTAAACCATTTACATCAGTTAGGATTTTTGCCTGGGTTGTTTCAAAGTAATGTAGAAACGTTGTCAGTGTTCAAGTTACTGCCTATGAAGCAACACAATTTTACAAAAAAACAATGGTTGTGAGCCGCCTCATGCATTTATTTTTCCGTTTTGAAAATGTTTCAAGCTACAATACTTGCCATGTCACTTTGCGTAATGAAGCTCTAGCTTTTTACAGGAATGGTTTTAGAGTGTGCTAAAGAAAGAAAGTGTAAAGAAAGATGGAAGAGTGACATATGTGGCCTCTTTTACGCATGATGTTTGTGTGCCGCACATGAAGTGAAAAGATATCTCTGTTAGTTAACGGCTTTGCACTCAGTGGATTAGTCATGCAGTGTTGCATGACAGACCACCGAAGTCCCAATACATCTTACAAAAGACTAAAAACGAGAAAACATGACGAAGTTGAAGGCCCATAATCTGCCAGGAAACAATGGGGTGGCTCTGAGGACTTTTATATTGGCAGTAGTAAGGATGGCAGTCTCTGCTTTGTGGCTCTTCACTTCGCAGTGACAACACTGGTGTATGCTGCACTAACACCTACTGTAGTTTTGCCCATGCTGTCAGTTATTCTGAGAGCTGCGGCGGTGAGCATCAGCCAGTGCTCTAAGTTTCAAGTGTTCATTTGTAAAAGATGTGTTCTAGATCCTGCTAAAGAGTCTTGTATATATCCAATTGAGTTTCCAGAATTTACACTTTCTCTAGAAGCCCTCATTCCATTTAGGCATCTTTTCATTCTTTCCAATTAGAATTTTCAGTCCTAATTGAATTTCCATAATCAAATGTCTTCCAGTTTCCAGATGGCCTCCCAGCTGGAATAAGTACTTAGTCCCAACTGCATAGTTTTAACTCTCTGTAAAGAAGCAATTTATTTTTATTATGGGCTGCTAAGTTATGGTCATCTTACGGATTAGAATTGATATTCATAATGAACATCCAAACTGAATGGACAATTGTTATGCATGGTGAAACTGGAATTCAAACTACATTTCAATGATGCATTGTGTGTGCGCTGGCTATGAAGTTAAAGGAAGCTGGTGCATTTCGCTCCCTAGTAAAAATACACCCAAACATATTAGATTTCAATAGGCTTTGCAGTTAAAAATTTTGCAACTAATTTCAATGTCCAATCTGGAGTCAATGACTTCAATTCAAGCATATTAGATAGTCTCGAGAGCTAAATTAAATGTTTCAGAGAGCAACTCATGCACTTAGGTCCTGGACCCATTTAGAAAGGAGCAGCAGACGTTAGCTGCAGAGTAGGATAAAAAAATTTACACATTATTTTAAAAAAAGTGCAAGAATTAGAGACCCTATGTCTAGAAGATCTATTAATGCGAAAGTATTACTTCGCTATGTTTATTTATTGTAAGTACCTACAGCGCCCATGAGGCATTATTGCAGGGGGGATACAACTACATACAATAACACATGCAAAGAAGATATAAGGAAACTTGTTAGCAAGGTAACACAACACACTGATAGAACACTAAATGAATTCTCAAGTAGTATAAGTGATAACATAAAATACATTAACACAGCGCTGGCAAACGCACAGATTTCACAGATTTCTGTCCGCAGACCGCGTCTGCACACCGCATCCGCAGAACGTGTCTGCAAAATCATGTCCGCAGCAGTTGTGAGTAATTGAGAAGTGGTGGAGGTTAATGAGTGGTGTCAATCGACGGAGGGTGATGTAATGTTGCAGTAGCATCCGTTCTTTTGCATTGCTCCAATGCAGATTCTGCAGTGCTCTTTAACTTTGCAACATTTCTGATTTTACAACCCTAAAAAGTGTATTCATAGCTGTTTTCACAATTTCAGGAATACCTGTTTAAGTTCATTCAGTGAGACCATTAGATTGTGTTTTATTGATTGCAAGTTGCACCAAGTGTGAAAGTGCGGGAGAAACCAGAGGTTGGAGTTTTGAGTTAAAAACGGAGTGGCTCTAAATTGCAGCAGTGCCATCGAGCAAAGAAAGCTTTTATTGTCCTGCCAAGAAAAATAGGAAACATGCAACAAGTGGCATTCAGAGTTAAAGATAATTATACTGTATTCTGCACGGAGGTGTCATGTCGTAAACTGGCAGTCAATATCTGTTATGTAAGAAACACACATTTAATTTACTGAGAATTATCATCTTATTGATATTTGCTCTTGTGGTGCTTGCCCACATAAAACTGCAATACCTTATCTGTGGGGACTTGCATAATTAAAGGCAAGGACAGTACCACATCAAGGTAAAGCTCACTCATTGAAGAAATCTTTTTTTTATTTGCAGTGTTGTTTATATGAATTTCCTATCTCAAATGAAAGAAATTCACACTAAGACATGCGAGTTTCTACAAAGTCAATATTTTTATTATAGATCGGTAGCCATCTCTTACAACATTTTCTTATTTCAGGCTCAAAACAAAATAGTTTTTCTGTGTTTATTTCTTCATGAAATTGGACCAGGCAAACGATTTTTCAAGTAAATAATTTCAATGTAAAACAGTCTCATTGAGATCAAAGCCAGTAATAAACACACTGTTATCAGCATACATGATGAGCTGAGCACTGTTGTCAATATGAATTATGTCATTTATGTACAAATTCAGCAAAAGTGTGCCTAATACTCTTCATTGAGGTACTAAACAAAATATATAAAGGATGATTTGTTTTTGTTGCTGTTCATCTGATTCCTTGAATGGGACTTGATTCAATTATTTCCAATACCTTTGCGAGTGCTGGTAATTAAAAAAAATATCTCTACGAACGTGTGCTCCATGCTCTAGCAGATTTCATAGAGTTCCCCGATAGAATATTGAGCTTTTATATTAGCATTGCATAACATGTTAATTGGATGTGAAGCATGTTTGATGTTCACAAATGCATGCCATTTCCATAATTTTGACTCCCTTAATTGTACGAAATGTTGGCACAGAGCTGAACTGTTGCCATTGAATTGGACTCCAAATTGTTGACTGGGGGCGAATATCCATTTGGAAATGGTCATTTCCGATTTTTATTTGGCCTCAACTGTTTTGTTAAACTTGGAACAAAGCCATACTGCCGCGGTGCAATCCATCGCTACGTACGTGGTTCGGCTAGAGCAGCTCTTTAGACACAGTGACAGACCAATGACAATTTTTATTTAAGAAACAGCCAACAAAAGTGAACTGAAAACATGGCAACCGCTCACCCCATACATGGTTACTATACAAAGGCACACTGCACTTGAACCTTGTCTAGGACGCCTAGGGCGTAGGATGCTTTCGTGAAAAAAAATAAATAAAAATAAAAACACGGCGTTGTACATGGCATCGAATCCAGGTGCGTACACTTCTGCCTTTTCCCGTGCTCTCGAGTTAAGTGATCCTTGGATGGCGACTATAACCCTCGAAATGTGATGCATGTATAAAAAAAATACACAGCGGCACAAAGCCGCGGTGTATATTGTAGCCTATCGTGAGGCCTAGTTTGTCGTCACTGCAGCACTGGAGAGAACGACGCTGGCCAAGTGCTAGCTGCAGCAGCTGTGGAATGCACGAGGTAAGTGAGAATTTAGCAGTACAGTACTTTATGAAGCAATATTCAAGACGATTATGCAGTTGTTATATAAAATGTCGATACTTCCATTAACATCGCTGAACAAAGCCGCACCACACTGAGAATACTCTAGCTGTTAAGCCTGTTGTATGGGCTTAGCGTTCGTCGCGGCAGCAGAGTGACGCCTGCCACGTGTTCTGCAGCTGCTGCACGAAGACTCGGAAGAATGCGTGAGGGAAGCAGGTAATAAGCACTGTAGCACTTTATTAAATCAAATTTGACACGGTTATGCATGCGTGTATGTACGTATAGCCTGGTAAAGAGGCCTAGCGCGCAAGTTATTTTGGTGGCCGCGGCGATTGATACGAAGCCACGTGCAACATAGAGGGAAGAGGAGTACGGGATGTGCAGGTCTGCGGTCTGCCAGGAAACATTGGGGCGGCCCTGAAAAGGGCCGTTTGGATGCGCAGCGACGTGATGGCGTGGCGAACACAATGCCCTGCACTCGTCCGTGGCCCTTTGCCGTGCACGGTCAACAGTGGTGCACTACGTCGTACACAGTGCCTGGTTATATGCTGCCCTGGATGCTGTAGCGATGCTTCTACTGTAGACATTTACGAGGGTTGCGGCGATGATCTTGGAAAGCTGATCGATGCCGCGATCCCTGACATGGGCTGCTGCGTACAAAGAAAATCCTCGGCCTCTTCGCAGCATACAGGAAACGGTGCTGTAAAAGAGTAGAAAAAAGTTGGATTATGAGCATAGCGATTTGATGAATGCGCAACATATTACAAAACCTTCGACAAAGAAATCTGTGTTCTTGTACCTCAATCAGGGTTGAGAATGCGCACGGCAGACGTGCGCCACAGCATAGCAGTCAGGCAGCGGTTAGTTGCCGACGGCGGATGTTTTCGTGGAGGTCTCCATAGCCGTGGCCGACTTTTTTTTTTTTGAACACGAGGAGCGTCCATGCCACGAGCTGCTGCTGCACGAGGTCCTGGAAGCACGTGGGGAGAGACAAGCGACACAGCACTTATAAATAAGCAAAATGCGAGACAATTTTGCGCAATTTATACTTACCTTGACGGTGCTTGCGATCTCCCGCAGGTCGTCGCCATTATCAACGTCATTCCGCCCAAAGTGCAGCACGGATCGGCGTACTGAAAGCGCATTGACGTACGTAAACGCGCAGGCCCGCCATCGTCGAGCACCTCGGTGACCGAACGCGCCGGTGCCATGCAGCAGCGAGATCCACGAACGGAATGCCGGAATCGCGCGGGTTGCCAGAGCGCGGGGGCACCTAGCGATTCCCTAGAGCGTCTAGGGACGAAAAAAAAAACAAGCAAACCCAGTTTTTGACTACGTCACGTCCGGTTAAGCATCGAGCCCGACGCAAAAAACGTCACGCCAGGCCGCGGCGTGTCCACCAATCAGCGTTTCCAGCCGAGCTACCCCTAAACGCTTCTTCGAGGCACCCTACCGCGGGGGGGTGACAGAAATGCCGAAGCAGAGAGAAATAGCGGCGAACAAAAAAAAAAGAAGTGCATGCACCGCACAGAGGGAGATTCTCGCTGCTTTTGCAGCTTCTCCCCCCCCCCTCTCCTCCCTTCTTGAGGTCACGTGGCCAAATGGCGGGAAAACACATCTCGCGCGAGCTAAGATGCGCGGCGCCACTCAGTCGACGGCCAGCCAACGTGTGGGCGCGATGCCTACTGCCTAATTTTATCGTTCGCTTTTATTTCGCGCAAATTCAATCTGTCTCAACCTCCTGCAGCAGTCAGCGTTTTAAAAGAACAGCCCATATATGCAGCTGATGATTGCAGCCGCTCTGTACAGATTCTTCGTGCCGAAGTTCACCAAAACATGCGTAAGTACATGATCTTTCGGTCTTGATCAGAGGAGCTTTTTGCTAAATTCGATATTATACTGAACATAATAATGTATTGTTTTGGAGCATACGTTCGTCTTGTTATATACTCCTTGCATCTTTCTTCACATGTATATATAATTGGTGCGGGCGCTGATCGCGCAGGAAGACTTGCTGAGCCGTTTGGAAACAAGGCTGCGGCTGGCTGCGGTGGCAGGATTGGCTCATTTTGCTGCGGTCTGGGTCCTTGGGCATCTCCTGCTCCAAAATGCTCGCCTTTTAATATGGAGGGACACTCACTATACCGATCAGGTAAGTCCAATTAGCACATATTTTGTTCGATACGACAATATACTGCAACTGTTTCTGGAGCGCGTATATATATGCGCATCTTGTTACTACGTACATTTTTTTTATATATAATCGATGTGTGCGCATTTCGCTCTGATTGCGCGGGAGGGCGTGCTGAGCCGACTTGGAAACGATGCTGCGGCGGTGGAATTAGCTCTTTTCGCTGCAGTCCGAGGTCCGATCTCTGCCCCAAAACGCCCGTCTTTCACTTCATATCGAAGTGCACGCACTGACACGTATGCCCATCAGGTAAGTCAAATTAGCGTTGATTTTCTTCTATACGATAATGTACTGCAACTAATTATGTATTGTTTTGAGACTTATGCGTATCTTGTTACTGTAAATGCATATTTTGTAATTGGTGTGCGCGCTTTGCGCTGATCGTGCAGGGAGGCGATATCAGCTGATCTGGAATCTGGCTTCGACAGTAGAAGCTCGTTTCGTCGAAGCCCGAAGTCCTTGGTCTCCTCTACACTAAAACGCTGGCCTTTCACTTCTTTATGGCGGTGCACTTGCCGGACAGGTATTAGCGCTGATTTTGTTCGGAAAATTCGATTATCCCACTCACATCGATGGGACGCATGCAACCCAGTTAAATGTCAAATGCTATCATTGATATAAATATTGCAGCACCCCTCGCCATAGGAGCGATCAGAAGCTGTACGAGCATCATTGCTGCTGCCAAGCAAGCTCGTGCCAGGACTGAGTACAAGATTTATGCCGTGTTTATTATTATTATTTTTTTTTTGCTGCTGTAATGATGTCTATACGTGAAAATTGATGATTGAGTGATGCGGTATGCTGGCAAGGTAAGTGAGCCAGTGCGTTCATTTTGTGGATTTTGGAATTATATATGTGATGCACGAGAAATAACTCAAGTTACCGACATTCTAGTAGAAATTAAGAAGAAGAAATGGGCATGGACAGGACATGTAGTGCGAAGAGAGGATAACCGATGGTCGCTGAGGGTAACAAACTGGATTCCAAGGGAAGGAAAGCGTAGCAGGGGGCGGCAGAAAGTTAGGTGGGCGGATGAGATTAAGAAGTTCGCAGGGGTCAAGTGGATGCAGCTAGCACAGAACCGGGTTAAGTGGAGAAATATGGGAGAGGCCTTCGCCCTGCAGTGGGTATAATCAGGCTGATGATGATGATGATGATGATGTGATGCACACAGATCTGAGCCGTTTCACATGGATTTTGCTCTGTCCGCTTGCTTTCTGAGCAAGCAGTTGTATTTTCATCGTGCGGATTATTTCCTGGTGCTTACATGCTCATGAGGTGTTCAACTAACTTGTTTCAAGCTTTAAAAATATAGAACGGGTTTTATAAGCTTCTAAGAGTTGGGCTGTCTAAATAGCCGTCTTGGCTGATGATACAATTTTTAAAATAATGCTCGGTTGTTAAATAACGAAAATAAATCAGATGACTTATCGTTAAATGTCCGGTCGCTTTTGCTGTATAAGTTTCATCTAGTTTGAGAAAATTAAGCTGTATTCTACGGAATAAACTTATTGTAGGTTTCATGTAAATATCGCGGAAACTGTTTGTTCTGCCGCGTTGGAATCCCTCATACGCGCTCTATGACAAGCGCGGACACTTGGTTTTGCTAGAATTAATAAATTGCAGGATTAGCATGCAAGAACGCGCTTCGGGAGGATAAGGTTTGAGTGCGCTACGGTTGCAAATTGCAGCATCATGACTCCAGCAAAACGAAGTGATCGCGCCTTTCTCCCGGATTCACGGATCCTGATTACCTATTGCGGCTTTGCGCTAATGCGTTTTCAGTAGGGTCGCATGAAGTCAAGTGCATAAAATATATTGATGTGATAGTGCAGTTGGTGGCAGTGAGCGGACATTATTTTTTCTACCTTTCCACCCTCTATTTGCCTGCAATGTAAAAGTATAGGCGAAAAGGAAATATTTAATTAAAACACTTGTCTTCGTACAGCTGACCAAGATGGAACCTGCCGCAGATCCGACCAGTCGCAGACATCAAGTGATTGACAGGCTGCCAAAAGAAGGAGACCAAGCCTCAAGCCCATCTTCCATATGTGGGACACGTGCAGTCATATATCCACGCTTATTAAAAAGCAAATCGCGAGCTTTTTCTGAACGCTGTTGACAAATAAATTTTTCACCAAATACTATAGCTTTTGTTTCTTCATAGCATCAGAAAAGCTACTGCTTTTCTTGATCCATTTGTATGTGCTACCCCGTTATATATGCATGGGCCACGATATATTAAATGCATGGCATGGTACCTGCACGAGGAGCGATGCCGGCCACTAACCGGCGTCGGGAAGCAACCGGCCGACGTACGGTCTTTCGTCAGCAAAATGCTAGGGCAGACGAGCGGCCGACCATTCAGTAACGCTGGCAGACGGCAGGCCCGCGTGCGGCAGGTGGTCGGTCACGTCGGGCCAAAAGGTCGGGCCGTAGTCGATTGCCGAAAATCGGCCGACGTTAGGTCAGTGTCAATCCCCGACGCCGGCCCTCATTCGGGTGCCGAAGGTCGGCCGGCCACTTTTTGGTCAGCGAGAAAGGTCGGCCCTCCCTTTTGCCACACACTTTTTTTTGCTTGGGATGTTTATTTTCCATTCCATAATAAGAAAATATTTTCCTTTATTTTCTTTTCCTAGTAAAGCCAAGAAAGGAAAACAAGTTGATTTCATTGCAGAAAGATCATTGAGCGAACGCAGAAGCATCATGGCGGTTGCGACCTTCTTGTAAATATTGTTTGGTTTTAAACTTTTGTTGAACGTGTTTTTCATTTTATGATTTTTCAATTCTCCTTTATTTCTGTTTTTCATTTTTGCTTTTTGATTTATTTCTATGTTAATGTTCCGATTTTGATTTTATTTCATTTTACCATTATCATTATCCTCATTCATTATTTTATTATTAATATTATTAGTTAACATCATCGCTAAATATTATAATTTATCGCATAGCCTACTAATACTTTCGCAATGGTAATTCGTTTACTGAGAAAGAAAGGTGCAGTACCTGTGACACTTTCTCTGCGGGCCCCAGAACCGCGCCGTAAGGGAAGTGATACTGCTTCACAATACTAAGCCACACGGTTCCCTTTTTATGCCCATGGTTTGGCCTCACTAACACAGTCTATTGATGCCTTAATAGTAGGGGTAGAGTAGTGGTTAGCTGGCTTGGCGTGGACATGAAAATGGTGGTTCGATTCCTGACATGAACATGATCTTCTTCTGAAATATCAGTTCATGAGGATATGTTGCATGCGGTGATGTTGCTCGTGACGTAAGAAAAGCTTTTGCCTTAATATGTTCTCACTTCTGATGCGGTAGTTAAGCAGCGAGTATCTTTTTAAAGTCCCGCGCTCCAGCCGAACAGCTGTTCTTCAAATATAGGCGTATACTCGTTCTACACTGGTTCGTAGGAGCAGTCTGAGAAAAACATCTAACACAGGTCAGTTCAGTGCAAGCAATATTTCTGTTGTGCACGAAGCTCAAGAGCAGTTCGGAGCTTCTCATAAACATGTTTTATTGTAGCAGCATGCCAGCGTTGAGCATGCAACAAGAGAGTATCACCTCATTTGAATGATTCTCTGTACTGTATTAGTTAAGAACGTTAGGTGGCAGTTTAGCTTAAATAAGCACCAGTCTACATGCAGAATTCCAATTGAGCTTATGTTAAGCTACGTTTTGCGTCGTCTGTCCTTGATTTCCAGGCCCCAGCTATGTTTAGCTAAATATCTAATAGATGCTTTAGGCATTTATTGGAACGATGGAGGCCTAATTAAGGTCTCTAGCACAACTTTGACCCAGGAAATGAAGACGGTGACTACGACGATACCCAAAGCTCAGCATGAAAGACTGCCAGCTTAGCCATAGAAAGAACTGGCTACTCTGTTAGTGCAGTAGCCTAACGTAGTGGCCAAAGAAGCTGATGTCTTCCTCTCCACCTTGGTTTGAAACTCATTGGCAACGAGATTTTGTTTACCTTTTGATCGAAGAAGGCTTGACAACTACCCCAAAGAAATCGAAGAATTCGAGTAATAATGGTTCTGAATTATAAGAACACTAGGGTTAATGTCCCTGAATGGTGGACAAGATAAGAGTAGGAATGCATGGGCATTTACCATGTCACCATTATAATCTAGCTTCCTCAATGCAGCGGCGTTTGGCTTCTGAAAGCGGGTTGACAGGTTCTAATGGCCTGGGACCCTAACTATGGAAACGAGGAGGACATTGATGGCGTGGCAGTGCTTATGTTCGCAACGCTGCCTGCGAATCAGTCATGATGATTTCTATAGCGCAGGTTTCACTGTGTACAAGACTTAGTGTCTGTAGTCTCAAACCACTCAGGTTTGAGCGCACGCGAGCGCACGACTCCCAGCCTTGCCCGGAACGCGTGCCGGGCAAGGCTGGGAGTCGTGCGCTCGCTGATTAGAGGCTGGCAGGTAGCCCTTGGCTTGTTGCGTCCTCTTCCACCAGATGGACGGTACGGTGCTGGATCCCAGGGTTCGCGCTTCGCAGCATGGTATCCTAGGCCGGGGGCGGGGAAGAGGACGCCCATTTCCAATGGAAATAAAAGTTGTGCAACCAACCAACCAAGCCACTGTAACCAAAGGCTAAAAAGGGTAAAAAAGAAGTGAAATAATGTGACATACAGAATATGACGTCACACAACCGAAAGAAGAGCCAAAAAAGGGCATAGGAAGAGACTGGCGCGCAATTTAAAAGTGCCAATGACAAAAATGGATAAACAAAAAGTGAATTATTGTGACGTCACGTAACCAGAAGTACAGCCACAAAAGGGCATATTAACGGATTGGCGCGCAATTTCAACGAACCAAAGACTCATCATCCTCATCAGCCTAACTATACCTCCTGCAGAGTGAAGGCCTCCCCATTATTCCTCCAATTGCCCCGGTCCTGTCCTAACTGCGTCCACTTGACCCCTGCGAACTTTTTAACCTCATCCAGCTGCCTACCCATTCTGCCGCCCTCTGCTATGCTTTCCTTCCCTTGGAATTCAGTTTGTTATCCCAAGCGACCATCGGTTGTCCTCTCTTTGCACTATATGTCCTGCCCGTGCTCATTTCTTCTTGATTTCCACTAGAATGTTAGTAGTTATTTTTCTGACCCACTCAGCACATTTCCTATCTGTTAATGTTACCTCTACCATTTTAAGCTCCATATCCCCCTGTATTGTCCTCAAAATAAGCAGAACCCTCTCTGTTAGCCTCCACGTTTCAACCACATAGGTCAGTACAGGTAAGATAGAACTGCTGTATGCTTTCTACTTGAGTGATACCGGTAAGTTGCTAGTCATAATCTGTGACTGCTTGCTAAATGAGCTCCATCCCAATCTTATTCTCCTTGTTTTTCCCTTTCATGGTCCGGATCTGCAGTTACTACCTGTCCTAAGTAGACATATTCGCCTAATACTTCCAGTGCTTTGCTACCTAACATAAACTGCTGTTCCTTCCCGAGGCTGTTGAACATTACCTTAGTCTTCTGCATATTGATTTTTAAGCCTACCTTTCTATTTTTTCTGTCTAGGTCATCAATCATCATTTGTAGTACATCCCCAGAGTTACTTAGCAAGGCAATGTGATCAGCAAATCGCAGATTACTGAGGTATTCTCCATCTACCCTTATCCCTAACTGCTCCCATTCCAAGTCTCTGAATACTTCCTCTTAGCAAGCTGTGAATAGTACTGGGGAGATCGTGTCTCCTTGCCTCACACCTTTGTTTATGGGATTTGTTACTTTCTTTATGCAGAAATATGGTTGCTGTGCCGCCACTGTATATATCTTCCAGTACTTTCACATACGGCTCGTCTACCCCCTGATTTCACAATGCCTGCATCACCGCCGATGTTTCTACTGAGTCAAATGCTTTTTCGTAATCAATGAATGCAATGTATAAGGGCTGGCTATATATTGAGCATGTTTTTATCATCTGGTTGATGGTATGGATATGATCGAAAGTAGAGTACCGCTTCCGAAAACCTAGCTTCATTCTTTGCTTGGTTGCAGTCCAAGGTCTTCCTGGTACTATTAGTAAATACTTTGGTCAATACCTAATATGTAACAGACAGTCAGCTGATTGGTCTGTAATTTGTGAAGTCCTTAGGGTCCCCTTTCTTATGAAATAAGATAATGTTTGCGTTTTACCATGGTTCTGTTACCGTTGACGACATCAGTCTCTGCGTATATGGGGTGGTAAGTTTTTTTTAGCACAATATCTTCCCCCTTCTCATCCTTCAACAAATCTATAGTTACCTTATTCTCTCCAGCTGCTTTCCTCCTTTTCATAGTTTCTAATGCTTTCTTAACTTTGTCCTTTGTGACTGGCAGAACGTCTGACATTATTTCCCTACCGCCAATCTCATTATTGTCCCGAGTTCTTTGGCTGCTGTAGAGATCAGTATCAGCTACTTTGCCTATCTTGTCCACATTCGTGATGACATTGCCCACCTTGTCCCTTAGCACATACATCTGAGTTTTGCCTATGCCCCATTTTCTCTTTACCGCTTTAAGGCTTCCCCCATTCTTTACACGATGCTCAAATATTTCATGTTATACTTATATCGGCCACTTTGTGCTTATTGATTAGCTCTGATGTCTCTGCCAATTCTATCTGGTCTGTTGGATTGGAAGCTTTCATACTTTGGTGTTTCTTAATCAAATCTTTCGTCTCTTTAGACAGCTTACCAGTATCCTCTCTATTCTACCCCCTACTTCTACAGCGCACTCAGCAACATTTCCCAAATTATGTTTCATTGCTTCTAGGCTAATGTCGTCATCCTTGGTTAGAGCTGAATATCTATTTTGTAGCTAAATCTTGAACTCTTCTGCCCTCCCCCTCACTGTTAATTCGTCGATGGACTTCTTCCTTACTAAACTCTTTCGTTTCTTCTTCAGATTTAGACTAATTCGAGATCTTACCATCCTCTGCTTTATTTCACTGCATCACACTTTCCCGTTTACCTATCCTGTGTAATGCCGGGGTTAAAAAACATTATGAAGTCTCTTTCATTTTTAGTCTCCCCGTTAGAAATTTGCCATGCCCACATCCCGTATGGCCATATAAGGCATGCATTCACGCATACTGTGGTGGTGCTGTGTCATTGGTCAAGGCTTCTCTGATGTCACACCGCCTCAGTCAAAATAAAGCCGCCACAAAAGCAGGACACATTTTGTTCACGACCCCCCTACAGCATGAGCCATTAAAATATTTCACCTTAATATTTGTCCATATTGAGCATGCTATGCTGGACAAGGAATATTCAGTCGGTCTTCGGCGCTTGAGATGCTTTGATGCACGGCATCTCAAACGAAGCGATGATGTCGTTAGGCACCATGTCAAAGCAAAACAGGTTGCTGCCGTCAATATAACTCAAGGCAAACACACAAATAGTTTATTCCAGTTTTTGTTTGGAATGCCACAGCTACTGAAATATGTGACCGCAGCCTGCTCCATTGCAAAACAAGTAATTTATTTATTTTTTTATTTGCTGTTCAACCTCTGTCGGCGAGTCTCAGTGATAGGGTGCTCGGCTGCAGAGTTCGAGAATGGGGGGTTCAATCGCGTTCATTTCGCAAGGCGCTCCTCTGCTGTGGAATTTGACTGCACGCAAAACCACCCCAGGTGATCAAGGACATCAAAGCCCGCCACTACATCATCCGTCATAGCCTATGCCGCTTTCGGGCGTTAAAATGTTTTTGTTTGTTATTGAAGGCTTCTGCGCATCTGAATTAGTGAGTAAATTTCACTACGCAAAATGCGCAAATGTTTGAGAAACATTTCTTCCCATTCGCCTAATTGTTATACTAAATATTACACAATACACCTACGTCAATATACTACACCGCTAGGAAAATAAAATCCCTTTTCGTATAAGTGCTACTGCCGGCTCCCGACAAAACTCGTTTCTGATCAGGGCAGCAAAATATAGCATCATATGTGGCTAACTATCAGCGTTTAGTTCAGGAATAAATATATCTTGATAGTAGCGAGATAAGATGAACTCTATTTGTTTCAAGGCAGTTAATTATATCCGGCACCTGTTTTGCAAGTAATCCAATATTTTGCTTCACATAAGGTTGCGTCAT
Organism: Amblyomma maculatum; assembly: GCF_055883805.1. Classification (NCBI taxonomy): domain Eukaryota; kingdom Metazoa; phylum Arthropoda; class Arachnida; order Ixodida; family Ixodidae; genus Amblyomma; species Amblyomma maculatum. The sequence continues at coordinate 3,598,997 of NW_028146738.1, read as the reverse complement.
GGCTCAATATTTACAGTGATGGAATCCTCAGCCTCTCAAAATTGCTTGCCAGAGCATGACAGTGCCCATGCGCACTGTTTCTATGATTTCCTTGCAGTGACTGATTCATAACTTTCACTTTAAAACTATTGAACAGTCGTATAAGGCACATGTATACTATTGAAAAAGCGATACGAAAAACAAAGCTGTCATTATGCAAGTGGTACACAACAAAAATATCAGGCCCATGAGTGCTGCACAGTGCAAGAAGTGAGAAAAACGACACCAGTCAATCTTTTGAGACCGGTGGTTGTGTGTCATATTTTCCTGAAACCCGCACTTTTTCTTTTCCTCTGCATTGGAGCATGGGCCAATTCCACGAATGTTTTTCTGCAATGCTGGAACATTCATCGCAGAAGGAATGTTTTCTTTGCCAACAAACCCACTGTAAACATAGAAGCAGACCTACACCGCGTGATTTGCTGCGATCGCCGCCGGCTAACTGTTACTATTCCATCATTTCTCCAGCTGCATCACGCAAGTACGAAGCATTTGAGAACGTGCTAAGATTGGTGCCCTCGTTGAAGAACTAGAAGCCGTTCATTGCATCGAAATCATCAAGGAAGAGGGTATATTATGGTGCGATATGTGGTGCAACAATGGGGACTCGTCAGATGCCACTTACTCTGAACTCCTTTAGGCCAAGAAAAGTTGCTGTCAGATATGTTTCATGTCCTCGGCGGGACTAACAAAGATTTGTAACAAACTATCACTGATAATATTTTGCTTATTTTCTGCGTTCGGCAACACTAAGAACAGATTTCTTTTCTAGTTAGTGAATACTTTTGCAGAGAGGTTTTGGGTTGGGTTTGAGGGGCACGTCTCAAAGCGACAAAGCGGCTCCAGCTATAAGAGATTTAGTGGAAGGCTCCGGGACTTTCGACCATCTGGGGCTCGGTGGACGCTTTTCGCCTCCATCGAGAAGCTGCCACCGAGGCTGGGATTCGGTCCCGCATTCTTGGGCAAACCACTCGAGCACCCTAACCACCGCGGCGGGGTTGCAGAAAAGTAAACAAATATAATAAATGCGCATATTGTAACATGATTATGTCTCCTACTTTTTCACAAAATGTTAGTCATAACAGTTCAAAGTCTGAAGGCGCTTCATAAGATCAGACATCATTTTATTCAAACAATAAATTATTTAGAAAACAATACATGTATTACGTAATAAAGCCGTCCTCGAAACTACTGTATTCCCCAACATGGCGGGTTGAAGGAGGCCCGAGAAATGGCTTCCACCTGCATTGAAAAAGGGTATTACATTTAGAAAAACACCCGATTCGAGTAGAAAGTTAACAACAATGATTAACTGCTTTCCGGGAGACGAAGTTGTCTTTTTTTCTACACATCCTGGTAGTTGTTTATTAGGCAACATGATTCTGCCTTTCTGGTGGTTTGGTTTGGGTTTTTTTTTTCTGAAAAAGGAGGGTGTATGTATACACCTAAAGTGTAAGGGTCATTCAATAGTCAGGCAACTTTCAGTTATCACATCTGGAGGCACACACTTCTTTGGCACAATACAGCACACCTAAGCTGGCTGATAAGCATTGCAGCATCGTACGTATTCGTGGCTAACAACCCTTGCCACTGCTGCTAGTGTGCCTCTGTCTCCATGGGAACAAAAAACAATAATTTCGGTTTGCACTACAAGGTTACTAGCAAATATAATCGGAAACGTCTCTGAGCCTGTACCCGAGCCCTGTAGGAGGACTGGGACTGTGGGTCCTTGCAGGCAGGCAATTTCTTCCAGTTATCCTTAGAGACAACTGGGGAAGAAGGCCCTACAAAATGAACCGAGCTACATGACGGATATGCTCAGCACCTTTCATTTTTTCGACGTTCAAAAGTGTTGTTGCTCTGCTCTCTCAGCATAGCCCTGCAGTTGCCTATAAGTTGATGGAGATATTCGATCTAGTGACTAGCCACCTGTGCCATTTTAGGCATTCATCGAACGTGCAGTGGTATCAAGTACATGGTGCTTTATTGATAAATTCATGACTAGCATTGGCTTCGCCCCCCCCCCCCCCATTACAGAAATCATAAAAAAAAATTAACTAAGTCTGCCTGATCAATTTCAGAATTCACTTCCTCCTTTCAAACTCTTGCATAATTTATTTTATTTATTCTCCATACCCTCAAATGACGAGGCATTATGAAGGGCATTGGGAAAACATAAAACAAAAGATGTAAGCGATATGGTATGCAGTATATAAGACGGTTGTGATTACTGATCTCGAGCCGGGCATCTCGAAGAGTGAAGTTGAATGGGCCTTAGCCAGCCTTGCTAAGAAAAAAGCTAGTGGAATTGATAGCATTCCAGCTGAGTTGCTTCAAAACCTCAACCATGACGATGCTGTATAACATTTTGTATGCATTAAGTCAGCAAATTTGGACAACCCTGCAGTTGCCACAGGATTGGAGCAGCTCAGTTTACATCCCCATTCCAAAGAAAGGCAGTGCTAAAGATTGTTCCAACTACCGCACGACCGCGCTTCTTTCGCATGCTAGCAAGGTTAAGTTGAAAATCCTCCAAGGTAGGCTGCAGCAGTATGTGGATTGCGAGCTTCCGGACGTGCAAGCTGGGTTTTGCAAGGGCAGAGGAACTAGAGACCAGATTGCCAACCTTCGCTGGATCACGGAAAAAGCAAGAGAGTTCGAGAAACACATCTACTTCTGCTTTATTGATAATGCGAAAGCGTTTGACTGCGTAGATCACAACAGATTGTGGCACGTTCTCCAAGAGATGGGAGTTCCAATTCACCTCATCTGTCTCCTCAGGAACCTGTATGAAGGGCAAGAGGCCACAGTCAGTTCTGGGCATGGTCTTACTGATTGGTTTCCGACTGAGAAAGGAGTGAGACAAGGCTGCATACTGTCGCCCTGCCTATTTAACCTATATGCCGAGTGCATAATGATGAAGGCCAAGTCTGGACGAGTCTTCAGCTGGAGTGAAGATTGCTCGGAAATGTATCAACAACCTTAGATATGCGAATGATACTACTTTAATGGCAGAAAGTGAAGTGGAACTCAAAAGACTTCTGATGCGCGTACAAGAAGAGAGTGAGAAGTTTGGGTTTAAACAGAACATTAAAAAGACAATGATCATGGCGTCTTACTCTATAAAGTCCTGCAGCATCAAGGGACAAGAAGTGGAAGCTGTGACAGATTTTCTCATCTTGGGCTCCAAGATCAACCCAGAAGGAGACTGCAGCCATGAAATTAGGGGATGCCTGCTTCTGGGAAACAGAGCCATGGCTAGCCTTAACCGCCTAGTAAAGAGCAGAGACATTGCACTGCCAACCAAGATCTGTATAACTCGTGCTATGGTCTTTCCAGTTGTGATGTATGGATGCGAGAGTTGGACTGTGAAGAAGGCTGACCGCAGAAGGATTGACGCGTTTGAATTGTGGTGCTGGCAGAGACTCTTGAGAGTTCCTTGGATGGCCAGAAGATCAATTCGCTCGACATTGTAGACCATAAACCCTGACTGCTCATTGGAGGATCAAATTCTAAGGTTAAAGCTCAGCTACTTTGGTCATCTGATGAGAAGAGAGGAATCGCTGGAGAAATATATATTTCATGTTGGGAAAGGATGAGGGTCACCGGAGAAGGGGTAGGCAGCGAACGCGATGGTTAGATGGCATCCTCTAGGCGCTGCAGAAGAAGTTATGTGATGTTAGGAAAATAGAGACCGGAAAGCGTGGGGTGATATGGTCCATAGAGTCACGAAGAGTCGGACACGACAGAACGACTAAATTTAACTGAAGCAGCAAGTACACATAGATAAACCTAGAGATAACTGGGAAAAAAGGCCCGACAAAATGAACCGAACTACATGACAGATATCTATGGCACCTATTATTTTTTCGACGTTCAAAAGTGTCGTTGCTCTGCTCTCTCAGCATAGGCCTGCAGTTACCTATTAGTTGGCGGAGCTGTTCGATCTAGTTATTAGCCACCTTTGTTATTTTACTCATTCATCACACGTGCAGTAGTTTCAATTATATGGTGCTTTATTTATATATTTGTGACTAGCATTGCCTTCGGCATCACAGAAATCATTAAATATTTAACTAAGTCTGTCAGGTCAATTTCAGAATTCACTTGCTCCTTTCAAACTTTTGCGTAATTTATTTTTATTTATTTATTCTCCATACCCTCAAGCGACGAGGCATTTTGAGGGGATTGGGGAAACATAAAACAAATGAAAAATGTATAAGAAAGCGGCAAGTACACATAGTTAACCTTCGAGAAAAATACAAATGTTCAAAGACAGCAGAAAATATTACACATAACAACTGACAAATGTATCACAAAGCCGAAAAAACAGTAATGAAGAGAAAATCCGATACAAGAACACCTAACACGTGACGTTGCATAAAATGACCCTCATCAGAGATAGACAATAATCAGCATAATCTGTCCAGCAAGCCAAGGCTGCTTGAAGGTGGTTCCACTCTATTGATGCGCGAGAAATAAAACTACACTAAAACACTTAGCTGCTGTCGTAGAGTCGCAAAACGTTGTGGGCATACACGTATATCTCCCTGACATGCATCTGCCTTGCATGTCATCTTGTTTTTTGTCAGCTGTGTGTGGCACCTAATAACTGCTGACAATGTTTACAGTAAAAGGTGCCTGGCTACCTTTGCAATGCACCAAGAAAGCACTAAATTTCTTTGTCACGAGGGAACCAACAGTGACACTGGTCTTTGCTTCCACTGAGCGCAGTTGCAATCCAAAGAACAGTAAAAAAAAGTAAATACATTTGCAAGAAGGCTATTTCATATACAAAACAATTTATATTACTCTAACTACTATGATTCCCCCCTCTCTCATATGATTTCTAGTAAACACTACAAATGTAGCATATTACGTACACTCGATGCAAACTCAACTAGTAACTCCCCCCTCCTATTCTTAGAACCAATGCCATAGTCACCTACTGCCAGGCTTCTGCCTGCTTTTTCCCTACCTTGGCATTGATGTCGCCCATTAGTACAGTATACTGCGTCTTTACTTTTTTTGCGGTAAGTACAGTGGTGGCGTAGCGGTAAAACATCCGCCTCGCATGCAAGAGAGGCAAAAAGAGCGGGGTTCAAGTCCCAGTGCCGCACGACTCTCCACCAAAAAAAAAAAAAAAGAAATCCGCATGTCGATGGAATTGCATAAACAGGTTTGGGGTGCAACCATGCCGGTGAACACCTCCGGCTACGCACTCCCTCACCAGAACAGGAGTTCGCCACCCTGGTGCAGTAATTGGTCGCAACTTCTCTTGATTAGTTCCATAAAACCGCAGACATTTACCTGTTCTTTTCTTCCTTTTCTTTTTTCCCATTTATTTGTGATAGCATACCTCCAAGGCCACAGTGTACCTTTTTTTTTTTCATTTTCTTCATTTCTTATGCAGTCGACAACTGGAGGGGTAAATGTAGGGGTCAAAACAATTTTTTCATTCAAGAGCTGTCCCTCTTTGCAACAAAATCACAACATTCAAATAACAGACATACCCCAAAACAGCACAGGTCTCGGCTTGCTCAGCATTAAAAATCTATATTAAGCACATCGCACCAGACCGCATGGTGCAGATGGGGTTACTGAAGAGGATCTCTTTGTGGGCTAGAAGGTTTGGTTTGGTTTGTGGGGTTTAACGTCCCAAAGCGACTCATGCTATGACAGACGCCTTAGTATAGAAGACCCCGCGAGTTTCGACCACCTGAGATTCTTTAACGTGCACCGACATCATACAGCACATGAACGCCTTGCCTTTCACCTCAACCGAAAAGCAGCCGCCGAGGCCAGGATTTAATCCCGCATCATTGAGAACATTAGTCGAGCGCTGTAACCCCTGCGCCACCCCGGCGGGGTCATTTGTGAGCTAAAAGATGTGAGGTGCAGGGTTATGAGAGTAAATGGAGGTAATGAAAGGTGTGATGGCAGGCAGCCTAAGAATGAGGTGAGATGCACGAGGAAGGAGGAATATGATGTCGGGACAGATATGAGTGCTGCACTTACTGCGCGGTGTGCAGGGCAGCCCATCAAGATAAGTATGCAGCGGACTTACACCCAAGAATGGTCATGCTGCTGTTAGGACGTCTCGTGTTAAAGTCGCCCAAATAAATGAGCTCCACCCCCAAAGAATCAGCAAAGCGAAAATTTGCATCTAGCCAACAGTATGTAGCTACATTTCGGCCATAACACTATTCTCACCCAATTAAAACAGTATACATGTCTCTTGAAGGGTGTTGATTTGCACCACATTTTTTTTGCTCGTGCATTTTCTTGGGCTGGTTAAAATCTGCAAATAATTTCACATACAAGAGGTACTTTTAGATAAAGTATGAAAATTTTGTGTCTTGTTTGGAGAGAGCATTGTTAGTAAACATTATATCCCGTGGAAAATCTTTCTATCTTTCAACATCATTGAGTCACGGAGAGCTGCAATAAGGCCTAAATGAGCACTCTAGGAAAATTTGGATGAAAGTTACGACTTGTCAAACTTGCCAAGGAAAAATGACATTTCGGTGATTAAGACGAATGCTTTTGATTATTCCAAATATTTTGGCCAAAAAAGAACTCCTTTAACCCTTTGAGTGTCAAATATCCTGAAAAACTACAGCACCTGTGTCAATTTTTTTTTTTTTTGTGCGATATGCGTTTAGCGCAGTACCCGTACTGCAAAAATGCCACAGGACGGAATGCGGCCACAGTATCCATATGGCAAAAACAGTCAGATGGTTAAAGTAAGAAACACTGCATGTGCATTTATCTTTTCAGCGATAAATTATGGCGACAGTGTTACAGAGCCGGAGATACCGCTTCAAAATGCTGACTTTCAAAAATGAAGTTTGAAATCTGGAAAGAAAATAACGTTTTAGGAAGGTTTTTCAAGCACCGCGGCTAACAGCAACTTATTAAAGTGAGTTACAAATAGTTTCTGGTGTGGATGCACCATTTCCCATCAAGATAATTTTGGGCTTGGCACAGCTAGGATCCCGCCAGCACTCGAGCAGGAACACCTATGACACTCACCTGTCCATACTGAAGCCTCCCGCGAGTGTCAACTACACCGAGCATGTTGCGGGCACAGTCCACGGGCACCGCGATGCCGATCTTGTACCGGAGGCCCGCTGAAAATTTTATAGAACAAAAACAGCAGGGCTGACCACAACCACGCCGACACTGCTATCACGTCAATGACCAGACTCACACGCACATAGTAATAGCTCAGTTGGTTATGTACAAATAAATATGTACACTTTAATTCATCTATTTCCACTCCTGTTAGTGTTTCATCTGGCCTTCCGCAAGGTTTCATTTTAGGTCTGCTTCTTTTCTTATCATATATTATCGACCTTCCATGTTGTGTATCTGTAAAGATTCGTCTTTACGCTGATGACTGCATCTTATATCCCGACATTAATACACCACTTGACTATGAAATACTTAACGACTCATTTGCAAATTTTTGTAGATGGTGCAAGGAATGGCAAATGAATATTCATTTCTCTAAAACCGTTTCCATGTCATTTTCTAGATGCCCATCTCCATCACATTTCACGTACAGTTTTCACAGTTATGATTTAGAACGTGTCATGGAATACAAATACCATTTCTCTCATGACATCTCATGGTCCAAATACATTGACATCATATGTAACAAAGCTTTTAAACATCTCAGATACCTCCATCGTACACTGCGTAAAGCCCCAAAGGATACCAAACTGCTCATATATAAAACACTTATCCGCCCCACTCTTGATTCAGGCTGTATTGTATGGAACCCTTCTACGAAATCCGATATCAAAAAATTAGAATCAGTTCAAAAGAAATCAGTACGCTTCATCTTCACAACTATGGCAGAGATTTTTCCCCTTCCTCCCATTATACAGATTTAGGTCTCACAGCCCTATCATCTCGCCGTCAAAGAGAATGTTTGAAGTTTTTGCACATACTCGTTCACTCTAAGCGCCTTCCATCACTAAATAATTATTTGAACATTATCAAGCCTTCCATAACTAAGTTCCCATAGCCTGAATCTCATCCCTTTCTTTTCCCGCACTGGGACATTCAAACACAGCTTCTTTCCTCTGACCATTTAACCCTGGAATTCGCTGCTGGAAACGTCCGCTCGCTACCAATTGAAGAATTTTTGACAGCCATTGCTTCCTAGTGCCATTTTTTATTTTATTTTTTTCTTTGATTTTATATGTTTGTATTTTCTTGATACACGCCATTGCTTCCTAGTGCCATTTTTATTTTATTTTCTTGATACACTTTTCTTCGTTTGCCCACTCCTGCCATAGCCTCATCGAGGCTGCAGTATGTACAAATAAATAAATAATAAGGAATAATGTCCTAAATCGACCCACGCTATGAGAGATGCTGCAGTAGAGGGCTTCAGAGTAATTTCAACGAACTGGAGATTTTTAGCATGCACTGACATCGCACAGCACACGTATGACACTTTGTTCTGCCTCCATCAAAATGCAGCCACCAGCGGTCGGATTTGAATCCGGGCACTCCCGTTCAGTAGTCTGGCATCGTAAACACTGCACCACCGCATCGCATATAATAGTAAACTTGCATACACATGCTCGGTTATCACTAACTACAGTTCCAAGCGAGGGTTACAACCACTGGCCTTGGTGGCATATAAAGATTAGCAATGCCAAGGTTAGGTGGTACACTTAAACCCACTTATAACGTTATTGAAGTGCCACGGAAATATGATTGTTATAACCAAAATAGGCCGAAAAAACAAACAAAACGCTATAAACTATGCATTTAAAGGAGACGAGGTAGCTTACACTTTTTATTTCATAGAGGAAAGAAACCCATAATCCATAAGCTTTACTGTTTCACTGTAATCTTGCCGCCATCGTTCAGCAAGGAATCCAACTGGTGAACATAGTGCAGTGGAAGGTTCTTAGTGTGACTGCTGCGATGATAGCCTCGTCTGTCAGCTCTTCATTTCTCGCAACTCTAGCGTCGGCATGTAAAAACTCCTTTTCCCAATGTGTCGCTGTCACTACCACTCACTGTAGACCAAAATTCGGTCATCATTGTGTCAGCAGGAGCTTCGTAACCTTCCGCGTCGCCGGTGTCTCCAGCAAAGCTCACTTTCCTGAAGCAGTTCATGATGGTGGAGGAGCTTCTACTCATGCTCCAAAAATGAACTGCAGTGCCATCAGCAGCGAGATCTTTAAGTCTGGCGCAGGTCAGCATTCTCAGACAGAAATATCGAGGTTCAGCGCGAGCCTGCTCAAAACACGTCGATAATACAAAGCGCTGAAGCAGGCAATCACGCCTACATCCATAAGGCTGCAAGCCTGCAGTGGTGTTAGGTGGGAGGAAAAAAACTTCCACATGCGAGAGCTTCTGAGATGTTTGGTGTGCAGGGCAATCCGCCTTTTGCGCGAGTTCTATGCGCATGCGCGAAGTCCCAGCGGCGACTGGTGGAAACATATTTGACGCCGTCAACGACGTTTCTCGTCGCCGCCAGTGCACGGGAGCTGGCGGCACGGTGCCCGTCGCAGGCTTGGCAAAGCGATACCAACCACATCTGCCCTGTATGGTTCCCACTCTCGAGACGTGCCGGGGTGCAAGACGCGGTTTTTCAGGTTCCCTTCGGCGAGCCGCGACGAACAACGACGTGAAGCTTGAATTAGGGCTATCAAGCATCAAGATGTGAATGGGCAACCTCAGAAACAGACTCCGTACACTGTGCGAAAAACAATTCGTTACAGGTATTTATGCATCCAAAGGAAATGTGCATGATGAAAAGTATCTACTGGAGTTAGCACCAAGCCTTTAACCCAACAGTGACAGCCACAATGAGGATTTGTTAGATGCATGTTTGGTTTATGAGCGACGGGGCCTGATCGCTTTGTATTTTGTCGTTTGTTTTCTTTATGTGCGAAGGGGCCGGGTAGGGCAAGGTAGGGAATATGCTAGACTGTAATATTTAGGATGTTTAACCGCGACTGCCACTTGACTAACAAGAAAAAAAATACGCCGTTTTTATGATGCACCGCCGTTCGCGAGCCGAGTCGTTGAGCTAGGTCGTGAGGCTTGCGGACGGCGGTACATCACAACAAACGCTGTTATTTTTTGTTAGTCAGGCGGCAGTCACGATGCTAAATACTAAATATTACAGTCTAGCGCACAAAAGCCGCCTGCGATATTTCCGCTATCTGGCCCTATCGCACATAAAGAAAACAGACGACAAAATACATCGCCATGCATCAGGCCCCGTCGCGCATAAAGAAAACAAGCACTGAACAAATCCTCATTGCAGCTATCCCTGGTGCGTTACGGGCTGGGTGCGAACTCCATTAGGTACTTTTCATCATGCATGTTTCCTTTAGATGCATACATACCTGCTATGTCTTTGTTTTAGCCCCTCGGAGCATATGACGCACTTGACACTCTTGCACAACGCAGTGTTATTTTTTTCTTTTACCTTACAAGCTCGTCTTCGTTCCCGCCAAAGCATTCAAATTTTGTTCCTTCGGTGTACGCAATCAGTTGCACGTTGTTAGGAAGGTTGAAAGTCGTCGCCCTCGTCCAAATGTCTCCAATGGCACGGAAACCACCGGGTACAAATGAGTCTCCTGGAGGGTTCATGCTCGTTCTCTTGCGGAGTGGAGCGCTCTGGACGTAGAACAGCATTGGTTCCTGACCGACAAGCGCATCAGATGTGTAGGAGACGCACATGTGTCTCCATGCAGTGGTTGATTCTACAGAAATCGCTGTGGTGGCAGAAAGGTTGTGGATCATTTCACATCCGTTCTACACATCCGTTCACATCCGTTCTACAGTGCTGAATCATCCATTGCCAGAAAATAGCCGTGCGTTTCCTGCAGGTGTGCATTCCGGCCGGGACAATGCTCTGTTCAGGGGGTGTGGATAAGTGCCTCTCAGCCGAGCTTCGTAGATGAAATCCTATAGCTGCACGCTTGTAGACGACGCCCACTGCACCATGCCGGCGCCGCGGTGACCGCATTGTGCTCGGTAACTCGACGCCCCACGCATATGCGCCGCTCATAAGTCAGAGGAGACGATTCCACCTAGCTCTGCAGCATCAACAAACCCCTGGCTGCTTTGCCCTTTGAAACCCCCCCCCTCTCTCTCTATCTCTGCCTTCGCACTCTCTTTTCGACTTTTTTTTACAATAAATATAAGTCGGTCATGAATCTCCACACTGAGAGAGTCTCGTTCTGTCACGTCGAACACAGCCCGCACCATGGCCCGCGCTACTCGCTCTTACAATATGAAGATAGTGTAGCGACTCGCGTGGCATGCGTCCGGCACGTGCCGAAAAAAAGGAAGCAGCGTCGGCACGAGAGCTTAGGAACGCTCGCGACCTTCACCTCAGCCGGATGTCGCCGTCGTCACTGCTTCAGCTTCTCCTTAAATAAATGTGACCGCGGTCGCCCCTGCCTGGCGATCTCTACATTTGTGGTGACCAGGAGAACCGAGCCTTCACCCCGGTGGCATCCTAGGATGGCATATTGGCAAGGCCCGGTTTTCGACCTTCCGCTTCCAATGTTCCGCGGCCTGCAGGCGTTGGCGGGTGGTTCGCTCAACTGGAGGCTGCAGTGTACCAGAACTGCATCACCATCTAGCAGTTCAAGCATGCAGTCCTCTCCGAAATTTTACCACCTGACATCCTCTGCCAGCTTGCCTACCCCGCCTCGAGTTGCCGGCCATACGATGAGCTGCGTGCTGCCGTCCTGGCGTACTTCAACGAAAGTTACTGCCCGCTGCTGCTCTACGACGCGGTAGACCCACTTTCGCCGCCGCCAGCATCCGCAACCTCACCAGCATCACTCGTCTACGGCTGCATCCTCGGGGCACAGCATGCCGCAGCTGTCTCCGGCCAGCTCCCTGCCACTCCCGCCTAGCGCATTCGGCCTGGCTACTCTCCCACATGTATCTATTGTCTACTACACAGTAAGCGCAGCCTCAGCTGTTCCGTCCTCCTGTGCCGTCACTTACACTCCCGTTATACAAGTGGCAAGCTTTGCCGTCATTCAAGTGCTGGCATGTAAGTTGTGTGAGGCAGCAGCACCAGACTTCAGCACGTGCCTTGATTTCTCCCACCAAGCATCCTGCTCATTGTCTGCGATTGCCCTCCATCGCGATTGCACATCAGTGGGCTCCGCAGCCACCTCGCTCGAACACCACGCGCTATGCGACGCAACATCTCTGGTTCGTGTCACAGAGCCTATGGCAACTCATTTTGCATCTGTTGTGCACCTCCCACTTTTCCAAGCCCCTATCAGGCAACAACATGTCAGCTTATGCCTACCGCAAGTGACCCGTGTGTACGTACATCACTGCCCACAGCCGCTGTCGTCGTCACCGCTTCAGCTTCTCCTCAAATAAATGTGGCCGCAGTCGCTCCTGCCTGGCGATCTCTACAATACTAGTATATGCATGCGTTATGAGTGGATTGTGAAAACGCTGAAACATTCCCCCATACTGCGTGAACATGAAACTGCAATTACTGTACTTTCAACCCCGAAGGCAAAAAAAAGAGGGTGAACTTTCGCTTTCTACCTGCGTTGGTATGGCCATTTCGCATGGTGCTCTTTCGTGTCGTCTGCTACACTGCCATCCAATGTGTTCCCACCGCTTCACGCATGATGACGCCACATCCTCCCATAAAAGACGGATTGTCGAGCACCAATGCCCTCTTCCTACCATCGCGCTGCATCCGCTGATCAAACTCAACCAGCTACTCGCGGACAAGTTCGCGTCATCCATGCTTTTCCGTTGTGATGGTACCGAACCGGGACCCTCGCGACACCACGAAAACAGCGGGGATTCCTGGATTTCCCTAAGACTGTGACAAAGACGGGGTGCTTGCCGCTGCCGTCCATGTTAGCAGACATGAAAATGGTCACGTGCATCCTGCTTTGCTTGCCACCCTTACGAGGAATCGCCTTTGGCAGCATGCACCTTCGACGGTAGCATCTGCAAAAATGGCTGTCGCATCCCCATCATACAATTTGTGGACAGCGTATGCTTCTTGGATGCAGAGAAGCGTTTCCTCAAGCCATTTCTGCCTAGCGTCTACACCAAGCGATCTTGCCTCGCCCACAGCTGCCTTGTAGACGATTTCATGTCTCTCCTTGATACGTTGAATCCAAACACCCCCCCCCCCCCGTCTGGAAATCAGTGCTGCACAGGAAGTATGCGAAGTTCTTCTGTTCACTAAAATCAGGCCACCAATCAGCAGGTTTGCTGCATAGGCACTCAAGAACCACTGGTAGAGGGCCTGTTCTAAGCTTTAGCGTGCCCCGTATAGAACCCTTTCTCAGCCGTCATCCATTTCATGGGTAGCACTGGAATCTGTTCCGTTATCAATCTTGAGCAGGTTGCGGATGATTGTCGATACTGTCGTTTGCATCAGGCCGTATTTGCGCACCAAGGTGCACACTTGCGCCGTCCTTGTGCTCCCGTACAATGTTCAGCTTAACTTCTAGTATTGCCATTCGCTTCCTTTTCTGCTCTTCCTCAGAACGGCAGTGCCTATTAGCGTCTTACGCCTTCCCTCCTCCTCAGCGTGAGGAAGCACTCCGTCCTCCCTCATGTCTCTGCAGCATGCAAGCTTCCCCGGCGCACCCGGCCAACACAATGGCTTGACGCGCTCTGTCCAGATCTTTTCTCTGTCTTCAGGATCAGCATTGTCAGCGTCTCTGCGTAAACGGGTGATTGTGTGACTGCCGCATTTCCGCGTTTTTGTCTACTTTTTGTGACCATATTTTATTGTTATAACCAATAATGTAAAATGACACCATTGTAATAAGTGGCTTATTTTACCACACAACACAAGCCAATCTGACGCTGCAGCGGCTGCCCATTATTATATCTGATATACTATCAAAACCGCCATTGTTATAAATGGGCTTGACTGCACCCCTTATTTGGCAATAGCAAAAAGACCAGTTGACAAAATCATTAGGACATTCATCACTGCTACCACCTGAATGCCAAGCTTGTTGTGGTCTAACCGCTATAGTTACTGCCTGTGGACCTAGCTCCTGCAACATCTAGAGGCATGGAAATATTCGAACCTTCTTAACATCCAGAAACTAAGAATTCATTGTTCATCTAAACTCAAGACAAAACACTGACATTAGTAATTTGCTCTTGTCACGTGGTTTAACTTGCTTTTTACTCAGAGTATGGACAACTAGCATGCAACCATGCACAGTAATGTCACGCATTGCATAAAACTGCCATGTTGACAGCAAGCATGTGGGTCCAAAACCAACTGCAGCTACGTCATGCTGCAGTTGACGGATTTGAGGCTGACTAGCGGCGATTATCTTGCTTCAACCACTGTGATAAGAAATGTTGTGCACGCAGAAGTGACCCAGCTTGTGGAAGGTAACAGAATGAATGAAGTTGTGGCCCACGTGCACAGCTGAAGCTGCTTAGCCAGTAACTGCTTTGATCGCTTTCACTCTGTCAGCTATAACCCATAAACTACTTATCTCAGTCCATATAAAGAACAAAAGTGTACAACGGAAACATTGGTGCAGTGCGGCCCTCATGCAAAGGCATCTAATGGTATGGTTTTTCAGAAGAGCGTGTTGTCGGGCTAGTTGGTTCTGCATAGTATATAAGAGAAATGCGCAACAACTTGGACAGGACAGGCGCTCGTGAACTGTTGCATGCGTTTCTTCCTGTGTCTTGTCCAAGTTGTTGCGCATTTCTCTTATATACTAGTATGGTTTTTTATTGATGCCTCTGGTTTGTGACAGCGTTTGGCCCATCATATGCCCTGCCATCCGGCAACAACAATGCTCAAGGGCTCAACAGGGGTCAGATCCAACGATGGTCCTGTTTGTGAACAGATTTCATTCGCCACTCCTAATTGGCTGACTGCTGTCATGTTCGGCATGACGTCAAATTTCCAGAGGTGGCTCCGCGCTTTTCGTTGACGTCACGGAGCCCGGCCACTGCTTCGATAGGAGCAGTTCTGAAAACCGGTGCAGGAGGCTCGGAGAGTTGGCTCGCTTCAATATAGAACCGGTCTGTGCACGCAGTTTGTAAACAAGGCGCCGTGTATGCATCGTTTCCTTTTCGCTGCGCTTTGCAGCCGCAGTCAAAAGAGGTGGCAAAAGGAACAAGATGATGCCTTCTGCATGTTTTAGGAGGGTTTGCAGCCAAACCAAGCTGACGAATTAAGACAGTGGGGCTGTGCCGATCGTGAAGAGAAGTGGGGATGAAGGGGTAGCGCGAGCTGCGCATTTGGCGAAGGCGCTGCTGCCAAAAGTGAAGGTGATCTATGCACTTCTGTTACTACTTTGTGATCGGGAGCTCTCTGTTGATAGAAAGGCAGCCATTAGGCTCCCGCAGTGCAAATAATTCGCATCGATAAGTGTGCGGGCTGTGTTTTTTTTCCACTTTCTACATCTGCGGATAGGGAGAAGATGGTGACCAACGTCTGTAATATGGCCGGATTCCCAGTGTCATCAGCTGCATTCTCATCATACTAACAGCCATTCATAAATATTTCACACGCACTCATAAAGCTCGAGTGGCTGGCAAAGCTGTGCACGCGGCCTCGCAGCATAGGTAGGTGCCCAGGTAACGCAAAATGTCATTGAAACGTTATCTGAATGCCCACAAATGTCAGAGAGCAACGTTGCCTGATTGTTGCTAATGTCACTATTTTTGATCACCAGATAACGTTATGCATTAATGTTTCTACAACGTTCTGAAAACGTTGACGTTATGTTATTTCAACGTTATACCAACAAAAAATGACGAAAGAAACGTTGCCTGTACATTACTTTAATGTATTCTAAACAATGCATGCGGTACCTTGCTCAAGGAGCTTCTAGGCAAAAGCTACATAACCCGCATCATCTGTTCCTACCAGACAAGGTGCAGCCATAGCTGATGAATCGTGCATGAGTGCGTTCTGCCTTCCTGAAGTGACTAATGTATGCTTATATGTCGACAAGGCACCGACCAAAAGGCAGTTACGCAGTAATCGTGGTCTGCTGACTGCTGACCGGTCACTTGAATGACACAGCCAGTGCAAAAATTACGTCAGGTGCACATGTGAGATCATTTACACAATTTATTTGGCATGATTGTACATCTGTTGAGTCAGCAATTCCAAGAAGAGACGAGCAATCAAATAGCTGCCAGGTCATCCATTCCATGAATTAGGCCACTAAATTAAAAGAACAAAAACACGAAAAGATTATTATTCAGCCAAAATTCAAGACAGCACTTACAAAGTAATCAGACATCTAAAACTAAATTTGCAGGACCAGAATTACTTGTGTGTGGAGCGTGCCAATATTTATTGGACAGATAGTACAAAAATAAAGAACACCAGGACACCCACTGAATTTCCGCGTTTAAAACCATCAAAATTACAGCTGATGCAACATTGATGGCCTTACACTATATCCTAGAAGTTTACTTTTATGTCCCATAGGTTTTGCCTATGCTGTTCCATATGATATGCTGGTAAGCTAAGTGACTGTGACAAGTCCAGTTTTTGCACAGCTTGATGCACAAGTAGACTAAATGATAGTCCAGCTTCCGTACACAGCATAACAGACCTACCGTTTTTTGCAGCGTGCTGGTGCGTGGTGAAAATGGTCGCCAATGTCATGTCTCATGTCCACTTCCTTGCCCAACAGGCAAGACTGCCGGAGGGCCACTGCGCAAACAAAACAATATCACAGACTTAGGGCAGTAAACCTAGACAATGATATTTACTACAAATTAACAAAACCCATTACATCTGTTATGAACTGTGAACACGCTTATGCATACATTTAATTGTGCATCTCAATCTATTATACGACTCAATGAATCCACACCATTTGCACAAGGTTCTTCAGAAGCCCTGAAATGATCAAAAGAAAAAAAATTAGAAAGTACATTAGAACGCAGCAGCAAAAATGGACTGCTGGCCAGAATTTAAAAACTAGCCAAATATACATTTGTGCCAGAATAAAACCACAAATATAGAGCTATAACGTGCACTGCACAGTAAAATGTTGCTTACAACACCCACTACAAGCACAAGGCAAGTTTTTACCTTGGATGCCGCTTTCTGCTTGTGCTGCTGGGCTCACTGGTACTTGTGCTGGTCTCGGTGGAGGATGGCCAACGAATGGTAGTTGCTTGGCTTGTTGTGTAGGAACTGTAGATGGTAGGCGATGATTATCGCAGCTTTCATCGCTTTCACTTTCCTCACAAACAAAAAGAGCCTTCTGTTTCCTTTTTTTTTGTTGGGACGTTGCTGCCGTCTTCATCCGACACTGCAGTTAAAAATGTTTCAATTCAGTTATTTCAATAGTGGCTTGCTAAAGTAACATTCACAAATATAGCAGCAAAGCAAATGGAATATGCATGATTAAAATCGAAAGTGTAAACATATCAGGCAAAAACATTTTAGCAGCAAAACTGGACTCGTACTTCCATACAACGCCTTCTTGGTGGGCTTTCTTGGCCTTTTTGTCAGCCGTTCCTCATCAGTTGTCAAATCTGACACCTCTTCAGCTTTCTTCTCTCTTCTTTTTGCGTCAGCATATGTTTCAGCAAGCAAAGAGTTCAGTGTAGAAAGATTAAATGACACGGCTAAAGGGAAACTGAATGAAAATAGTAAGCAGACCCGTGAAAAGGCAACGTTCACAACTGCTTAGCAACAATATTATTGAAATAAGTGCATAACAATATCACTTATAACAGGAACCTTGAGCCAATGAGCAACAAACACGATTACTGATAAGAGTCATTAAATTAAGATGATGGGTGATTATTTCACCATTTTGGCTCAAAAGTTCTCCCCTCTGGCAGTGCTTAACTTATGTGCATCGTTGCCTTTGTACACTGCCACAACCAAGAACCTAAAGCTCCAACAGTACCCTACAATCACAATACTATCTTGTGACAAAAAAAATGACGTACTAGTCTCGCCTAAGATTCGGCATTTGTGTGCAATCCATTCTTCTCCAGGCTCCTCGCAGTCTTTTATAGCGCTTGGGCAACGAGACGGGGTTCGGTATGGCGGCCATAATGTTTCCCCATTCTGCACCCAGAATTTTGGGGACGGCAGCAAATCCGTCCGCACTGCTGAATTCGACGATGTAGAACATCCTGCAAGAATATAGCGCAGTTAGCATAACAAGCACTAGTGCCAAGTCAAAGGCATTATTTTCTAAGTGCCTCTGTTGAAGAGACACTACTGAGTTGCACTTCACTGCTCAAGTTTCCAATCAATGAGGGTCAATTTATGGTGAGTGTATTTTGCCAGCAGCTGAGCGAGATGCATGTCATTGAAACTAGTTTTCTTTGCACACTTATTGCTGGCGTTTCAGGAAATTAAATCGCTGCAAACACTATCTCCTACTTGGTATGGGCTAGAAATTTTCATCAACAAAAAGATTACTGCTGATTTCTAAAGTAAAAACAGCGCAACACAGTCGTGGCGAAGAATTGCAGCATACTTAACTTCTAACTATTTTCAGTCCACGCAGATCTCTCTCTCTCTCTCACACACACACACACACACACACACACAAAAGCGCCAAAATGCTAAACCGGAATGGCAAAGGGCGCACACATACACTGAGCAAGTTAGCGAGATGGCTGGCTGGTGGCCCCAACCGGCGGCCTGTGGGCTATCAAACTAGACGTATTTTCAGTCACGCTTCGAGCAAACGATTAATGATGATGCGGCTCTTGCCACGGGCGTGACAACTTAGGCGTTAGCGTGACACTGTCACGGTGACCACACCGCCAAAGAGGCAAAATAATTTCAGCATTTGTCTCCTGATCAGAACACAAGCAGCTCTGCTGAACATCTGTGATGAAGGGCAGCGCAGCACTGTTCTGCTGCGAAAATGCATGGCCAGTCGTTAATGACAAAGAAATTCATGATTAACAAAGCAGCAAGGAATAAACAGAAAACGCGTGGCGCATCCAATGTGGTTCCAGATGCGGCAGTCTGAGATATGCCTACAAGCTGTGAGCGATGAACAGTGCATGCAGTCTGAAGATTGAGTTCGCACTGAAATGCGGCTGCGAATTCGGCACGAAGGCACTCAAAGTCAAACTGCACACGAGCACAGGCAAGTGGCAAGACAAGGGATAACGTGCGAAAACGCTCCATAAAGCCCCACAAGAGCCATGTCGTCGTGTTTCTTTTGTCCCGCCATATTGAATGTGGTGCCGCCTGAACGCAGCAAAATAATATGAAATAAATATTTATTAATTTATGCTAATGTTCAAGCTTAGTAATTTACTGCGTGAAAGTTCTTTTATTTGCAAAGAATTGTTTATTTATGGTTATTTATTACATAAACACTTTCGTTGCCCAAGACAAGCAATGTATGGCACACAAACGAGGTGTAGTCGAGCCAAGCTCAAGTCCAGCCAGTGTGTGTTCACATCTCACGGGTATATCACGGGTAATGCTTGTGTAGCAGTGCAGAAAAGTGGCTTTTTCTCCTGAACACGCCTTATAATGTTGTATCAGCTTTGCGCTGTTATAACCCCGATACTTGTTCGTAGCTGAAGCAAGTGATCATACTGCTCATTCGTCGATGACCTTCAGTGCATCATGATGCGTACCGCTCGTGTTTGCAAGTAAAGCTGTGTCTACCAGCGATGGAGAGGACATAGTGGTGTATCATTGATGTTGGAAGAAGACAGAAATTCTGATGCAGGGCAACCGAAATAGCAGCACTTTGCCAATCTGATAGCCCTGCTGTACAGCAGTCCCTTACAAGCTGAAACTTAGCTACTGCCGAGGAACATTTTGAGAGGGTGGTGTTTCACAGCAGTGAGTCCAGTGCTAGTTACCATAGCAATGACGATAAAGAATTGGTTTCTCCATTGTGCCCCGTTGATCCACCGCCAACTGGCGAAGTTGCCGAGTCTCAAGAACAAATTCTACAGCAGTATTCATGCAGCAGTGAGCTCCGCGATTTTTCGTCAAGCGAGAGTGAGGTGGATTTAGCTCCGGCTTTGCATGACCCACTTCGTTCATGAGCTGTAGATAACAACATTTTTGCCGCTCACATCACTAAGCTGCTGAAAATTCTGCAGCCGCACCACCCAGACCTCCCTTCTGATGCCAGAACACTGCTGCGGACGCCTCATGCCAGTAGTCACCAGCATGGGAAGTGGCACTTACTGCTTTTTTGGCGTCACTGGAAACCTCATTCAGCAACTAGAAAGTGGAGCCATATCAGTGAACGCTTCAGTGATTTCCCTGACGATGAACGTCGATGGTGTGCCCTCATCTAGGAGTTCGTCGAAACAGTTCTGGCCTGTGGTTGTGCGGGCCGAAGAAAGGTCGCGAAATGAACCTTTCCTTGCAGCTCTCTACATGGGGGACTCAAAACCCGAGAGTGTTCACTTTTAGAGCTTGGACTGCACCATGGTGAAGCTGTGTTCCCTAGTGATTGCTCATGCATTTGTTTGCGACATGCCTGCGTGGGCATTCCTTAAATGTACCAAGAGACATGCAGCATACTATGCATGCGAAAAGTACATTCAAAAAGGCATGTACTCTGTAGAGCATAGGAAAGTTATATTTCCTGATGTGTTGGCCCCTCCGCGTACAGGTGAAAACTTCACCAACATGACACAGCCTGATCATCACAATTGCACATCACCATTGCTCAAGCTGGGCATCGGACTGGTTCCCACTAGACTATATGCGTTTGGTTTGCTTAAGAGTTATGAAAAGACTTCTAGTGCAGTATTGGACATCAACTGCCCCATCAGCGTCAATGCTGCCTTTGAGTGCACGTAGGGCCATTTCTGAGAACTTAGTTACTTTGGCTGTCAACACTCCACAGGAGCTTCAGCGCATTCCAAGGACCCTGCGTGTTCTTGAATTTTAGAAGGCATCCGAGCATAGAAACTTCCTTGTTTACTTTGGCCCCATTGTTCTGAAGCAACACCTTGCTCATCCATTTTACACGCACTTTTTGAAGCTAAGTTGTACCATCACAATACTAGCCTCACCCGATCTTTGTAGTACTTTGTGTGAATATGCTGAGCAGCTGCTGCTTAGCTTCGTTACAGAGGCAGGTAAGCTTTATGGCAGTCCAGTTCAGTTCAGTTCAGGCGTTCAGTCGTGTCCGACTCTTCGTGACCCTATGGACCATGTCACGCCACGCTTTCCGGTCTCTCACTATCTTCTTAACATCACATAGCTTCATCTGCAATGCCTCGAGAATGCCATCTAACCATCGCATTCGCTGCCTACCCCTTCTCCGGCGACCCTCAACCTTTCCCAACATCAAATCTTTCTCCAGCGACTCCTCTCTTCTCATCAGATGACCAAAGTAGCTGAGCTTTAACTTTAGAATTTGACCCTCCAATGAGCAGTCAGGGTTTATGGTCGACAATATCGACTGATTTGATCTTCTGGCAGTCCAAGGAACTCTTAAGAGTCTTCGCCAGCACCACAATTCAAACGCGTCAATTCTTCGGCGGTCAGCCTTTTTCACAGTCCAACTCTCGCATCCATACATCACAACTGGAAAGACCATAGCACGGGTTATACGGATCTTGGTTGGCAGACTAATGTCTCTGCTCTTTACTAGGCGGTCAAGGCTAACCATTGCTCTGTTTCCCAGAAGCAGGCGTCTCCTAATTTCATGGCTGCAGTCTCCTTCAGAGGTAATCTTGGCGCCCAAGAACAGAAAATCTGTCACAGCTTCCACTTCTTGTCCATTGATGCTCCAGGACTTGATAGGGCAAGACGCCATGATCTTCGTCTTTTTAATGTTCAGTTTAAGCCCAAACTTCTCACTCTCTTCTTGTACGCGCATCAGAAGTCTCTTGAGTTCCACTTCACTTTCTGCCATTAAAGTGGTATCATCCGCATATTTAAGGTTGTTGATACGTTTTCCAGCAATCTTCACTCCAGCTGAAGACTCGTCCAGACCGGCCTTCCTCATGATGCACTCTGCATATAGGTTAAATAGGCAGGGCGACAGTATGCAGCCTTGCCTCACCCCTTTCTCAATCGGAAACCAATCAGTAAGACCATGCCCAGTTCTGACTGTGGCCTCTTGCCCTTCATAAAGGTTCCTGAGGAGGTTCCCCTTCATGGATCACTGCCTTGTCGTGGCGGAGGGGCTTGCGAAACTCGATGAAGTCGTGAGCTCTGCTGTGTAGGGCCACCCAAGATAGACAGGTCACGGCAGAGAGTTCTGACAAAATGGGATTCACTGGAGAAGGTAATGGCAACCCACTCCAGTATTTCCTGCCAAGAAAACCCTATGGCCAGTCACAAGCTTTATGGCAGTGGCATCTAAAATGTTAGCATACATAGCCTCTCGCATCTAGAAGATGATGTGCGACGGTTTCGCCACATTGCCCTATTTTCAGCCTTTCCTTTTGACGCTTTTCTAGGAAAGATGAAGAGACTGACCAGAGGCCATGCCCTTCCTACGGAACAAATTTTTATGCGAGCAGCTGAACTAAATCAGTTCAAGCCACCAGTGACTCCTAGAAGTGATGGCATCAAGCTGTCCAATATTCACATAAATGGACCAGTGCCTGAAACAGTCCGGGGGCAGCGATTCAGTAAGACTACGATTGGGAAAAAAGTGTTTTCCACAAAGCCAAAATACAGCTGTGTGAGGATAACGGGTGGAAATTTTGTCCTAATAAGAAATTTTATAGCAGCTGAAGGTGACGTCCTTATTTGCGGGCAGCACTATGCCGATGTTAGTAACTTTTATGATGCAACGCTGTGGTCTGTTGACATAGGTGTTTACAGAGCCCGAGGACTTTCACGGGATCTGAGTACGTGGAGCATCAATGAAATTGGTACAAAATGTTTGTGCTTACCGGTCAAGAAAAATGCAGATGCTATTTTTTGTGCGCTCCCATTGTAAAAACCATACCTTTGCTTGGTACTCTCTGACAATGACAAAACCATTCCCATAACACGGTGTTTGTTTGCACTCATGTCCATGATATAATTTTCACTGTCTGTTGGGCTCTCAACAGTATTGTAAATTAATAAAAGTATAGTTTGTCATATTTTTGACGGTTGTGATCTTATGATTTGTTGGAAAATAATTACTATCTAAAATTGTTTCCATGTTATGAAGCTGCCATTTATCACTTGAGCATATATTCTTGTCCAACCAGAAATTTCGCATTTCACTTTTGCAGCTTTATTAGCTTCGCCAGTAATATCTAACTCGGCCTGTTTATAAATGTTGCAATAGCAATGTTATCAAAACGTTGGTGAGATGTGTACACCCAACGTCAGTGCTGTGTATGCCTATAAACGTTATGATGACATAATCTCTAAACGTCAGGGCAACGTATGTCTTGCAATGTCACAGCAATGTGAGATTTTGTCACATTACGTTGTGTGGAAGTTTATACATACAGGCAACGTTTAGGCAATGTTTTGCGTTACCTGGGTGGTTGCGCTGGCGCGGTGCCCGTATGAAGCCACTTGCGCGCCGCGACGGTAGCAGCATCTCCTCGGTCATAGAGATAGCGTGATTTGGAGGCTACAACGATTGCATCCCTATGGGTGTTGTAGACCACGCTCTTCGGATAGTTTCTACTTTGTACAAAAGGCAGAACTTATTCAATTCGAGCAAAATTTTCACTGTACACGAAAAATCAGACGACTGTGCGTGCGACACCATCTAGCTGCGAAAAAAGATACTCATGCATTAAGAAAATGCCGTGGCAGTTAGCAGAAAGTTTTGCACCAGTATTTCAGTCTATAATTCTCTAATTTCATTTACTGCGTAATTATGAGATTTATTTCTTGTTTAACACCAACCTGATAGGCATATTCGGTGTAAGGAAAAGTCATATGCTCGTCGCGTACACGCCCGAGATTTGGCGCTCACGCTGATTGGTCGCTGCCTTTTCCATCTTACTCTGAAGGTGGAACCCACGATCTCGCTGACATCAAATTGACGTCATCCCGAAAGAGAACGGTTCCCGAAAGAAACCTCCCTTGGATACGACCCCAGGCTACGTATTATTGAGAAAGGTGCATTCGAGGTGGCGCTCCACAACTGGCACTTCTTTGCTGCAGCTC
This sequence comes from Amblyomma maculatum, assembly GCF_055883805.1. Taxonomy (NCBI): domain Eukaryota; kingdom Metazoa; phylum Arthropoda; class Arachnida; order Ixodida; family Ixodidae; genus Amblyomma; species Amblyomma maculatum. Next base: position 3,574,864 of record NW_028146738.1, on the reverse strand, counting down.
AGGTTGTTGCTCTTGCATCTGCCGTGCATGTCATCTTGTGTTTTGTCAGCTGTGTGTGGCACCTAAATAACTGCTGACAATGCTTACAGTAAAAGGTGCCTGGCTGCCTTTGCAATGCACCAAGAAAGCACTAAATTTCTTTGTCACGAGGGAACCAAGTTAAACAGTGACACTGGTCTTTGCTTCCACTGAGCGCAGTTGCAATCCAAAGAACAGTAAAAAAAGTAAATACATTTGCAAGAAGGCTATTTCATATACAAAACAATTTATATTACTCTAACTACTATGATTCCCCCCTCTCATATGATTTCTGGTAAACACTACAAATGTAGCATATTACGTTCACTCGATGCAAACTCAACTAGTAACTCCCCCTCCTATTCCTAGAACCAATGCCATAGTCACCTACTGCCTAGGCTCCAGCCTGCTTTTTCCCTACCTTGGCATTGAAGTCGCCCATTAGTACAGTATACTGTGTCTTTACTTTTTTCTAGCGGTAAGTGCAGTGGTGGCGTAGCGATAAAACATCCGCCTCGCACGCAAGAGATGCAAAAAGACCGAGGTTCAAATTCCAGTGCCGCACGATTCTCCACCAGAAAAAAAAAAAGAAATCCGCATGTCGATGGAATTGCATAAACAGGTTTGGGGTGCAACTTGATGCGGGTGAACACCTCTGGCAACGCACTCCCTCACCAGAACAGGAGTAAGCCACCCTGTTGCATTTACCACAGACATTTACCTTTTAGCAAAGTTCAACCTTTTCTTTTTTCCCATTTATTTGTGATAGCAAAACTCCAAGGCCACAGTGTACCTTTTACTTTCATTTTCTTAATTTCTTATGTAGTCGACAAGCTGGAGGGGTAAATGTAGGGGACAAAACCATTTTTTCATTCATGAGCTGTCTCACTGACACAAAATCACAACATTCAAATAACAGTCATACCCCAAAACAGCACAGGTCTCTGCTTGCTCGGCATTGGAAATCTATATTAAGCACATCGCAGCAGACCGCATGGTGCAAATGGGGTGACTAAAGAGGATCTCTTCAGTGCTCTATTTGTGGGCTAGAAGGTTTAGTTTGGTTTGTGGGGTTTAACGTCCCAAAGCGACTCATGCTATGAAAGACGCCTTAGTAGAAGACCCCGGGAGTTTCGACCGCCTGAGATTCTTTAACGTGCACTGACATCGCACAGCACATGACCGCATTGCTTTTCATCTCCATTGAAAAGCAGCCGCCGAAGTCAGGATTTAATCCCGCATCATTGGGAACATTAGTCGAGCGCTTTAGCCACTGTGCCACCCCTGCGGGGTCATTTTTGAGCTAAAAGATGTGAGGTGCAGGGTTACGAGAGTAAATGGAGGTAATAAAAGGTGTGATGACAGGCAGCCTAAGAATGAGGTGAAATGCATGAGGAAGGAGGAATATGGTGTCGGGACAGATACGAGCGCTGCGCTTGCTGCGCGGTGTGCATGGCAACACATCGATAAGAATGCAGTGGACTCACACCCAAGAACAGACATGCTGCTGTTAGGACGTCTCGTGTTAAAGTCGCCCAAATAAATGAGCTCCACCCCCAAAGGATCAGCAAAGCGAAAATTTGCATCCAGCCAACAGTATGTAGCTACATTTCGGCCATAACACTATTCTCACCCAATTAAAACAGTATACATGTCTCTTGAAGGGTGTTGATTTGCACTACATTTTTTTTTCTCGTACATTTTCTTGTGCTGGTTAAAAACTGCAAATAATTTCACATACAAGAGGTATGTTTAGATAAATTATGAAAATTTTGTCTTTTGTTTGGAGAAAGCATTGTTAGTAAATATTATACCCCGTGGAGAATCTTTCTATCTTTCAATAGCATTGAGTCACGGAGGACTGCAATAAGGCATAAATGAGTACTCTAGGAAAATTTGGATGAAAGTTACGACTTGTCAAACTTGCCAAGGAAAAATGACATTTCGGTGATTAAGATGAATGCTTTTGATTATTCCAATAATTTTGGCAAAAAAAAACCTCCTTTAACCCTTTCAGTGTCAAATATCCTGAAAAACTACAGCACCAGTGTCAAATTTTTTTTTTTTTGCACGATATGCGTTTAGCGCAGTACCCGTACTGCAAAAATGCCGCAGGACGGAATGCGGCCACAGTATCCATACGGCAAAAACAGTCAGATGGTTAAAGTAAGAAACACTGCATGTGCATTTATCTTTTCAGCGATAAATTATGGCGACAGTGTTACAGAGCCGGAAATACCGCTTCAAAATGCTGACTTTCAAAAATGAAGTTTGAAATCTGGAAAGAAAATAACGTTTTAGGAAGATTTTTCAAGCACCGCGGCTAACAGCAACTTATTAAAGTGAGTTACAAATGGTTTCTGGTGTGGATGCACCATTTCCCATCAAGATAATTTTGGGCTTGGCACAGCTAGGATTTCGCCAGCACTCGAGCAGGAACACCTATGACACTCACCTGTCCATACTGAAGCCTCCCGCGAGTGTCAACTACACCGAGCATGTTGCGGGCACAGTCCGCGGGCACCGCGATGCCGATCTTGTACCGGAGGCCCGCTGAAAATTTTATAGAACAAAAACAGCAGGGCTCACCACAACCACGCCGACACTGCTATCACGTCAATGACCAGACTCACACGCACATAGTAATAGCTTATTTGGTTATGTACAAATAAATATGTACACTTTAATTCATCTATTTCCACTCCTGTTAGTGTTTCATCTGGCCTTCCGCAAGGTTTCATTTTAGGTCTGCTTCTTTTCTTACCATATATTATCGACCTTCCATGTTGTGTATCTGTAAAGATTCGTCTTTACGCTGATGACTGCATCTTATATCCCGACATTAATACACCACTTGACTATGAAATACTTAACGACTCATTTGCAAATTTTTGTAGATGGTGCAAGGAATGGCAAATGAATATTCATTTCTCTAAAACCGTTTCCATGTCATTTTCTAGATGCCCATCTCCATCACATTTCACGTACAGTTTTCACAGTTATGATTTAGAACGTGTCATGGAATACAAATACCATTTCTCTCATGACATCTCATGGTCCAAATACATTGACATCATATGTAACAAAGCTTTTAAACGTCTCAGATACCTCCATCGTACACTGCGTAAAGCCCCAAAGGATACCAAACTGCTCATATATAAAACACTTATCCGCCCCACTCTTGATTCAGGCTGTATTGTATGGAACCCTTCTACGAAATCCGATATCAAAAAATTAAAATCAGTTCAAAAGAAATAAGTACGCTTCATCTTTCACAACTATGGCAGACATTTTTCCCCTTCCTCCCATTATACAGATTTAGGTTTCACAGCCCTATCATCTCGCCGTCAAATAGAATGTTTGAAGTTTTTGCACATACTCGTTGCATCTAAGCGCCTTCTATCACTAAATGATTATTTGAACATTACGAAGCCTTCCATAACTAAGTTCCCATAGCCTGAATCTCATCACTTTCTTTTCCTGCACTGGGGCATTCAAACACAGCTTCTTTCCTCTGACCATTTACCTCTAGAATTGGCTGCCTGGAAACGTCCACTCACTACCAATTGAAGAATGAACACTTCAATCACATAAGCATCCTCTGCACAGGTGGGATGCTCACAATTTTCTGTAGAAACCTAGGGAGAATTATAAATTTCAATTTGTGAATGTGTTAACTCCTCCCAGCCTTCCTTCATAAACTTATTTGTGACTTCAGTGTGCACACTCCTCCCATGCAAACTGCTCATTGTCAGTTTTTTCTCATAATGCCAGTTTGTCAGTTGTACACAGACGAAGGAACTGGACAAATGCTGAGGTTAAGCGCAATCTACCAGCTGAAGTTTTATTTCTTAGGATAGGAAAAAGGAAACACAAGCACACGACGTAATCTGAGGATCGTGAAAACACATAAATAACAGTGCACTGTAACAGCAAGAACAACTAAGGAATTGAACCATGAAAATGAAAATTAGAGAAATAAACATCTTATCTAAGCCAGGGATGAAATCGCACTCCCCCCCCCCCCCCTACGCATCTACATGTGCGGGTGACCCTCATGCAAGTCTTTTGTCTCTTCTCAAAATATCTATTTCCCAGCAGGAAAGGGCTACGGAAGGGGTGCTAACGTAATCGCCTTATTTGCCAGAAACCATCCGAAAGGCCTCAATAACCTCGCTCTTTTTCTTTTCTGTTGCCCGCGGCAAAATAACCGCGTTTTGGAAATATGGGCTGCACTCAAGTGTCAGGCAATGGTTCGGCAAGTTTTCCGCACCCTGCAGAGAATGACATTTCCTCCTGTGATCCAAAAGCCTTTCATTGACGTATCGCCCAGTTTGCCCCACATAGCACTTGCCGCAAGAGAGGGGAATTTTGTAAACTAACCCCTTAGAGCATGGAACAAAAGGCGAAACATGATTAATGCCGCACACACTTTTCTCATCTGCACATTCTTCCTGGTTAACTTTTTTGCAGATGCCTTTAATCATTAAAGGAGCTGAAAAAACAACCTTCACATCAAACCTCTGCCCAATCTTCTTCAGCCGGTGCGAAATGCCATATACACAAGGAAGGACCGCGATAGCCTTATTCCCATCACTTTGCTTCGGAGGCGAAAGTTCTTGGTGTATTCTTAAGTTTCTTAGGCAAGTTTCAGCAACGCCAATTAGAAGCCTTAAGGGGTATCCAGACGAACCGAGCCGGCCCATTTGGTGAAGCAAGCTGTTTTCCATTTTATGATCACATGACTTAGTGAGGGCCTGCTTGCAACTAGCCTAGTCCCAAGCCCTTCTTCACTGTCAGTTTTCTTTTCTTTTTTGACAATGCTCTCTTTGATCAAGACAGCTGTTAAATTTAGCTTTTCATTTCCACGATACAATGGAAGCCACCCTGATGCGATGAAAGTCGCAAAAGATGGCGACACACAAGCACACATAAGAAAAAGGGCTCAAAGCTCCACTGACCAAGTTTACTGCTATGATTGTACAGGATCAGGCATACAAGGGGGAAATTGTGGGGTGCACATCGCTGCAAGATGTGCACCGGTGAAAGTTTGTAGGCCGCAGCGGTCTCCCTCGACTAGCAGAGAGGTTTATAGTATAGTGTGATCCATAATTCGTCACCGTGACCAGATTCCTTCAATACCATTTATGGTCATGAAACTTCTCCATCACTCTGTGGAAGAATGGTACGGTATGGTACGCTGCCAAAAGCGGCCGCATGGAGATGCTGGCATTGACTGAGATGCATGCTTTACAGCCAGTGGAGGAGGCAGCCTTGCTTTGTGGCGTGAGCAAGTATTTTCTTAATCTGGTGTAAAAAAATTCATAGTGCTGAAATATGCGAATGCTTATGTCGTGAGAATGATGCCGTCATCTTTTGAGGGGCTGCCACTCCAGCTACAAGAGCAACGACAAAAAGGTATCTTTTTTTCCGTTTCCCATCGGATGCCTAACTGCGGCAAAAAGTGGCGACGCCCCATTTCGAGAACATAAGTTGCTGGCTTCTCATCTGATTGCCCAAATGTGTGTTTGTGGGAAGCATTTCTACACCACAGACATCAACCGGTACGAGTTTGCAGTGAATGGGGAGGTTGCATAGCTGCAACGTGACCAACCGAAGCTGAAGCCTGACGCTGTTTAGAGAATATCTGAGGGGCTTCCGCGGTATTTCACCAACACTAAACCATTTTCTCGGCCATCTCCAAAGCGACGTTGTATTGCATCAGATGTCAGCATTGCCGTTTATGCTTCCGATACCCCATGCACAAGTAGCCTGGCAAACAACGATTCTGATAATGCAGCCAGAGTACATGGAGGTAAAGGACGTGATAAAGCCTGGAAAACTGTCAAGACGTTGCGCAATCCAGGATGCGCAAACTTAAATTGGTACTCCACAAGACGAGCGCCAGCAGAAGCCTGCTAAAGCAACAGCAGGTGCGAAAAAAATGAGAAATCTAGTTGACAGTTTTCAAAAGCTTTAGCAGCGTAAAAGAATAATTTTCGACCAATGCTTGATGAAGGCTAGTACCTACAAAGACTGCAAAAGCTGTGCAGTATGTGCAAACAGTGCTCTTTATTGCCTTGGACAACAACCAATATGAAACTTGTGCGTTCACTGTGCACTGGCTCAACACTTAGTTATACATTCAACCTTCCATTGAAATCACACAACGATTACTGCGGAGCACTCCGAAGGTTAAAACATGATTAAAGCTATGGCTAGGACAGGCAGGCACACAAGTAGTGTGAACAACCCAAGCGCGGAGCGAATCTAGCGAGCACCACCTGCTAACGCAGCCGCTGCCTTACCGCGTGTATGCAGGAGTAACACGTATGTTTCAGGTTAAAGAACACACCACACCTTTCAGCACAGTTTCAATGTCGCATTATAAGCATGAAGTCCCTACACCACAGCCAATCACGGCTGAAGAATAGGCTGTGTCTCTGCCGGCAGTGCTTTTCCTACAACCATCAGGCAGACTACTATTATGGACCTGCAGCGGATACTGGAAAATCGTGATCAATTTCGCTTAATGTAATGAGAAGAGGAAATAACTGCATGGGTGTGAATGAAAGTGTCCCAGGTGCAACCGTATCGTACACCACCGGTGGGGTCTCCTGACACCTCGATCGGCGATGGCGCCCCTGGCAGCCGCTCTTGTCTTGAGCGGCAGTTTCATGACAGAGTATTGAAGGACTCTGCCGTGGAACACTACTGTGTGTGGCCAGTACATACGTGCTCACTTGTCCTGGTGCAACAGATCTATATACTGACTTCCAGTATGTGCGCCATCTATGGAGTCAAGGGGATCTGGGCATGCGCAGTGGAACGTGCGGTGGCAGATGATGACAACTGATTGCTGTACATTAAAACATTCTGTGATGAAGGTTGACGGTGGACATAATGAAGATGCCATCCATTAACAACTAGCAAGATTGTTGGCCCTCCTGTAACAGGGCTACTGACACTGCTTTCACTTCTTTGGTCCAAAAGAGAGATGTGATTGGCAGGACCCTCTTTAAAAGCAAGGGCTGGAAGGTCACATTGCTTGTTTATGCGACATGGATGTTGGTGTAAGTGAGAAGGGGAGAAAGCAGGTGCATACGAATTAATCCCAACAGAGTAAAGTGATGCCTAACATGTACGAATGAGGGAATGTGTGCAAAGAAGCAGAATGCTTGTGACATGTGGACGCATGTTTGTGCATGAGGCACCGCTCCGACAAATACCCGTGGTTACGCCCTCGTGAAATGCGCAAGTTATTACGGGCAGTGCACTTTACATCTCAAAAGATACTTTACGCTGCACAGTGCTAAATGAGAGCAGAGTGCCCTTGCAGATGAGAAATTGGCAAGTGTGTAAAATATTTAAAAAGAAATACTATGCGCACTTCCAGGTCTAAAGTTCAGAATACTGCTCTCTAATATAGCACAGCACAAAAAATGACTAACATTTGACATCGTGCCATCAATGGGAGACTGCATATCAATAAACATCATAAACAACTGAAAATGTCTTTGTCACAGTGCCAGAACAGTGCTCAATTTGGAAGTTGCATACATATTTATAGTGTGTTTTTGTTGTGATCTCTTGCTTGTCGCTATCATAAAGCAATTACTCATAAGAATACATACACAACACGTATGTCAACTTGTATGCATATCATATTACTTAAGACATTCTGTGATGAAGAAATTGCTGCCCGTAAGGCTACAGACGGCCCTCAGTTTATTCTGTGAACGTACTCTCACTCGAGTGCACTTATGTTACATTGTTTAACCAAGGCAGAGTGCACTTTTTGTGAGTAACACTCCCCACAAAGGCGCTTTAGTTTACGGACTTAAAAGGGCTATTACTAAACATGACTGCAACCAGCATTTCGAAAAGCATCAGCTCTCAGTGAAACTGAAATCCCCACAACCGTAAATATGTAGCCTACTTTGAATTTTAAAATACCACTCGCAATACTTCTATGTGCTCCTCTGATCAATTTTCAGTTGCACGATATTCATTTTTGAATTTTCAGATTATTCTTATATTCAACTTCGAACCTTCGTAATCCACTTCCTTTTTTCATATTTTACACCTTCGTACTGCCCAAGCTGTGTTTGATTAGCTACTTTTCGCCTCTCCACTCTTCTTGTGTGAGTACTAACAACGTATTCTCTTCACACTCACCTTTCATACTTTTCCTTTGCATACCCCTCCCAAAATATCTCATGTGCATCAGTTTAGCAATTAAGGTAAAAATGAAGTAACTAAGCCTCGTGGAGACCAGTTAAAAACTAAACCCCTACCTGCTGGTATTTGTAAGACTGGTTGAACCACATCGTAGCTGGCCACTCAATTATGCAGTCCATCTGGTATATGGGCTCTTCGTAGAGGTTATTCACCACCTTTTTGTATACATCACTGAGCACAAATGTTGCTTCAACCTCATGCAGGGGTGCCTGCTGCACAAAGAATGCCCGGTAGGCCGTAAGACGGCAGTCGCGACTCTCTTCCTCGTCCGAGACGAGCCACGACAGCTCGAGCTTCAGCTGTGACAGCGTTCTGCACAAGCAACAAAAAATCACAACACAAAATTGAGTGAGGAGCAACTTCAAACTGGTCAGCCAAACTGTCATCCTTTATAGAGACACCAAAGAAAGACTGAAGCTGCAGCTGACAAACAGGCTGCTGTCATAGAAAGCGGTGATTAGTTAGGCTAGGTAATGTGAAAAAGAGACAGCGTCATCACCTGCCACCACCACTTTTTACAAGAAACTACAATCACATTACAGCAGTTTTTTTCATTCCAGATCTCTGATGCAAGGCCACTGCATCATTTCCAAATGATGACAGAGATCACAGGTTTGAATCATGTTGCAGAAACGAAAACAAAGAATTCAATTTTTAAGCAAAATTTAAGTTACACAAAACTCTATAACATCAATTACTTCTGTTTTCTATTTTGCCATGAGTTCAAAACAAATTTAGTGAAGTTGCCCTGAGTGCCAAATTATTAACTGAAACTATGAGCCTTGATGCCTTTAGCCCACTGTGTAAAAGCAGAAAGCTCTTTAAAAAAATAACAGCGCGAACAACGGGGATGAAGGCTAGAGAAACACAGAACAAGCATCCCTGTTGTTTGCTCTATTATTTTTTTTTTAAATGTATCGCCAACTCACCCGCCTAGCTATTGTGCAGAAAGGTCACCACGACCATGAGCAGCAGAAATATTCTTTTTAAATGTGCCGTTATCTCAGTTCTCAGACATTTCTGGACACTGCATAAACTGATATGCATTTAACATGGTCACAGACATTAAATATATTTGCCAGTGCTTGGCAGAACAATGGCAGTGAAAGCTGGATCAGTTTGGAAATTCAGCACCAGTACAAGAGCTGCTATAATGTGTGCATCATTGTAACAGCACCACATGGCATGCAACTGAATTGCTCGTGTACTGTACCTAGCGGATTACACGTAAGCCTTTATACTGTATATGAAAAGCCCTAAAAACATGACAGCTCACACAAAGTCAGGCCAAACTCTCATCCTCTCTTGAATAAGGTCATCATACTCATCATCAGTCGGAATATACCAAGTGCAGCGCGAAGGCCTCTCTCATATTCCTCCAACTGACCCGGTCCTGTGCTGCCTTCGTCCACTTGACACCCCCCCCAAACTTCTCAACCCCATCCACCCACCTAACTTTCTGCTGCCCCCTGCTACGCATTTCATCCCTCGGAATTCAATTTGTGCCCTGCTTATCCACAGCAGCGGAAATGGAACATTATGCGTTACTGTGATTGTCACATAGAAGGTAATCAGCGGGAATGGGAGCTTGTAATAACTATCTTACATAAAGTCCTCGTTAAAGGGACATCGTGACGTTCGCAGACCACTAATTCTAGCCGGCCGATATAGTTTTTTATACCTTCCTGATCCCCCAAAGCCCAATCATAATGGCAAAATCATAGCGCATAATATTTAATCCACTTTTATGATCAGCGTTTTGGCACCGATGTGAGCGGCACACGACGGCGAAGTTCGTTAACGGATATGACGTTTCCTTCTTTGGGGCGGTGCTTCGCTGATTGGTTGGCCATGCACTTTAGATTTTACATTCGAATGTTCTTCAAGTTACTATGCAGAAAACAAATAAATGGTGTTAGAGTTCCGCGTGTGTTCGTGGAGTGCTTGCAAAGATAGAGACTGTAAACTCAGATAAACACGGTGTTGTCAACAAGCGCTATGGAGCGTCTGCTTGCTGTGATGATGGTGAAGGTGGCTTTACCCTTCGTAGCGGGTCGCCGCTGCCTTCTGGAGCGGCAGAGGAAAAAATTAAAAAAAAACAAAGAAAAATAAAAACGTCCGCCAATACAGTGTCCAGGCTCTACGGTCACCAGTACACAGGTCACTACCACAGGCTCCTCAAACCCCAAGGCTGCTGATAGCATTCGGATCTCGGAGGTCGGCAAAATCCCTGGACAAGACAAAATCACGTGGTTGATCGTTTCTGCCGACGCCCCACAGATGGCGCTAGTTGTGTCGAAATCGCTCCTGAAGCACGTTCGCTTCCCTGCCCACTGTAGGCTTCGCCTTAGCTCGTGTACGCCATTCTCCCGTCTTCCTTTCGCACTCGTTCTCCAACTTTCGCACAAGTAGTGCTCGAGTGATCCGTGACAGCAGCAGTGATGGACGCCGGCGGAACACCAAAACGGCGACGCGTTTGCTGACCGTCGGGTCCACCTTGTTGACACTGAACCATGAACGATATGTGGGCACTACACTTAGATGGCAAAGGTGGTTTGGAGCAGCATTGGTGGGCTAGGCTAACTTTGAGCAGACCAAGGGAGCAGACGAAGAAACCGGTCCATATAGGTGTGATTTGCCGCGTCGTTACCATGGTAACGACGCTGCCAAAAGTGCGGCTGCAGGTTGGGTTGGACAGGCAACCATAGTGGATAGCTTCCGATACGTCAGCAGAAAGCTGCGTTTCTGATAGGTTCCGCCAAAGTCTAGCGCTGGGTGAGCGAAATTAGGGTGCCTCGATGCGCCCCCGCTCTCCGCTGAGGGTGGCGCCACTCTTAGAAGGGGTCGTTGCCGCCAAAACCGATTATCGGAAGGCGCCGCCGCCATTTTCTTGCATTCCGCTCCCGCCGTCCCGCGGATGCCCACGCTAGACACGGAAAGCGGCATCCTTCACATAGTCTGCAGAATTGCTTGGTGCTGCGTTCCCCAGTGCATTAACAGTGCTAAAAATGACCGGAGAATGTTTTCTTTTCCGAGCCCAAAAACGACCTCTTTTATGGACTGTGAAAATGAAGCCGGACAACTGCCAGCCGACGAACTAACCTTGCATATGCAGCGTAAGTACCAGACGTCTCTGCAGTGCTAAATTCATTTTCGGGCTTATGTAAGCTTGTCTATGCGACTGTTTCTGATTACCAGACATACCATTTTGTGTACCTTTCGGAGGCGCCATAATGCTTTTGCAGCCTTCTGATATTTGATCGCTGTAAACGGACGTAATCTCTTAGAGCTCGAGAGCGATATGGATCCTCCAACGCATTTACACCTTCATTAATACACTTAGCATTATAAATTAAGGCTCAGGCTGGTAAAAATATTACGATCTTTCTCAGCAACGAAGCTTGAAGAACAGTTCATCGCGCCTACTTCACAAAAAGCCTCGTAGCCCGCTTAATTTTGAAAGGCGCATCTGGCAGCGTGAAAATTATGTGACCCTCGGAGCGCAGAATAGCATGCGATACACTAGGCTTTGTTTCTCTACGTTGCGTCGCATTGAGATATTTTATACTTTTATTCTTCACGAAAACTATGTTATTCAAGACATTTATTATCGCCTATCCTATGTCACGGAAGTAGCGCATTGAAATGAAAAAAAGAATAAAATAATGTGAAGTACATCTTTATTTTGTGCTTGTGTGCAGAGGTCAGCTTATATGCATGTCAGTGTGCGTTTGTGTGATTTTCTTGATTTATCGTAATTTAATCTTATTTTTCAGGGAATAATGCATTTATACTAGCAACAAAATTTTTTCACACAGGCTCACTTTGATGAATCCTGTTTTGAACAAAATAAGGCAGACTGATGAAAGAAACTGAACCAAAATGCTGTACCAAGGAATTTCCCATTCAGGGGAAGGTATTTCCCATTTGATTCACTGCCTAATTGCATACATTTGTTACCAAAAATGTGGGGGTCGCCCGGAAACATTTCAGTGGCATTTGAGCCCCAGGCCCGGCATGGGTCACTTATTTCGCCTTTAACAGGTTATGCGTACGTGTGTATGCATTAATTTTGCTTCTCACGCTCTTACCAGAAGCATTCCCCTTATTCAATTCTACTGTCAATCGGCTAACACGACAACCTTCATCTCAAACACCCACTTAACCCATTACCACTTGAAAGGCAGAATCGGTCACCTTCTTTAATTAATACAAATGAAATTAACCAAAGCGACATTGTAGTTAATAAAGAGAGCGGGGAACAAATCAAGTATTTATGTGCACCTTTTGGCCTCTACGCTTAGAGTATTTTGTGGGAAAAAAAATATTGCCGAGACACTGGTGATGCCTTCTTTTCGCTCTGTTATTTGCCTTGATTTCCCATATTACATGATTCCTGTTTTCCCTTTGCTTTGTGCTCAATTTGATCATTGGTTTGTACATCTTTCTGCTTCCAGTTGCTCCAAAGAAGCGAAAGCCACCTAGAGACAGAACGCAGCATATTTGTGCATCAAGGTAATAAATAATTGTTCTTGCGTGCGCATGAGTCTGTATTTTGACTTTATAGCGTATGCATGACACAGTTTGCCACCATTGCAAAATAGTGTAAGTGAACGTAAGCATGCCATGCGTTCGGGCTTGAATATGCAGCTGTTCATTTCGCATACTTCACTTTCCGCTATATCCACACATAAACGCTATGATAGAAAGTTGACGGCGCTGGTATGACAACGACGGCGAGCAGCTGGCCGCCGTGATCACATATCGAAAAACAAAGATAACCGCTACACTTTCGCTAATCGTCTCGACATAGCGAATACATCACCGAATTTTTCTCTTACTTTTCATCTAGACTATAAAAGGAATGATCATCAAAGGCAAAGTTCAATTCAAGCTACCACTGGTAGAGGGGCTTCCTCTATCTGGGCGCGTCATGCAGCAAACGCGCGCCTCACGACCAGCGGATGCAAGAAAATGGTGGTCGCGCTAGCAGACGACGCGGTTGTCCTCACCCTAAGCCGAGAGCGGGCGCGCATCGAGGCACGCTAAGCGAAATGGGAGTGGGGCTCCCTCTCGCACCAGCTCAGACGCGCTGTGTTTTTTTTTCTTGTATTTAGAATTTTATAAACCTAATAATTCTCATTTCCGTGCGCCGATTTTTGTAATTCTTTTTTTACTGACATCATCACGGTGCAAAGAACCTAGAGGTTGGTTGGAAGGATGGATGGATGAAAACAACTTTATTTAATAGAAAAAAAAAAGTCTTTCAGGGTGGTCCCTTAATAGTTCAGTAGTCCACGGGCTTTTGCTTCACATAGAGCCCGATCTACCAGCCATTTCTGACCGGCGGGTTGAGCTGTCCGCAAAGCAGCCTCCCAGGAAGAAAAGGTGGGATGGGGAATGAGGGGCACTGCCTGGGGGGAAGGACATTCCCACAGGTAGTGGAAAAGTAAGGATTTTGGCACGCCACAGGTGTCACAGTGAGGGGGCAAGCCAGGGTGAAGGCATGAGAGACGGTAGGGGGAAATGAAACAATCAGTCTGCAATTGTCGCCATGTAGCACTGGATAAGGGTGACAAGGTGCTGTGGGGTGGTGGCAGTGTCATGCGCTTGTGTTTGTAGAATGCGGTGATTACCGGCCTTACGCACGTCACTGTACCCCTTTAGCTAACCAGCAAACAAAATGCAGAAAAACTAGATATGTCTCCTGTGCTCCTTCGCATCTACTACAGCAAGTGAGGTAATGATTCCACCCACATTTTTGGAAGTAGAACTGCACCTAAAATAAAAATGAGGCAACCGAGCACATCACATCAAGAATTACGAGCCATTACAATTACAAGCCGACACATCTTACAGCATTTGATTTCACTGGTAAGCAAGAAAAACACTGGAAGAACAATGTCTTCCTGTTCTAAATGCGAAATCGCTTCTCCTGTTGAACCTTGCATGGGTATTTCTTATATAAATGAAGCTACAGGCAATTATCAAGGATAAAAGCTGCAGGCATACAGTGAAAAGAACCTTAAATCTCCTCCTCACCTGTAAAAGAGCTCTATGCACGTTACGCTGTGCTGGAAAAACAGCTACTTTTAAACTTTAGGCACATCTCAACAAAATGGTACTTCCGAAGATCACTCTTAGGCAAGCCTATTTTCACATCTCAACTGTCTGGATTTTGAAAACAAAGAAACTGATAAGGTGTTTAGCTCCAGTCCCTGCGACTTCAACACTTTTCTTGAGATGCCCGTATGTGGCATTCGTATATACAGCGAGGTTGACTTCAGACACGGTAGTTGTGCAAAAAAACACACACATGACTGGGTACAGGATGAGTGCGAGCACAACAAATCTTCCCTCCTTGTCGGCCTTCATCAGATGTAGGTCTTGCTTCCTGAATAAATGAACCACAGCTACCATTCTTGTTGCATCCTTGCCAAAGAAGGCTTGACAACAGGTCTCGACAGAGCATCTGTGCCTTAATGGCCCCTCTGCTGGTTTTCGATATCTATTTTTGTAGCCACTCTTTGATTCACCTCCTTGACTCAAGAAGGCACAAATGTGAAAAAAAAATAAAAAAATTCCAAGTTTATGCTTCAGAACTACTGCTCCTGTGCTTTATTTATGTCAGGTTGCCTTGACACAGTTGTTATTGCACTAATGTTACAAAACATTTTAATTCTCCAACCATGCTCTAAACTTCATTTCTGCACTTAAAAAAAGCATTGGGCTTCTAAGTGCATTCAGGCAGAAGACTTATTTGCCCCCCCCCCCACCCCCTTCCTGTACAAAGGTTCTTAAAGGGAATTCACATTGTCTTTCTGTGAAGCAAAATTTCTCTCCACCAGTGCACACAACACTACATGCAAGAAATTAAGTAGAGCAGCAAACCAGGAGAACACTCGTTTATCCGTCTACTACATGCAGATATGAAAAGAGCACTAGGCAATAATATGCAATTCAGAAGCATCAAATATTAAACGATGCAAGGGTGCATGGCATCCCAGAATGCATGTGTTATCAGAATGTGTTGTGTGTTGTTGATTTGCACACAGTGAGATGGATACAAAAGTGTCAGGCTCACGTTCGGACAATACTTTTTTTTATTCTTGCAATGCAAACATGTTTGCGTCTATAGCAATGCAAAGCCAGCTTGAACAGTTTTGCATATGCAATAGCATTTTTCAGTCACTGCGACTCACCGCAACAGCTTTTCGACGAAATGGATGACTTGAAACATGCGGGCGAGCCGCACATACCCGAAGAATAATTTGGAACATTGAACGGATTACACTTTTAACCCCAAAACTTATCATTCCAAACTGGCACGTGCCTCTAAGAAAGAACAAATGCCCGCCAGTTTATGCAATGGAATTAGACCTAAGCTAACCACCACTGCAGTTTGACAGAACAGCAGACGACAGTCATGAAGATGCACGTGATCGGGCCACACAAGTCTGATCACGCATTCAGCAAATCTTCGAAGTGTCCACAACAGCATCATGTTGTAGAAAGATATTCATGGCTGAAAACCGTACCACATGAATGAACATAGCCATCAACAGTAAAGTGACCTGTGCTGCATAAGCGCGAACTGGGCCGGGTGCTTCGACCGACTATCGGCAGCCACGAGACGTACTCGACATAGCGCCAGCATGCGAACGCGATGGTGTGCGGGAATGTAGGTGGTCATCAGGAAAAAAAAACAACGCTAGACCGTATGCAGCAAGACAACTTACGCAACAACGAATTCATTACAGCACGCAGCGTGCGGGAAGCAAATCTCTCTCGCCTTACCTTTCGAGTCCACCCATTCAGTTTCAGTTTCAGTTCAGTCGTGTCCGACTCTTCGTGACCCTATGGACCATGCCACGCTTTCCGGTATCTCCCTATCTTCCTAACATCACATAACTTCATCTGCAGCGCCTCGAGGATGCCATCTAACCAACGCGTTCGCTGCCTACCCCTTCTCCGGCGACCATCAACCTTTCCCAACATCAAATCTTTCTCCAGCGACTCCTCTCTTCTCATCAGATGACCAAAGTAGCTGAGCTTTAACTTTAAAATTTGACCCTCCAATGAGCAGTCAGGGTTTATGGTCGACAATATCGACTGATTTGATCTTCTGGCAGTCCAAGGAACTCTCAAGAGTCTTCGCCAGCACCACAATTCAAACGCGTCAATTCTTCGGCGGTCAGCCTTTTTCACAGTCCAACTTTCGCATCCATACATCACAACTGGAAAGACCATAGCACGAGTTATACGGATTTTGGTTATCAGACTAATGTCTCTGCTCTTTACTAGGCGGTCAAGGCTAACCATTGCTCTGTTTCCCAGAAGCAGGCGTCTCCTAATTTCATGGCTGCAGTCTCCTTCCGAGGTAATCTTGGAGCCCAAGAACAGAAAATCTGTCACAGCTTCTACTTCTTGTCCCTTGATGCTCCAGGACCTGATAGGGCGAGACGCCATGATCTTTGTCTTTTTAATGTTCAGTTTAAGCCGAAACTTCTCACTCTCTTCTTGTACGCGGATCAGAAGTCTCTTGAGTTCCACTTCACTTTCTGCCATTAAAGTGGTATCATCCGCATATCTAAGGTTGTTGATACGTTTTCCAGCAATCTTCACTCCAGCTGAAGACTCGTCCAGACCGGCCTTCCTCATGATGCACTCTGCATATAGGTTAAATAGGCAGGGCGACAGTATGCAGCCTTGCCTCACTCCTTTCTCGATCGGAAACCAATCAGTAAGACCATGCCCAGTTCTGACTGTGGCCTCTTGCCCTTCATACAGGTTCCTGAGGAGACAGATGAGGTGAATTGGAACTCCCATCTCTTGGAGAGATTGCCACAATCTGCTGTGATCTACGCAGTCAAACGCCTTCGCATAATCAATAAAGCAGAAGGTTTCTGGAACTCTCTTGCTTTTTCCATGATCCAGCGAAGGTTAGCAATTTGGTCTCTAGTTCCTCTGCCCTTGCGAAACCCAGCTTGCAAGTCCGGAAGCTCCCGATCCACATACTGCTGCAGCCTACCTTGGAGGATTTTCAACATCACCTTGCTAGCATGCGAAATAAGCGCGATCGTGCGGTAGTTGGAACAATCTTTGGCACTGCCTTTCTTTGGAATGGGGATATAAACTGACCTCCTCCAATCCTGTGGCCACTGCAGGGTTGTCCAAATCTTCTGACATAATGTATGCAGAATGTTAACAGCGTCATGGTTGAGGTTTTGAAGCAACTCAGCTGGAATGCCATCAATTCCGCTAGCTTTGTTCTTAGCAAGGCTGGCTAAGGCCCATTCAACTTCACTCTTCAGGATGCCCGGCTCGAGATCAGTAATCACAACCGTCTTATGTTGCGTTTGCACATTCGGGTCCTTCTTGTACAGTTCTTCTGTGTATTCCTGCCACCTCTTCTTTATCTCTGAGGCTTCAGTGGGGTCCTTGCCTTGTTTGTCCTTTATCACGCCCAGCTTAGCACAGAAGCTTCCTTTGATATCTTTGATTGTCTTATACAGAGCTCCAGTGTTCCTTAATTGGCTGTTGTCCTCAACTGCTTGGCACTGTATTTTCAGGAAGGCATTCTTATCTCTCCTTGCTATTTTCTGAAAATCCGCATTGAGAACCTTGTATCTTTCTCCTTCCCCCATAACTTTTGCCATCCTCCTTTCCTCAGCTATTTGCAAAGCCTCTTCAGATAACCAGTTTGCTTTCTTGCATTTCTTTTTCTTTGGAACTACCTTAGTAGCTACTTCTTGTATTATATCACGAAAATCAGTCCACATCTCTTTGGGCTCTCTGTCTTCTAGATCTAATTCTTAAAATCGATTCCTCACTTCCACAGCATATTCTAATGGAATTTGATCCAGATCATACGTGAAAGGCCTTCTAGTTTTCTGCGTTTTTCTCAATCGAAGCTTAATTTTGGCAACAAGAAGCTGATGATCGGTGCCACAATCGGCCCCAGGCCTTGTTTTTACTGCTTGTATAGCGCTTCTCTATCTCTGCCGGCAAAGAATATAATCGATCTGATTCCTGTACAGACCGCCCGGTGAAGTCCATGTGTACAGGCGCCCCTTGTGCTGTTGAAAATGAGTATTCGCTATGGTCAGGTTATTTTCTTGACAAAACTCTACTAGCCTCTGCCCAGCTTCATTTGGGTCGCCAAGACCCAAATGACCTTAGCATTCCAGTCTCCTATGAAAAAAACGACGTCTGATGATGGGGTGCGGTCTAAAAGGCATTGTAGGTCCGCATAAAATCTCTCAACGTCAGCTTCTTCAGCAGCAGTGGTCGGTGCATGGACTTGGATAACTGTTATGTTGAAAGGCTGACCTTGGATTCGAAGTGAAATCATTCGGTCGTTTTTGGGGTTGTACCCTAGCACTGCTTTGCCTATTCTTCTGTTTACTATGAGAGCGACCCCATTCCTTCTCTTGGATTCGTGCCCACAAAAAAAGACATAATGGTCGCCGGAGTTAAATTCTCCCATTCCGGTCCACTTGAGCTCCCTAGCAAAAAAAGTCCGATAGAAAACTAATAGCCTATCAGATTATTGATATTGGTTTTATAGGTCTGCCAGAGTATTGGTCTTATGGGTATCCTAGCCGATTGGTTTTACAGGTCTACTGGAGTATTGGTTTTATAGGTCAATTGCTTACTTGTCGTATAGGCTATGGTTTTATCGGTCCTATGGCATCTGATAAACTGATAGGTCTGTAATGCTAGTACACCCATAGCTGTCAATAATCTGATAGACCTACAAAACCAGTAGGCTTCCTATTGGTTTTGTAGGCCCTGTGGAATATTGGTCTCATCGAGTAGCTGCGGGTGTTTTACCTCTCCGGACACCTGAAAGGAGAGGGCAGCTATGTTCCATTTTCTAGGGATGAGTTACGCAGCAGGTGCATGTATACACATTTTAATCCACAATGACAGCGGCAACGCATACTGGCACATAATCCAAACATTGACGGCATCCAGGTAGCCCTCGATTCCAAGATTGCGGATTTCGACCCGATGATGTAGTCTCTCGAATGCTAAGGCACCTGAAAGAAATAAAAAATTGCGTTACAGCTTGAAAAATAAGCTATTTCAAGAACGCGACACCACCATGACTTCAAAAAATCGGTCCACACATATACCGGCAACCGCGATTGCGCGCGTATTCATGCGGAGGCAGTTAGGAGAGGCGCCGCCATTACTGAACGCCGAGGTAGCTGCTGAACCAACATTCCGCCTTGCGCCTCACCACAGGTTCTGCCACTTAAACACAGTGCGCACGATATTCGAAAACAGATTAACGCTAAAAAGTTTCATCGATACTTTCAAGAAATCGTGCCGACAACTTTAAAACTCGACGCTGCGTTATATCACACCGCGCGATTCAAATTCCTTTGTTGGCGTGCAGGCAACGGCATTCTGCAACGCAAAGCCTCATCATACAGTGACAAAGTATAAACGTCAGCCCGAAGTTGCAAGTGATGCACACGCACCTGATCAAAAGCTGAACGTGCGCTGGAACGTTGATATCCTCGAGAAGCACCCCGAAAATCGGCGAAAACTTGTAAACACAGGGCACCGACCGAACTGCCGCCCGATCAGCGATCGCGCCAGCACCAATGCCTCTACGGAGCTGCGCATGCGCGCCCAGAGGAGAGGTGGAAAGGAGGATGAGAGAGGCCAGCACGGAAACGCTTGCGCGGGAGTGGGAGTGAGAGAAAGGAAACCTACCTCTCCGCTGCGAAGCGCCGCCGGCATCGCGCTACCGCCTACCGCGTCGGCAGCTCGAGCAGTACTCGTCGCGTGCTCGATGTCGACTCCTCTCGCTTCGGCGGCGGTTGCAGCGTTGCAGTTGCTTGGACGCGCGCCTCTCAATCCATTTCGCCGTCCTGCTCTGCACATGTAGGTGATTGTGACTGAGCTGGGCCCCGACAGAACCGTGCTATATCCGCGTGCTTTCCCATCTCCATTCAGTGATCCAGTAGCAACAGCGTCGCGCGTCTTGCGGCTCCAACCGTACGTAGTTTGTTGAGACCGCGCGCAGCGTTCTCAATTGTTATTGCGGCTAATATTGTACGTTACGGCAACACTCAATAAACGGGATGAATGCGTGAGTTTTGGGGATGTGTCCGAGAAGGAAAAGGAAACAATGACAAAGACCTAAAATCTCCAACGTACTGATCCTGCATGCAAGACCCATAAACAAACGCATACTGATGTATCAGACACATGAACCAATATGTAGTAGTCTACAAGACAAGCATGTATCAGCCTATAAGATGTATGGGCTTCTGCACTGGTCTGATACTTTTCTTATACAACCCACCGATAAACCTATGAAACCAATACTATTGCCTATAGGACAAATATGTACCAGTCTATAAGATTTATGAGTTTCTGAATAAGTCTCATAGAAATGCAGATAAAACACATAGAATCCCTACAGAACCAATACCGATTCTTATAAAACCAATAACGCACCCTATTGGTCTTTTTTGCTAGGGCTCGCTGATACCCAAGATATCAATGTTCAATCTGTCCATTTCTCGCTTGACGACATCCAGTTTACCTTGCGTCATAGATCTTACATTCCATGTTGCTATGTGATATATCTCCTTGCAACATCGGACTTTCCGGTCGCTTCCCGACACATCCACATCTGAGCGTCCCTTTGGCTTTAGCCCAGCCGCTTCATTCGTCCTGGAGCTACTAGGAATCGCCCTTTGTTCATCCCCAGTAACATGTGGGACGCCTTCCAACCTGGGTGCTCATCTTCCGGCGCCATATCATTAATGGTATTGTGACTGGCTATAGGGTTTTCTTGGCAGGAAATACTGGAGTGGGTTGCCATTACCTTCTCCAGTGAATCACATTTTGTCAGAATTCTCTGCCGTGACCTGTCTATCTTGGGTGGCCCTACACAGCAGAGCTCACGACTTCATCGAGTTTCGCAAGCCCCTCCGCCATGACAAGGCAGTGATCCATGAAGTGATCCACCCATTAGCCGCCACTATTTCCACAACTGCCGTCGTCTTCGTTGTGACACGTAGATGGAATGCGCAAACGTGTACACGTAGCGCAGCACCTTTCGCGCGCAACACGCTGAGGCGTGGCTGAGGTAACCGTTCTTGGAACAATGCGTATGACGTAAAGATCACGGCAACAAAGCGACAAGCAAGAAACAGTCACCACCACTGCAAGACGCAAGATATATGCTGTAAACGTTGGTTTTTCCTTCGTTATTCGTTAGCGGGTTTTGAAGGCAGCCGGACAGCAGATCGCCTATGTTGGGTGACACAAATTTCACAGCATCCTACACCGGGGTGCGGCATTCCGTTTCCAGCCCAGATCAGAGCAGACACGATCATCATCATCGCCAAGACGTCAAATTACGTCGTTCCTTCGTTCTCGGTTGTCGCTGGTTGCCGTGGCAACAGATACGCTCCGAAATGCATATGGCGTCACGCATGTTCGCCGTTGCTGCAGTGTTCTGCTGTCGTGCTCACGGCATTGTTCACGGTCGTGAATCAGTTGCCTCGGCTGGAGGATGGGGCTCACTTGGCGTCGGCGTGCCAGCAACGATGCGCGCATCACAAACAGCATGCTTGCAACCTTCAGGGAGCCTCGTAATGTGAGAAGCAGTCACAAAAACGTTGCTAGAGATTTGAGAAATGCGAGTTTTCCCTTTGACAACATAAATTTTGTGCGGGAATGACCACTATAGTGTACGTCAGAAGCTTCCGATAATTCCTGCAACAAACATTGCTTTCGATGCGCCTACAGCTCGTTTTTCCACTACGTACTTCGATTTTAATTAGTAGCATCGTAAGAAACAGTTTGCTTCCCTTATGCCGCCATCGAGAGGGCAGACTCCCATGAGTTAGTCAAAATTGTGCATATTTAATTAAACTGTTTTGTGCTGCATCGTAAACAAACTTCCTGCTTTACCTTTGTATTTTATGTATTATCAATAGCTGCTGGCCAGGGGCAGCGCAACAATTCTGCTCGCGCTGATTGGGCTATCAAGGCATATTAATAAAGGCTGTGGCTAAAGGTACGTCGGACGGACCCGATCGATGGTCTTAAAGGTACGTCCGACGGATCCGGTGCGTTTTTCTTCGGGATACGACGGACGGATCCGGGAAATATTTTTCAGAGGTACGGCGGACGGACCCGATCGGTAGGGTTCTTCCGACGGACCCAACGCATTTTTCTCCGATATGGGCCTTGGGATCCGTCGGGAAAGCCGGACGGATCCGAGATCCCCAGATGTGGTTGTAGCAACAACCAACGTTTTTAGATCCCTTGGCAACAACATGGTAGCCATATGTAGCCAAATCGAAGTTGGTATGAGGTGTACTTACGTGCGAGGTGCAAGAAGTATGTACTACATACTGCATGCGTGAAATGTAAAATTACAAAGAATAGTACAGTGGCAAGAATAGTGCCTAGAATGGGTGATATACTACGTGATGGCATGATGATAGGTTTACGTGAGTTGGACCGCGGCAGGGTGGCAAGCACGACCAGAGCGCATGTAATCGCAGTGTTGACGGCCCGCTCATTTGGTCCTCGTTATCATGTGGATTAACGTCTACGACGGTCGTTATGTAATTTTGATTCTTCAAAGTTTCCTCACTTCTATCTGTGATGAGATGCGTCACGTAATGCATCGCTTTCTGCTCGCATTGAGGTTTGGTGCTGCAAGTTCTACGTAGTCGCTAAAAAAGCTGGGTGCCGCCGGCGTGTCTCTAGCCCAAGCATCGCGTCATTCGTGTTTGTTGGAGGTGTGGTTTGTGCTTACCGTGAGATGCTGTGATGTACGGATTACGTCCTACTAGAGTGCTGTGTGAGACTACGAAGAGTGCTGTGATGAGTGCGCCGATGTCCGGACGGACATCAGTGTGTCCGTTTATGATCGGCGATGTTGCACGTGCATGTCAGTGTTTATTAGGTGCAGTGGTAATTTATTTACACGCGCTGTGCAACAATCAGACGAAAATAAGTCATCGACAATTTGTTAGCCTGCACTACAGAGCTCAAAACTGGAAAATGGGAATGCACATGATGCAGTTTTCGCATGTTTTGAGTGGACCGAAAAATAAGTGCCCAGCCCACACCGCCGGGATGCGCATTACTACAAGTGAAATGGTTCAGATTTCTGTAAAATAGCTGCCTGGCACAGCACCTTCCTAAATGTTCAGGCTTTGTACTATTGTTGAAGGCCACTTTATCATTAATAAAGGAACGAATATGCTAGTGCTTTTTCAACATATGCTCATTTTTTTTTTCGTTTTTCCTTAGTTTCCTTTGTTTTTCATGCTAGACAAAAACAAATAGTACACTTTAAACTTGTCAGTCCAAAGCTGAACATGAATATCTGCCATGCATGTGACAGCTTTAATGCTAGAAAGGTTGACGTGTATAGCATGTATGTAGACGCTGCGACATCTTAGTGGCACGTTCGGCTACTTGCCCCAAGGTCGTGATGTTTAATGCCAGTGATGGCAGTCGCACTTTGGTGCAGGTGAAATGCAAATGCTTCTGTTTCCTGCAAGATGTCAATGCAAAGTACAAAGCCCGGGCAGTCAAATTAGTCTTGAGCTCTCCACTACGGTATTTTTCATAGCTACATATGTCACTTTAGGATGTGAAACCCTGCATGCCACAGGTAGGCTGCATTGTTTTTTAGATTTTGTAACCTCTCATCTATGTTTTGCAACATTTGGCTAATTTTAGTTCTCAAACAGTTGTTAAAGATGAAACCGAAGCAGTTCTTAGCATGGTTTCCTGCTTGGATTAATTTGCTAATTGCATTTCTTTAAAACTTGCATCAATGCTGGACAGTTCAAATAGCAGGCAGTTGAATTACAGAAATGATGTGGATCGTGCATTTCAGTTCTGACAAATGGAAAGTAACGGTCCCTTCCTTGCATGCATAGGTGCCCTTAGACAAATACATACTCGGGTGTGTGATTGTGACGCATATCAAGGGTCAACAGAAGGCCATGTGGAGCCAGTGTTATATTCTTCATGAAGGCTAAAGTAAAATTGTACAACAGCTGCTGTACCATGCAGAAAAAAATTGACCATTTAGTGTATGATTAACTGACCATGAATAGCATCTTACTCAAAGTATGATGCGATATATATCTGGTTTGGCATCCCAAAATAACTACGGCTATGAGGAACACAATAGTTGAGGGCTCTGGCATAATTTCGACCACCTGGGGTTCTTTTACATGCACTGACACCGCACGGTGCATGACGGCCTATTGTTTCGCCTCTATTGAAATGCCCCTGCTGTGGCTGGAACCAAATCTGCATCTTTCAGTTCAGCAGCCAAACACTACTGAGCCAGCACAACGGGGCCAAGTATCAAAATGCATGCCATTACATTTCCTTCTAGCCGGTGGTTTTCTTCACAGAACTAATGTATACAAGGAAAAGTAAATAGCAAGAAAACACTAGTTTTATTGCACATTATATTCACATTTCAGCAAACATTCTCTAGGAACAAATTTCTCATAATGTTTGCATGGAAACCATGAACATCTTACAAAAACAAAACAATGCACTTACTCCACTCCAATTATTAAGGGGCAAGGTTGCATCTATGCTACTACACTGCACTTATCACAAAACCACAAGCCCCATCTGCTTTGGCCAATCACTTGATGAAACTAACGGAGACAGATGTCGCACACCACAGACTGGTCGTCTCGCAACATATCTCTGCATATGTTGCATTTCAATTTCATGCCTTTCCACTTAGCTTCAACTGTTGCCAGCATTACTAGTCACCCATCTTTTCTGAAGTTCCTTTTTACGCTGTTGGGATCAGTATCCTTGTTAACTATGGTCTCTGGAATTTTCGATGCTATCATTTTCACATCTTCCTCATCTGGAAGAACGAAGGAAATGACAAGCTTTGAGCAGAAAAAAAATTAGGGAGACTCCAAATCTCCAACTGTAGGGGTATGGTGTGCCAGCGTTAATGGTTCTTGTCTGCAGATCCCACTGTGGATTCCCGTTAATTTACATGCCCTTTGCTACAAACATAATTACTAATTCCTTAATTCATGTCTCTGTTATCTCAGATATACTCATTAGCATACGGTCGTAGGCTGCCCTGTTAGGTGATAGACAACCTGGCATAGACCTCTGTAAGCCTCAACCTTTCTTAATTGGAGCTGAAACGTCCCAGAACATATTTCAAATATAACTTTGTAAGCTTGACTTAACAGCTCCTGCCATGTAGTGTGGCCTCGTGACATTTGGCTCGTGGCACTTTTGGCTTGTGCACAGGAGTCATCTGTTAAATACTGGTTAACATGCATGAAAAATACATTTTCACACAAACTGGTGGCAAATGGTCAAGTGTGTGTGTGTGTGTGTGTGTGTGTGTGTGTGTGTGTGTGTGTGTGTGTGTGTGTGTGTGTGTGTGTGTGTGTGTGTGTGTGTGTGTGTGTGTGTGTGTGTGTGTGTGTGTGTGTGTGTGTGTGTGTGTGTGTGTGTGTGTGTGTGTGTGTGTGTGTGCGCGTGCGTGCGTGCGTGCGTGCGTGCGTGCGTGCGTGCGTGCGTGTGTGTGTGTGTGTGTGTGTGTGTGTGTGTGTGTGTGTGTGTGTGTGTGTGTGTGTGTGTGTGTGTGTGTGTGTGTGTGTGTGTGTGTGTGTGTGTGTGTGTGTGTGTGTGTGTGTGTGTGTGTGTGTAAAACCTTTATTCGGAGGAAGCTTGAGGTAGCCTGAAGCAACCTCACGCAAACACTAGGTGGCCTCCTCATTACAGGAGCCCATTGGCGACCGCTGCGGCTCGGGCTCGGTAAACATGCACTGACATTGCTCCGATCTGGCTTGCCAGATCGGAGCAGCCGAGCAGGGCTGCCTCCCAGTCCTCCCGGGTGGGGTTGGGTTTGGGGGTGAGGTTCGGGGTTAACTGACATGCCCACACCATATGGAAGATGTCCGAAGACTTCTCCGCACAGTGCAGGCACTTTCCTGTACAGGCAGGATCAAAGTGTTTTAAAACTGCCGGGCACAGCAGCGTTTTGGTGTAAAGGCGGAGGAGTGTGCGTTCCTCCACCTTTGTAAGGCCCTTACAAGGCTTAGGATAAATTGCATGGCCGAATTGAAATAATTCAATAATTTCTCGAAAGTGGTGCACTGCAGAGTCTGAAATGTATACCTATATGCATGCAAGGATCGCATCATATAACATGATCAAGAGTTCTATCAGTACCTGTAGTTACATAGCATTTCAATGCCCATTAAAGGACCACCTCAGACAATGGTTGTTGTTACCACAAGACCTGTTCTAACAGCGTACTGACACCATTCCACTGAGCGATGACATGTATATGCATACCCTAGATAGCTCATGATTGTGGATCTCATTTATTTCTATGACTTCCAAGGAGTTCCTGTCGTCAGAAACCCTACACTTTATGAAATCGGGACAGTTGTCTTGAAAGGTGATGAAAAGAAATAACCAGGTTACCTTGATGCAATGCTAAATTACAGAGGGTGAACATGCTGCATGAAGATACCAAGAAGCTTGTACAAGGAAAAGTGAGAGTGAAATGGCAGGATTTTTGAAACATTGAAATAAACTACAAACTATACTTGTCAAACCTGTCATTAAGGTA
Source organism: Amblyomma maculatum (assembly GCF_055883805.1). Lineage (NCBI taxonomy): Eukaryota > Metazoa > Arthropoda > Arachnida > Ixodida > Ixodidae > Amblyomma > Amblyomma maculatum. The sequence goes on along the minus strand of NW_028146738.1, from coordinate 3,547,962 downwards.
TGGAAATCATGCAGTAATCAGAAACTCAACATGGAGGCCATTTTAGGTCATCTTCACAAAACACATACCCACACCTCACACACAGCTTCATATACTTATGAAAGAGGACAAACCAATATGCAAGGAGTGTGGAGATGAACTAACAATAAACCATATCTTACACGTGCGCCAGAGTCGACAAAATAAGAGGAAACATTTTGTACAATTTTGCAACAGATCCCTTTCCATCCCAGCATGATCCTAGGAGAGACGTGCAAATTTCCTGCATTTTTGGTTTCCTAAAATGTTCCTAAACAAGCTACATCCTAAAGAACATTTTAGTAATTACACACAAAATAAATACATTAAACCTTGTTCTTGGTGCATGGCAGCATTAGTCGCTTATGCACCATAAAAATCAACACAATGCTGTAAGGTATACCTTGGTTAGCTATGTTATATGAGACAAGCGATCGGAAAGTGACCTATTCCAATAATTTAACAAACTGAAGGCGATTCTACAGATTTCTAAAGACTGGAGTGCTCAAATGTTTTATCAACGTCCGCCTGCTTAGACAGCCTGTAGTGAAACTGTTGAAGAGAATACATTTTTGTACATTTAACGCGTTTCTGAATGCGTTGCTTTCAATTACGGGACCCACAAAAAACAGCTGAATGTCAAACGCCGCCTAGGTAGGCTTTCTAGCAAGACAGCGGTGTAGCGTGGAAAATCGCTCCGCCGGTCCATCGCTGGCGCCGCTGACTTGACAGGCGAACTGTTCAAACTTATAGCTACTGACCACACCTGAAACACTGAATTGCGCATGATCAAGGCAGAATTTCTCTAACACTGAGCACTGGTAGCTATCGATTTCGCGCCCAATATTGTGAAAATCTGTCCTCTCTTCGATCATTGATACGTCGATCCACGGTTGAACATTTATGCGCCTCGGTGTAGGCCAGCCGTTGGAACATGGATGCGTAGTTGTAGCAACGATCACTTGCATGGCACACTCTGCAAAATTCCAAGATTCAGCTTCTGCAACGAAATGTGCAGCGCACATTTTCTACCGCGTACCTAAGTCCGGCGATGCATGCATATCGATCCCGATCGTTTCAAAGCTGCGCGGCCGTTCAGTCGGGTCACGCTAACCTCGAGCATGCGGGGTTTTAAACTACATGTACGCAAAATTCAACGACAAGAAAAAGATGCAGGCTAAGCACTTTAGTCTAGTCTTCCCCTAAATACCAAATAACATTGCTGCTCACAGAGAATTCGGATCATCGCGCTTCCGGCTTTCTGGTTGTGCACTCTTGCGGTGCGGTGCAGTAGGTCTTCGCCTCGACGAGTCGATGTACAGCTCGCCGCAGTAGCGCAGGCCTCTAGTAGATTCGGCATGTCTTGTGCCATGGCTCTGAGGTAGAATTTAAACGAAGAATTTAGCTAGAAACATCCGGTTTCCTCGGTCTGCATGTGAGGAACGAGCATAATGCCATTTCACATACATACTTTGGACTGCCGAATGTTCTGCACGGCGAGGTGTGTGTGTTGTACCGGCGCTAGATCTTCGGAGGTCGATGCAGGACCTAAGACAGCGTAAATGCTAGGAGTAGCTCGCTTACATTACGGGCAGATCGAGGTAATAGTTTAGTGCGAAGCGAAAGCTGCTCGTGAATGTGCGTATCTCGATGCCAGCTGGTGGAGCTGGTGCAGCACGTAGCATCGCCTGCAGCTATGTGCGTGACAGCGATGCTTGCCGTACACAACCCTAAGTGAAGACCGTGATCTATGTTAGAACGTCTTCGTATCAATTCATCGAGAGTCGCGGCTAGCTGATATCATAGAGGATAAGATTCATTCACGCGTAGCAAGCGGAATGTGGCCGCGTTCGACGTGCATATAGCCATGAGCCTGTATATCGACGTCCGCCGTATCTTTACGAGAATCGAATGGATACGTCGGACGTACCTTTAGACACTTCGATTAATGAACAGCTTCAGTGCTGCAGAAACAGTGGTCATGTGCCGACTCATTCGGTCGCTTTGTGTATGCTCACAACTAAGGACGGGTAGATAAAGTTCAAGGTCGCGACACTTGTATCGATTGCCGGTTTTTCTAATACGCATGAGAACGTTGTCGGTTTTATAGTTGCTTGCTTCTGCAACACTGCCAATGTTTTGCTACAGATAGTAAGAATAAGCAGAGACCGCGGTTCTCAATGCACGCAATTTATGTAGCCATTAATTATTGCATGCCATGGCAGTAGTATGTGATGTGGTTTGCTGCTGTTCATGCTATGAAACCATGAATGACACATGCTCTCTCATTGCAGGAGACTGAGGGCACTTTGGTGGCAGTACTTTACCATCCATTCCATTGCATTTGATTGCACCATGGGGTTGTGGAGCGAAATGTAGGAAAGAAAGGGTGCTGCATTTGTCTGATAGTGCAGTGCTGTCTGAAGCTTATCATCTTGAGCATTCATATAAGCATGAACAGCCTTGCACTTCGTCAAATCTGTGGAATGCCTTTTGTGCTGGCATATAGCCTGCAGTACCACTCTGCAAATGCCACCAGAGTGCAGCTCTGCTGATCAATCATACTGATGTAGGTGTATGGGTCGTTGGATAAAAAAGAAATGCTGTTCAGTTCACAGCAGAAGAACACCTGCAGGGTGCCGCACTGACTTGCACATTACTCGAAAGCGCTCCTAAGTACCAGCATAATGCAAACACAAATACTCAGGTTTCCAACATTTGGAGGCAACACAGTTGTGAAATGTACTCAGGAAAATAAGTAATGTAGTAGAGTGAATGACATCACCACTCATGCTCAGTTTCGCTCCATGTTGCACTACAAAGTAGTAGTTATCACAAGAAACTAGATACAAGGAATCTTACTAGAAATTGTTGGCATGAGGATTGTTCTGTGCCCTAATCCTTGCATATTGGAAACTTGGCATTACAAGTTTCTGTGATGTCATGTCCAAATGTTTCAATGGCACTGGTATCTTCCTTGTTTCACTACTGTGCAAGTTGTACAAGATTTTGTCTTATTTTGACTTCTAAAACAATTTGCAGATGGTCCACAATCCTTGTTGAAAATCTAAGGTTTGGTTTGGTTAGGTTTGTGGGGTGTAACGTCCCAAAGCAGCTCAGTCTATGAGAGACGCTGTAGTGAAGGACTTCGCAAATTGTGACCACGTGGGGTTGTTCAACGTGCACTGACGTTGCACAGCCCTTGGGCACCTAGCTTTTTGCCTCGATCGAAAAGCGGCCGCCCAGGCCGGGATGTGATCCCGCATCCTTGGGCACAGTAGTTGAGTGCTCTAACCAGTTCACCACTCCAACAGGGTAAAAATATAAAGGTGCAGTCATTTCCTTCATACTGTTTCTATTGCAACATGTCGCACATCCTATTTTTTAAAGAGCACTCTTTCCCACATGGATGCCACTTCACAATGCCAAAGTAGGGCTAGGTTTCTGTGCTGAAGTATTAACGATTTCAACTGTGGAGGTATGTTTTGAAGTGCCCTTGTAATAACGTAAGCTTCACAGATCAATTCTAGAGGCTGCCACTTTGCAGCCTCTACTGAGCCAGAGAAACACTGAAGTTTGGCAACTCAAACTATACTGGTTGCATTGCTCTTGAAAGAAGGCAGCAGAGCAGGTAACAGCACAAAACATAAGAAGTACGCACAAACACGAGGACAACACTGCACTGACAACTATATTGTCCCAAACACGCCCACCTTCTCCCTTCACTTCACGTCTGCAGCCAACTTCTTTCTTTTCTTTAGCATCCTGCCGGTTTGCGCAGAAATTCTAATTCCTTCTTCAACAATACCACTGAAGGCATACTGACACATTGGTCTCCCGAGTCACTGATTGCATATGCTTCATAAATTTCTCTTGCTAACTTATCCTTCATCCTTTTCATAACCTGAACATTGTGAAGGTCAGCTGGACATTTTTGGTCTCTACAAACAATGCAGTCTTTACAGTGTACTGCGAGATTAGTGCCAGACTTGTCCACCATTGCCATAGCATGTTCTCTAATCCTGTCATTGATACATCTTCCTGTCTGTCCAATATACTTCTTTCCACGCTGCAAGGGAATCTGATAAGCAATCCCCTGAATACACTTGGAGTACCTAGTCCGGTGCGAAGTTTTGCATCCAGAGTTGAAGTCCTGGTTGTTTACCCACATACACATCCCTTTAGCTCTGTTTGGTGCCGTTGAAGTGAAGGGAGAAGATATGCGGGTTCTGGTCAGTGTAGTAGTCAGTGCAGCATTGTCTTTGTGTTTGTGTGTGCTTCTTATGTTTTGTGTTGTTACCTGCTCGGCTGCCTTCTTGTAAGAAATGTGTGACCAACTAGCTCAATGTTCAACTCTATTATGGTTGCATTGGTTCTGTCCATATAAAAACTGTGCTTACAGGATCGAAAAAGCACAGGTTCAGTATGCTTGATAGAGCGGGCAAAGCCTGGTATGTAGCGTAGTAAATGGCTCCCACATATTTAATATTGTTACGGGGATGCACTTAATGTAACAGCACTGCGATGGGCTGAACTCGACGCTGAGACTTCAGTAGCCGTGCAGTGTCCACTCTGTGAGCGTCGTCCTCTTTCTCAACGCTTTGTCGTCGTCGTCTTCGTCAGTGAGCACATCACTTTGGTACCGCGTTTCCAGGTAACACTACCCCCCCTCGGCAAAAGGCAACGTCCCAGTGCGTATTAGGCGTGCGATGTGGAGGGGGAGTAATATGGCTTTAGGCGGGCGACGTGTACGATTTCGGAAGTGGGTGTAGCAGTCGGTGACTTTGGGTGGAGCGGTGAAATCTCATAGGTCACGTCGGTCACTGGGCGTAGTACACGGTAAGGACCTGTGTATACCCTAGCAAAAAAATCCGATAGAAAACTAATAGCCTATCAGATTATTGATATTGGTTTTATATGTCTGCCAGAGTATTGGTCTTATGGGTATCCTAGCCGACTGGTTTTACAGGTCTACTGGAGTATTGGTTTTATAGGTCAATTGTTTACTGGTCGTATAGGCTATGGTATTATCGGTCCTATGGCATCTGATAAACTGATAGGTCTGTAATGCTAGTACACCCATAGCTGTCAATAATCTGATAGACCTACAAAACCAGTAGGCTTCCTATTGGTTTTGTAGGCCCTATGGAATATTGGTCTCATCGAGTAGCTGCGGGTGTTTTACCTCTCCGGACACCTGAAAGGAGAGGGCAGCTATGTTCCATTTTCTAGGGATGAGTTACGCAACAGGTGCATGTATACACATTTTAATCCACAATGACAGCGGCAACGCATACTGGCACATAATCCAAACATTGACTGCATCCAGGTAGCCCTCGATTCCAAGATTGCGGATTTCGGCCCGATGATGTAGTCTCTCGAATGCTAAGGCACCTGAAAGAAATAAAATATTGCGTTACAGCTTGAAAAATAAGCGATTTCAAGAACGCGACACCACCATGACTTCAAAAAATCGGTCCACACATATACCGGCAACCGCGATTGCGCGCGTATTCATGCGGAGGCAGTTAGGAGAGGCGCCGCCATTACTGAACGCCGAGGTAGCTGCTGAACCAACATTCCGCCTTGCGCCTCACCACAGGTTCTGCCACTTAAACACAGTGCGCACGATATTCGAAAACAGATTAACGCTAAAAAGTTTCATCGATGCTTTCAAGAAATCGTGCCGACAACTTTAAAACTCGACGCTGCGTTATATCACACCGCGCGATTCAAATTCCTTTGTTGGCGTGCAGGCAACGGCATTCTGCAACGCAAAGCCACATCATACACTGACAAAGTATAAACGTCAGCCCGAAGTTGCAAGTGATGCACACGCACCTGATCAAAGGCTGAACGTGCGCTGGAACGTTGATATCCTCGAGAAGCACCCCGAAAATCGGCGAAAACTTATAAACACAGGGCACCGACCGAACTGCCGCCCGATCAGCGATCGCGCCAGCGCCAATGCCTCTACGGAGCTGCGCATGCGCGCCCAGAGGAGAGGTGGAAAGGAGGATGAGAGAGGCCAGCACGGGAACGCTTGCGCGGGAGTGGGAGTGAGAGAAAGGAAACCTACCTCTCCGCTGCGAAGCGCCGCCGGCATCGCGCTACCGCGGCGGCAGCTCGAGCCGTACTCGTCGCGTGCTCGATGTCGACTCCTCTCGCTTCGGCGGCGGTTGCAGCGTTGCAGTTGCTTGGACGCGCGCCTCTCAATCCATTTCGCCGTCCTGCTCTGCACATGTAGGTGATTGTGACTGAGCTGGGCCCCGACAGAACCGTGCTATATCCGCGTGCTTTCCCATCTCCATTCAGTGATCCAGTAGCAACAGCGTCGCGCGTCTTGCGGCTCCAACCGTACGTAGTTTGTTGAGACCGCGCGCAGCGTTCTCAATTGTTATTGCGGCTAATATTGTACGTTACGGCAACACTCAATAAACGGGATGAATGCGTGAGTTTTGGGGATGTGTCCGAGAAGGAAAAGGAAACAATGACAAAGACCTAAAATCTCCAACGTACTGATCCTGCATGCAAGACCCATAAACAAACGCATACTGATGTATCAGACACTTGAACCAATATGTAGTAGTCTACAAGACAAGCATGTATCAGCCTATAAGATGTATGGGCTTCTGCACTGGTCTGATACTTTTCTTATACAACCCACCGATAAACCTATGAAACCAATACTATTGCCTATAGGACAAATATGTACCAGTCTATAAGATTTATGAGTTTCTGAATAAGTCTCATAGAAATGCAGATAAAACGCATAGAATACCTACAGAACCAATACCGATTCTTATAAAACCAATAACGCACCCTATTGGTCTTTTTTGCTAGGGTAGTGGGGCAGAAGTTTTTGACACAACCCCACACGACGGCACGGAAGCCAGAGCAGCACCAGAGATCCGGGAGGATAGTGCACATCGCGGTGGTGAGCGTCGTAGCGGCGTTTTTGAGTTTCTTGAGAGATGGTGAGATTCTGACGAGCAATCTGGCGAGCAGCGTCGGCTCGGGCGATGGTATCGCGGGCATAGGTTGTGACGGGGCTAGCGGCGGGAAGCAAAGAGTCGAAGGGCAGTAAGGGGTCTGTTCCAAAGAGAAGATAGAATGGAGAGTACCCAGCAGTGGCATGACGCGAAGAGTTGTATGCAAAGGTGACAAATGGCAGACTGATATCCCAGTCGCGATGACTGTCGGATACGTACATTGCGAGCATGTCGGTGAGTGTGCTCCGTAAGGCCGTTCGTCTGAGGGTGATACGCAGTGGTGAACTTGTGCCGAACGGAGCAAGAACGAAGTATTTCCTCAACAACTCGGGAAAGGAAACAGCGGCCACGGTCGGTAAGGAGTTGACGGGGAGCACCATGGTGTAGTATGACGTCGTACAAAAGGAAGTCAGCAACGTCTGTGGCGCAGCTGGTTGGAATGGCGCGAGTGATCACGTACCGCGTGGCATAATCGGTGGCCACAGCGATCCATTTGTTTCCCGACAAGGACTCGGGGAAGGGCCCTAGGAGGTCAAGGCCAACACGAGAAAATGGCTCAGTCGGGATAGCAATCGGCTGCAGGTGTCCAGGTGGTAGCACAGGGGGTTTCTTCCGGCGTTGACAGAGGTCGCAAGCGGCTACATAACGTTGGACAGAGCGGTAGAGTCCAGGCCAGAAGAAACGCCGGCGCACGCGGTCGTATGTGCGTGAGAGGCCAAGATGACCAGCTGTAGGGGCGTCGTGCATTTGTTCGAGAACGGCGGAGCGTAGGTGTTGGGGAACGACCAGCAAGTGCTCAGCACCATCAGGTCGCATGTTGCGGCGGTATAGCGTATTCCCATGAAGGAAGAACAGGGCGAGGGAAGAGTCACGGGTGTGTGTGCGGAGGCGGTCGATAAGAGAACTGAGGTTTGGGTCCAACCGCTGTTCGTCGGCTATGTGGGAAAAGTCCGATATAGAGAAGACACAGGGGTCCGACTATTGGTCAGTAGAGGAAGGGGGATCGACGGGATAACGGGACAGACAGTCTGCATCCTGGTGAAGCCGACCGGATTTGTATACAACGGAAAAGGTATATACTCCTGCAAGCGCAGTGCCCAGCGGCCGAGGCGGCCAGCAGGATCCTTAAGGGAAGAGAGCCAACATAAGGCGTGGTGATCGGTAATTACAGTGAAGGGTCGGCCAAACAAGTAGGGTCTGAATTTTCCAATGGCCCAAACGAGAGCCAGGCACTCCCGTTCCGTAATAGAATAGTTCTGTTCTGCTGATGACAGGAGACGACTGGCGTAGGCAATAACGCAATGTTGGCCGCGTTGTCGCTGTGCAAGAATGGCACCAATCCCGTGGCCACTGGCGTCAGTGCGAAGTTCCGTCGGGGCAGACGGGTTGAAATGGGCCAACACAGGAGGATTGGTGAGAATAGCGATGAGGGTGGAGAATGCGTTAGCCTGCTCTGGTCCCCATGAGAAAGGAACGCCTTTCTTCAGCAGATTGGTGAGAGGACGAGCAACAGCGGCAAAGTTTGGGACGAACCGGCGAAAATAAGAACACAGTCCTATAAAGCTGCGGACATCACGGGGTGAGCGGGGACATGGAAACGCACTGACAGCGCGAACTTTGTCGGGATCGGGTTGCACGCCGGTGGCATTCACCAAATGGCCAAGCACTTTAAGTTCGCGGCGACCAAAACTGCACTTCTTTGAGTTCAGTTGAAGTCCGGCACGGCGGAAAAGTGCCAAGATGGAAGAAAGGCGACTAAGATGGCTTTCGAACGAGGGCGAGAAGACAATCACGTCATCCAAGTAACATAGACAAGTCGTCCATTTGAAGCCGCGGAGTAAGCAGTCCATCATGCGTTCAAACGTAGCAGGGGCGTTGCAAAGTCCAAAAGGCATAACCTTAAATTGGTAAAGTCCATCGGGTGTGACAAAAGCTGTCTTCTCGCGGTCTTGTTCGTCAACAGAGATCTGCCAGTAGCCGCTACGAAGGTCGATGGAGGAAAAGTAGCGGGCTCCATGTAAACAGTCCAAGGCATCGTCTATTCGCGGTAGCGGGTAAACATCTTTCCTTGTAATCTTGTTCAGATGTCGATAGTCGACACAAAAGCGCCAACTGTCGTCTTTCTTTCTAACGAGCACGACAGGAGATGCCCAGGGGCTGTTCGAAGGTTCGATGATATCGTTGCCCAACATCTTGTCGACCTCCTGCTGGATGACTTGGCGCTCAGAAAGGGACACACGATAAGGCCTCCGATGTACAGGCTTTGCATCGCCTGTGTCAATGCGGTGAGTCACAACTGATGTTTGGCCCAGAGAACCGGCAGCAAAGTCAAAAATGTCGGAGAAGGATAACAAAAGGCTGTGCAGGTCCTGAGCGTGTTCGGGGCTGAGGTCAGAGGCAATCATCGCGGAAATAGGGTCGGTAATTGTGGTGGAGAGTACGGGTGTTGGAAGGACGCTTGAATGTGGGCCAGGAGTGAGTGCACAAATGGTGCAGTCTGTGAGAGGGGACAAGGTAGCAAGGGATATTCCTTCGGGAAGAACTTGGGGTGACAAACTGAAGTTCAGGATAGGAAGGTAGGTGCTGTTCTGTGTAACGCGTACGATGAGATGAGGAAGAACGACGTTGCGGTCAAGAAAGACCTCGGTGATAGGGCAAGCAAGATAGTCACCGTCAGGCACAGGCGGGAAAGGTGACAGAGGTAGGCAAACAGCAGAGTCAGGGGGCAGGCGAGCGAACTCAGTGGAGCGAAGGCGGGGTGCAGATGGAGGATGTTCTGAGCAGACAGGTAGGTCCAAACGAAGAAGGCCGCTGGAGCAGTCGATAAGGGCAGAGTGGGCCGTTAAAAAGTCAAGGCCGAGGATCACATTGTGAGGGCACTGGTTGAGGACAGTGAACAAAACAGGGATGTGATGACCGGCAAGGGTGACTCGGGCAGTGCACTGCCCAGTGACGGCAGCAGTACTGCCATCGGCAACACGAACGGTGGGCGAAGCGGCGGGGGTCTGTACTTTCTTGAGGCGGCGGCAAAACGATGAGCTCATGATCGAGACTTGGGCACCAGTGTCAATGAGGGCAGAGACAGGAACACCATCCACGAACAGGGACAGGAGGTTACAGGGCGAAGAAATGGGCAGTAGAGGATTTCCAGGTCGGGGTACCAATGCAGCGTCACCTCCGGGAGCTGCATTGGCTAGTTTCCCGTGAAGCGGCCGGCAGAGGACGGCGAGGAACTGCGGCCAGGAAGAGGGGAACGGGAACGGCGGGGAAGGAGACCGACTGGACACAGGAGGAGGCGGAGTAGTATCGGTGCGGGGCGGCTCATAACGAGGCGTGAAACGGGGGTGACCGTAATTGGAGTAGCGGTCAACGTAAGGAAAACGTCGAGGTGGTGATGTCCAGCGGCTGCGGCAGTGGCGAGCGATGTGGCCAATACGCGAGCACGTGAAACAGATCGGCCTGTCGTCAGGGGTGCGCCACTCATCAGGATTGCGGTATCGGTAGCGTGGCGCGTAGGTGTTGCGGGGTGTAGCGGTGGCGACCATGGGAGGGACGGAGCTCGAACTGTGTTGTTCTACGGTGTGGCTACAGGGGACGCCCAAGTTGGCAACCTCTTGACGAACGACGGCTTGAATGAGGGATATCGTCGCTAAGTTGCTGTCCGAGGAGGGCGGGTTGGATGCAGCAGGGGCGAGCGCTTCTAGTTCACGACGCACAATGCGTGTCACATTTTCAGTGTTGGAAGGTTACCTTAGGGTCGGCAGATCCTCGCACGTGGAGGTAGGGGCAGTGTTGGGGAGCCGATCGAAGCGATGTGCAATGCGTCTGTGTTTGGCCTGCTCGAAATGTCGACAAACCTGCAAAACGGAGTCAACCGTAGCACAGTCCCGACAGAGTAGAAGATTGAAGGCATCGTCGGCTATGCCTTTGAGGATGTGCCCCACCTTATCAGGTTCTGGCATGTCTTTATCAACTTTTCGGCAGAGGGCCAGAACGTCTTGTATATACGTAATATAAGGCTCGGTAGATGTCTGGGCACGTTTGGCGAGGTCCCTCTTAGCGGCGAGTTGACGGCCAACCGGTTTTCCGAACAGGTCACGGAGTTTTTGTTTGCAAATATCCCAGGAGGGTATTTCTGCTTCATGCGTTTCGAACCAAACGCGTGCCGTGCCAGTAAGGTAGAAGATGACATTGGCCAGCATCAGCGTGGCGTCCCACCTGTTGTGCTGGCTAACACGCTCATAAAGCGAAAGCCAGTCCTCGACGTCGACCTCATCTGTACCGCAGAATGAGCCAGGGTCACGGGGGTGGGCTACGACGACAGTTGGGGTTGCGGAGGTAGATGGAGCCGCGTCGGTTGTCATCGTGACGGTGCCGAGGTGACGGCCACTGCGGAGATCCAGCGTCAGATTGTGTCGAACCCGCGACCTCCACCAAGATGTTACGGGGATGCACTTAATGTAACAGCACTGCGATGGGCTGAACTCGACGCTGAGACTTCAGTAGCCGTGCAGTGTCCGCTCTGTGAGCGTCGTCCTCTTTCTCAACGCTTTGTCGTCGTCGTCTTCGTCAGTGAGCACATCACTTTGGTACCGCGTTTCCAGGTAACAATATATAAGCACAATTTTTGAAGCACAAGTCACTACAATAGTAGGTATTGGCCGTGGCTTGTCATTATAATTAAACTCAGTGTATCCATCTTCAATGTTGCCTACTAAAGATGGATTAGCTGTACCCTAGCAAAAAAGACCAATAGGGTGCGTTATTGGTTTTATAAGAATCGGTATTGGTTCTGTAGGTATGCTATGTGTTTTATCTGCATTTCTATGAGACTTATTCAGAAACTCATAAATCTTATAGACTGGTACATATTTGTCCTATAGGCAATAGTATTGGTTTCATAGGTTTATCGGTGGGTTGTATAAGAAAAGTATCAGACCAGTGCAGAAGCCCATACATCTTATAGGCTGATACATGCTTGTCTTGTAGACTACTACATATTGGTTCATGTGTCTGATACATCAGTATGCCTTTGTTTATGGGTCTTGCATGCAGGATCAGTACGTTGGAGATTTTAGGTCTTTGTCATTGTTTCCTTTTCCATCTCGGACACATCCCCAAAACTCACGCATTCATCCCGTTTATTGAGTGTTGCCGTAACGTACAATATTAGCCGCAATAACAATTGAGAACGCTGCGCGCGGTCTCAACAAACTACGTACGGTTGGAGCCGCAAGAAGCGCGACGCTGTTGCTACTGGATCACTGAATGGAGATGGGGAAGCACGCGGATATAGCACGGTTCTGTCGGGGCCCAGCTCAGTCACAATCACCTACATGTGCAAATGGATTGAGAGGCGCGCGTCCAAGCAACTGCAACGCTGCAACCGCCGCCGAAGCGAGAGGAGTCGACATCGAGCACGCGACGAGTACGGCTCGAGCTGCCGCCGCGGTAGCGCGATGCCGGCGGCGTTTCGCAGCGGAGAGGTAGGTTTCCTTTCTCTCACTCCCACTCCCGCGCAAGCGTTCCCGTGCTGGCCTCTCTCATCCTCCTTTCCACCTCTCCTCTGGGCGCGCATGCGCAGCTCCGTAGAGGCATTGGCGCTGGCGCGATCGCTGATCGGGCGGCAGTTCGGTCGGTGCCCTGTGTTTACAAGTTTTCGCCGAATTTCGGGGTGCTTCTCGAGGATATCAACGTTCCAGCGCACGTTCAGCTTTTGATCAGGTGCGTGTGCATCACTTGCAACTTCGGGCTGACGTTTATACTTTGTCAGTGTATGATGTGGCTTTGCGTTGCAGAATGCCGTTGCCTGCACGCCAACAAAGGAATTTGAATCGCGCGGTGTGATATAACGCAGCGTCGAGTTTTAAAGTTGTCGGCACGATTTCTTGATGAAACTTTTTAGCGTTAATCTGTTTTCGAATATCGTGCGCACTGTGTTTAAGTGGCAGAACCTGTGGTGAGGCGCAAGGCGGAATGTTGGTTCAGCAGCTACCTCGGCGTTCAGTAATGGCGGCGCCTCTCCTAATTCTGACGCGCGCAATCGCGGTTGCCGGTATATCTGTGGACCGATTTTTTGAAGTCATGGTGGTGTCGCGTTCTTGAAATCGCTTATTTTTCAAGCTGTAACGCAATTTTTTATTTCTTTCAGGTGCCTTAGCATTCGAGAGACTACATCATCGGGCCGAAATCCGCAATCTTGGAATCGAGGGCTACCTGGATGCAGTCAATGTTTGGATTATGTGCCAGTATGCGTTGCCGCTGTCATTGTGGAATAAAATGTGTATACATGCACCTGCTGCGTAACTCATCCCTAGAAAATGGAACATAGCTGCCCTCTCCTTTCAGGTGTCCGGAGAGGTAAAACACCCGCAGCTACTCGATGAGACCAATATTCCATAGGGCCTACAAAACCAATAGGAAGCCTACTGGTTTTGTAGGTCTATCAGATTATTGACAGCTATGGGTGTACTAGCATTACAGACCTATCAGTTTATCAGATGCCATAGGACCGATAAAACCATAGCCTATACGACCAGTAAACAATTGACCTATAAAACCAATACTCCAGTAGACCTGTAAAACCAATCGGCTAGGATACCCATAAGACCAATACTCTGGCAGACCTATAAAACCAATATCAATAATCTGATAGGCTATTAGTTTTCTATCGGATTTTTTTGCTAGGGTAGTTGCCCAACCCACATACCCAGCTAGGTGAAATAGCATACTTTAAGAAACTTGGAATATTTCATGGGATGCTGCACTCCTAGCAGCAGTCTGCATTTTTGCCTTTTCTACTGTGGCAGTTTCAAACTTGAGTACGACTTCAATAATGGATTTAGTATTGATGTGATCATCACCTACTTGTCAACAAAAATGGCAACTGGAACAAGAACACCTACTGTTCTGCAGAATACACAATTTGATGCATGGTGTGATCAAGGTCCTGCAGTAATGAGATCTCATTCTGGACTATACCACACAATGGTCTTTTTATGGACCATTCAGAATTCTGCTCCTCAGCACTGTCTAGTAGTTTAATCAACAGCATAGCTAAGCAGTTTTGTTTCAGAGCCCCACATCGATGGGTGCATATTCACCTGGAAAAAATTTTATAACCTATAAAAATGTCTACAAATGAAATATAGTTGTCACCATTACTGGCCATTTCTGTAAGCAAACTGGGGTGCACAGTGATGACCTAATGGCTCAAGCATTTGCCTCACGTGCGGAGTTCCTCACGATAGTGGACTTTTTTTTGGGGTGGGGAGGAGGGGTGAAATGACTGTGGAAAGGGCCCCATACTGTCCCATTTTCAAATTTAAAACTATATCATGCTATAAAGCCCATTTGTGGCCCTTTATTAGCAAAGCAGTGGCCTAGGTAGGCCACACAAAGAACAAGTTATTTGCACACCTTTGATGTTAGGCTACATCACCTTTCACTTTCATATGGTGATTGTGGAGTCATCAGTTTGGTGGCATAATCTCGAATTGAATATCTAGGAAAGTTTCAAATCCAATTTATGGGTTTTATTGTGAAAGCAATACTACTCTAGGTTTCGAGCCTAAAACGTAGCGTGGCCGGTAGCCACGTCTTACCCACGTGACACTAGGGTGAGAGCTGGGCTACCAACTCAAGCGATCGGCAGCATCTGCCACTTAGGTCTCGTTTCACATGGGACGGTCATGTCAGAATCGGCCTGCTTGGACCCTGGCATTCACGTTACCCCTATAGGCCACTCAGGCACGTTCATACGGCTTGGTTAAAGCGCTGCTTTATATGTGGGCTGAGGAAGCATAAAAAAAGAAGAACAATGCTCGGTCACCCACAGCTAATGCTTTCGCTCAATATTTGGTTAAGCAGCGTTGAACCCTTGCAATATTTTTTTGTTTTTTTGCTGCTGGCGAAACATCATCATAGCCAGAAAGAGCCACAAATTCATTTCCAACTAAAAGCAAAATTTGGATGGAATTGTCTCTTGGCGCATTTTTCTAGAACAAATTTATCTCTGATACTGTGTAGAAGATAGCAAATCCTGGGGACACTTAAGCTCTTCCTTTAAGCATATGACTATATAGCGTCTGCAGCTCCACTTACAGTTCATTTGCACACATGTAGTCCTCGCTTATTTACCAGTCTCCTGGTCTGTGCCTCTAATATATCGCACATTCTTATTAGCATACAGTACTAAACTATCACCTCATCCATCTACCGGATGTTGGCAACCATACAACATGTGAACCTCCGCTTTAACCAAGCCGTATGAGCATGCTTGACTTGGCATCCAAGAACAGTGGAAGGTTGATTCTTATTCCACCTTCTCACCCCAAATGAGCAACCAGAGTTGGCAGCTCCTCCCATCTTTCTTATAAGTGATCTTGTTAAGCTGCACTAACTATAGAGGTATCGGTGCTTGGCCATGTCAGCTGCCAGCTAGCACCATGACTGTAATTTTTTGTTCACAATGCCGTCGCAGGATTTTCTGGGTAACGAGGCCTTTAAAGCTATCGCATAAAATGGTAAATTTTAGCATCTGTTGCATAAATGCACTATATGAAGGTAGTCTGTTGAACATCTGCATTTTTCATATTCCCATCTGCAAGCTAGCAAACTGCCACACCAAAAATTGGCATAGGTCAACTGCTAGAACTTCTCAAAAAAAGTCCTAGAGCCAGTTCCACAAATTTGGGCTTCTGAGCAAAGGAGAGCTACTGCTTTAAGCCTGAGGCCTTCACTTAATTGTCACTAGCTGGGCAAGAATGAAGCCAAGGAATGTGTGACGCCAGTTACCAGGAGCAACTGATTTATATGTGGTCTGAAAGGGTGCAAGCTCTCAGCGTATGAAGGGGCAAGTCTTCGTTCATACAGTCTGAAATCTTGAAATGTTCCCCTCAAGGAATGGAGGACTTCTGTAGTCAACGCACAGCATACAAAGCATGTACTCTGTCCTACATAAAACCTCATTTCCTGCCATGACAAAAAATTATGGGGATTCTAATGTCACCTTAAGAATAGAATGCGACAGCATTTGAGCAACATTGCTTGCTGTAAGTGTCTGTCATTTCAGTACGACATGCTCGTTGCTGTACTTTCAGAAAATTTTACCACTTATAGTAGGTTCTGGACACGGACTGAGTTGTTTTTTGCTACAGTAGACATGGACAGTATTGAAGGTGACTATGAGCCGGCCCCTGTTCTTGGCCATACGACTCGACCAGCACACCTGTAAATTTGCCCAGAGGGCTCCATTAGGTTGCGCTTTCTACACCAGTTGAGAGCATTCTCAAGTACAATTTGTCAATGCGGTTTTGTGCCGTCTGCACCAGCCTCCCCGCAAGTCTCCTTCACTGGCTGTAGGACGAGGCAGATTTCAAGAAGTGCATGTTTATCCCACGGTTACAAGGAAACGAACAAAGGGATCAACAAAGGTATGAACGATGTAGTCCCAGTTCTCTTCCTCTATGGGCCGGAGCATCATCAATTTTGATGGTATGTTTGC
Organism: Amblyomma maculatum; assembly: GCF_055883805.1. NCBI lineage: Eukaryota > Metazoa > Arthropoda > Arachnida > Ixodida > Ixodidae > Amblyomma > Amblyomma maculatum. The sequence goes on along the minus strand of NW_028146738.1, from coordinate 3,531,447 downwards.
TGCTTACAAAACTCCCTAATATCTGCTTGACTTGTTCCACTGCAGACTACTCTGTAGTCATGCTTTTTTCAGTAAAAGTGTTTCCCGTGTTTCCTGCCATACTTTCCATGTGCTAGGTGACTATGGTGGCCACATGTACGCAGTCAGTGTGAATGTGTAGCAGACGGGAGGGGCTTTATTTTTTTTTTTTTGTGATACAACATGCGGAGAACCATTTCTTTTTGACAAGGTGTCCTTCGCATCAGCATCATTGGTACCTCTACTTAGAGTAGTGATTGGTTTTAAGAATGTTGTCAGCCTATACCTTCTCCCGTTAGTCTGCCCATGCCAGCAAGTAAATGTCTGACAATCACTCTTCCACCACTGCCTGCCAACAGAAAGCCCAAGTTGTGGAGTTTAAAAGATAACTCCTTTTAATTGACTGGCAAATGGTGACACAATTGTGGATGGGAACAGCAACAACCTTAATGCACACAAACTGCCTTGGATTCTGCTGTTATCTCTTTGAAGTACCCACTGATTCGGTGACAGTTTGCCTGCATCAGTTTGCCTGCAATCTGCATTCATAACTTTTAGAAGCGACAAGCAGCTTTTGTGAATTAATGCAGATTGCACCCAATCTGGGGAGATCACGTCACATGGTCTTGTGACATCACACTCCTCGCCAACCAATCAGCGCTTGGTCATATACGTTACCTGACCTCTCCACCAAGCAGGTCATTTCCTCCCAACACCTCGTTTTTCTGTTCATATGCACTATAAACTATTGCATTAATAAACGAGTTTTCTTATCTTCGGCCTGTCTCTGCATCGGCAACCAGTGGCCCACCCAGTCAATGTTGCTCCTTGTGCAGACTCCAGCAGTGGGCCTAGAGACACAATTACAATTAGCGGCCAATCTGTAGGATCCCTAGAATATTGCTTAAAGCTAGTTTTTCTATGCTAATTAGTGTATTGTGAATGGAGGAATACACAGCACGAAGAAGACGTGTCTGTTTTAAATCTTTTTTTTTTGAGTCTTCTAATTCTTCATTCACATATGACACACTTTTAATACATCCAGCATAGCTGCCGTGGTGAGAATATTGCATGCCATTCTATGTATTCATTCTAGCAGTAGAACAGTGGTAGGGCTATGCCAACTCACCTGCAGCATTGGCATTGGCTGTAATATATAGTGTACAAACCAATATGGTTGGCACGTAAACCTGAACTTTATAAAGCCACAATCATGCCTAGGAAATTTTATATACATTTTTTTGTGTTAGGCAGCAAAAGCAAACACACTAACTGAAAGCTGATTTGGCAGTTGAGACGCACTATTCTGCTGTCACTCCCTTTTACTTCAAGAAAACACCACAGTGAAAAATAGAGGACAAATTAGGAGAATTTTGCTATGAATGCTAACTTTCAAATGAAAATTTATTCGAACTTTCATCAAAATAAAAAATGTGCATACACTGCCCTCCCTATTTAGACCAAGCCAGTTACCCACGTAGCAACACAAGTCATGGCCTGTCTCGAGAGAAAGCGCGCTCTTACGGCCATCCCAATGGGTTCTGTTTCCACATCTCGAAAGGGTCACCACCACCTCACTGCTCTGCTTCAGCTAGCGCCGTTCACGAGCAAGTAAAGCACACACCCCTACTCCATGCCCCACCCGCATCACTTGCAGCCTGCAAGTCCATACATTTTAATCTTTATGGTTCATACAAACACTGTGCAGCCAGCATTGTTAGATTTGTGATCTATGAGATATAAAATGCAGATAAATCCTGTGCACAGGCGCTCCTCTCAGTGCGACTGCATGGTCGCATGAACCTCCTGATCTACTGTCATCACAGCTTTCTGCCTCTAAATTTTGAGCAAACACAAAATTTATACGTCATGTGCAGTGTGTTGAATTACACCCTCAAAGCATTTGCTTAGCTTTGGAAGTTCAAATATCATCCTGGAATCTCAATCGATGCCATTTTATTTAGCTAGCTAAAAAGCGGCATTAACAATCATTTGTGGCGCTTCACAGATTAAGGTTAAAAAGCAAACATTTGCTCAGAGCTGAATTGCAGCTGTGCAATGCAATGAACTATTCACTAAGTTCCGAATATGTTACATTCAGAACAATATCAATCGGCTGAAAGAGTATATAGTCTCGCAACTGACACAGCAACTTTTGATCACGACGTCGGTCGTGAATATTTGTTCTGCAGCAGTAAGGAGAGCGGCAGACAAGAGATCATTCTCCTTTAAAGCTGACCATTATTTAAGAAAATATAAGGAAGGAGAAAATATTTAGGAGAAAGGAAGACAGCGAAGAACCATGAATAAAAGATGTCTTGCTCTAGGTCAACTGCCTTCTAGCCTAAAAATTTTGAATGCACTGATGAACCTGCGGCCAACCAATAAATTATTTTGAAAGCAACATGTCTCTCTTTAACACTCATTTAGCAACATTAGAGAATGCCCAAATGTACTACAAAGTGGTGGTCCTTGTGGCACTGACAAACCTAGATTTTCTAGTTGCCACGTTCACCTTTACATGGCCTCGAAAAATAGTGGCTCATGGGGAATAGAAAAATCGAACGGTTTTCTGCAAAAGCTGCTTTGAAAGGTGGCCACTGTTAGTAGCATTTTGCAGTCTCACTCAGAAGCAAGCGAACAATCTGCAATTAAGTAGACATGCATACAATATGTGCCTTATCCTTTGAAATGTCCCAGACATTAACCAGTCATAAAATAGCGTGCTGAAAAGGTATGTATAGTAAAGCCTCCTTTGTTGATGATCATACCCATAGTTTGCATGGAAACATCTGCACTAGAACCTGCATGACACTGAGTTAATTGGCCTGCTGGTTGAATATGCCACCAAAATGCTGGTAATGAACTTCATCGGTGCTGGGGTCAAATCTGGAAATATAAAGTTGGGATGGTTTAATTGTGAAATCTTTTGCTGCTGAATTCACTGCAGGCTAGAATGCAACAGGATTAAAGGGCAGCTGTAGACGTAAGGGCAGCCCACATTGTCACTGCATCTTATGCGTCCTAGTGCACATATCTACATACTGTGCATGTTTTGCTAGTAAACAATGTAACAACAGATTTGCGAAGCTCCAAGAATGCTACACTGATGCTGTCTGAGTAGCTGCTCGTGTTGAATATTGTGAAAGCCTTTTGATGGAACGAAAACTGCTTGGTGAATACTTATGCAGAGTGAGGTTGGTCAGGAGAGCAGGTGATATGTACACCTTCGCAATTTAATCACACAAGCACAGACTATACGATACTCATACAAAATGAAAAATATAAGGAAAGGAATTGAACTGAAGACTTCTCGGTTCGACAGTCCAAACTTCTGCTACATGTGCTTTGGGCTGTGTGTGCTAGCCCGCTTGGAATCTGATCGCCCGAGCCAGCAAAATGGTGCGCACCCATATGAGCACCACTCCCAGTACCCTTTAACATGTACATAGAAGTGCAGGTGCTTGGGATAAACCTTGGCTGCCGCAATGCACCTCAAACAATGGCATGTTAGCCAGAATAGCAGGTTGGGTTGTTGGTTTTCCATCCTGAGGTAACAGCGCAAAATGTGGACGGGAGCACAAGGTGAGAAGACGATGAGACATTGTGTCGTCTTTTCGTCTTGTGCTCCCATCCATGTTTTGCGCTGTTACTTCAGAATGTCACGTGCCTGCCCAATATCTACATAATTGTCACACAAACCACTTTGTGTGTATTTACGACTACTTGCACAACACCGTTGCCAACCACTGATGACGAGCAGCTGAACAGCAGTTTTTCACGTGCACTCCGCTGCCATTAATCACAAATGCTATCACGCTACGACTTTCCATATCGCCCCACCCAACCTCTGTGTGTAATGACTCAACCTTTGGTGCGTTTGCATGTTCTCGGGATACTGAAGAAATCCATGGTACCAATTAGTAGATTCAAGCAACTTAATCTGACATACATCTGGTGATAATATTAGAACTATATCCATGTATACACAGATCTGTATCACCACAAGCGTCGCCTACAACTGTGGTGATGCCCGCTCAGAACACGACTCGCTTTTTTTTTAGGGCATAATTCTCCACAAACCGCTGCTGAGCTTGTGGCCCCTTGGTAAGAGGCTTTCCACATCTGTGGGAAACCACTTCAGAAGTGGTGTGCATTCACAGTTTGAAAGCCTGCATTACAAATTTTTGGAAGTTTTCAACACCACATCGTTACCAGCCTTTGGCACTACACGTCACTGAGTTCCTTATATCTGCTTGTGCTCAAGGCCACAAGATAGTGCTTTAGTGGATCCATGTACACTTGCCAATTATATTCTATTATGCATGCTTTCTCCATAGACTGCACTTAAATGTGGTTTCACACACAAATATTTATACTTAATTGGACAGGCGGACTGCCCAGAATGTTCCACATGTGACATTATGGAGACTGTGAAATGTGTAAGTGGTGTGTCCCAGTATATGCGTGCAATACAATAACTCGAGTTACTTCTTTGAAGTGTTTTAGCAACAAGCCTCTCTCAGAGGACTTATTGGCCGGTTGGCCAGAAATGGAAAGCTCTACAGGCAGTGCAGGCTTTCTGCTGCTTCTTGCATGACATAGGACTTGACTCGTGACTGTGGTGCAAGTTACTATTCCTGTATATATTTTAATCGAGTCACGACCCTCTTTGTTATTTAATGGCGCCTCTTTGCCTGTAGAGTAGCAGGTCAAATATTAAACTTTTCAGCCAACCTATCCGCCTTTCCAATCATTTGCATGAGTGCATTTCTCCTGGATGGTTGATCTGGTAATCACACCATCGTAATGCAAGGGCATGGGGCGTCTGAGCTTTTGAGGTGAACAATTTTTACCCTAGAAATGTCTTTTTAAATGATGTGAAGGATTCTGAGCTCTGCTCAAAAAGATCCTCCTCTTTGGAGTCTAAGGCATCAGATTCTATGGGACTAGATGAGTGCTGTGGAAAGTATGTGTTCAAAGTGGAACCAAGGGGCCTGTTCTGGGTGGTATGGTATGCTGGTAGGGGCACCAGTTGTGCTGGCTTCACAGTATCGTTCAAAATGAAAAAAAATTCAAAATGCGCATATATTATTGCTATGAGGGCAGTCCGACGGGAAACAATCAAATAGAACTGCCCGCTTCTGCAATTCGAGTAGTTCTCAAATAGGCATATCTGTATGGCTACAAATCGCAACTACTTTTACTACTTTTATCACGCGAACTTACCTCAGACAGCCTACACTTTTTTTTTTTCAAAGCACTGGGCCTGCGGTTTTGCGTCGGTACGACGCATCGTTTGAGGTGAGCTTTCTTCATTTCCATGCCGAGGCTTCGAATGACGCCGAGGTTCATTTCGGAATTCCAGTAGAAAGTAGTATGAGCACATGAACCCAATCGGTGTGCCAAAACTTGTGAAAGCGTACGTTACTTCCACTCGGAATCAGTTTGTGCTGCAATCTCGCGACGCACACGGTTGACATAGCGAGCACTCAAACCCGCACAACACGCCTAAACCCAGAACCTAACGTTGTCAGGAAAAAGAGGCAAAGTCTGAGCACTGTAGAAATTGTAGGAAGTATGCTTTTTTTTTTTTCTTTTTTGAGAAAGGTTACGGAAGAGGCGCCGGGAAGGTGGAGGAGCAAAGCTGCGACAACGCGTTGGGTGAAAGGGCCACCCAAGTACATTGTACCAACCTTTTTTTCCTGTTTCCCGCTTTCCGTGTAGTGCCATAGTTCAGGTCATCGAGCCGAAATAAAGGAAGCAAAGCTCGACACGCTATTCTCAACGATGCAGCGCGGAGGCGAGCAATATATACGAGTACGCGCCGCGGCGCCCGCTCCTGAAACACTCCACCCACCACTCGGGTTGAACACACTTGTCGATTTCTTCGACCTGAAACCGTATTTACATCGTACCTTTAAAGACGCCAAGAATAAAGAAAAAAAATTACAGCAGCGGCCGCACAACCAAGTTGTACCGGTGGTATGAGACTGCTCAAGACGTTGTTGTGCTCCATCATGAATGTTCACAAAAAAAAAAAGAAAACAACAACAAATAAGATTGGAACCATGGTCATTTGGAGTACCCGGCAGAGCGAGGTTAGTCGTCGTTACCGCAAATGAACTCGAGTGTCACCTCTCGCTCTGTTCCAGTGCGCAGCGAGAAGCAGACACCACCCGTCTTCCTCCGCCGACCGCGCGTCACGTGACAGCAACGAGAGACTGCCCGGGTACAGATTGTTGAAGAAATGCGTTTTCGTGAGCGAATAATTGATATACTATTTTTTATTTGCTAACTTTAACAGGAACCTATTATCTTATGGAAAATAATGATTAATATCTGCGTTTCCAAACGGCTAAACATGACGTAGGCGAGTACTTCTAATTCCGGCCTACAGGGTCGCATGGTCGCTTCAGGAACGCAAAAATGCTGTGATTTCAGAATGGTATTATTAAATGCAGAAGCAATATTTCAACGAGATATTTTGGAATCGCCATGCCTAATGTTTACCGAAGCAAGGAAAATTGCAACTGGGCAGCTACATTTTCGTTTCACGACCCCTTTAACTATACAGGTCGTTTCCTTGCATAGGCGTTCATGTTATTAATTTTAATTTCAGCAAGTGTTGACACCAAATTTCGAGCTATCATTCTTTCTTGTTTCAATGATTCATGTCACTACAAAATAAGCATGGAATTGAGAACTTTCTGCCAAATAAAACATAAACTAATTGCTTGCTAGTAGAAATTGAATTAAGCAGTCGATCGGTGGCTATCATGCAAATGAACACGCAGCTGCTTTTGTATGCCTCATTCGACCCCAAATCTCAACTCTGACAAAACAAAGGGGGAGGGGGGCCTCCAGCTTGGCCTTTGAAGGTATGACGCGACAGCATTAATAATTAATGGCTCCCATTTGCCAGCTCCTCTTATTCGTTCGCATCCATTCCCTCTGCTACTTGCCTAATCAATAGTCTTATTTGAGCACCTATTATCCCATGCACACTCATAAGCACAGAGTTGCAAAATATCCCATCGCATATCTGCCAACTTGGCGAGATCAAAAATTGGAAGATCTTTTATTTGCGCTAAGGTGGGGTGGGGGGCAGCACGTTCAGGACGCAGTGTCCAATGAGTGCTAATCAAAACACAAGCAGCAACAGCATGCATGAAAGGTGAGTCCTAGAAACCTCTGCACGCCGCCACCAAGTGATCTCGCTACACCTCCGCAGCTGGTCGACGCAAACTGATCGGCGAGGCGCCGTTGCAGTTTTCTCTCGGTGTCATCGACGCACCCTTTTAGTTTAAAGTGACACCATTAATAGCCCCTTCATATGCAATTCTGTCCGCGACTGTTGGTGGTCGTGATGGTTTCGAATGAAGAGCTATCATGCCATCGACGGGCATAGCGCAGCTCAGTAACATGGGACACGTGGCCGAGCACAATATAGGAGGATCAGATGGCGTCATGTTTGGGCAAAGCTGCAGAAATAACCCTTCCTCGCCAAGTGTGCTAAGAGGCCGCCCTTTAGTTGCACACCGCTGCTAGCTGCCGTTGAAATTGTTGCCTGCAAGGACGTCGCCATGAGTCCAAACCGACACAGCCTTCTTCAGCAGGCAGAAACCACTTGTCGGAAGATTTAAAGTAATGATCGTGTCATCGAAAGTCTTCTGTGCAAACCGGAAGGGTTGGAAGGTATGCCATCATTTGACAGATCACCCGAAGTAGACATACGTCCCCATTTTAAAAAAGCCATACGAGCATGCCAGTGTGGTCCAAGGGGGGTGCGTGCATAACTTTGGATCAAAGGAACTTGAAAAACTAGTTCCTCCGACCTCAAAGGCAAAAGCGAGTTGGCAGCACCTGCCAATTCAGCCGTGTCATGTCACCTAAAACGTCGCAGAACCCAACAACCATCACATCACATCACTTTATTACCTTAAAGAACCCCGGTTGGGGGTATTACATAAGGGGTGGGTACATGTATGAAGATTATATACAAAATAAACATAAGGGGTGGTACAGGCATGAAGATTATATATAAAGTAAACATATTATTGGTTGAATATGGCAGTTATACAATCACAAAATGTGGATGGGCAGGTGATTCCAGCAATGTTGTGTGGAAGGCCATTCCAGTCTACGGCTGAGCGAGGAAAGAATGACGCCGCAAATGTAGTATGAGATTGTGGACGCGCAACTTGCAGGCGGTGACCAATGCGGGGTGAAATACGTGCCGGTGGGTTGATGTAGGGCGGAATTCGAAGTGAGCTGGAAAGAAACTTATGAAACAAACACATACTGGCGATTCGACGACGACATGCAAGATTTGTTAGACCAGACTTAGCTTTTAAAGATGAAATACTGGTATTGTATGAATAGCAGGAATGAATTAATGTAGCGGCTCGATTCTGAAGGGATTCAAGTGAAGTTATCAGATAGATTTGGTTTGGACTCCAGATGGAGGATGCATATTTAAGTTTTGTTCGTATTAGTGACTTGTATGCAAGAAGTTTTAAGTCTGGTGGTGCATGGCGCAAGTGCCGTCTTAAGAAACCAAGAGATCTATTAGCTGACGATAAGATGTTGGTGATATGCGCATTCCAGGTTAGATCTTCACACAGAGCTTTGTCTAGGTATTTATAAGATTTGGTTAGTTCTACTCGGACGCCTGAGATTAAGTAGGGGAAAATAATGGGGTTACATTTGCGGTGAAACGACACGTGCTTGCATTTAGTTGGATTAAGTTCCATGAGCCATTGGCTGCACCAGTCTTGTACACAGCTTAAGTCGTTTTGAAGAGCTAATTGATCAGATGTGTTAGTAAGCGTGCAGTAGACGACGCAGTCATCGGCAAACATGCAGATTTTAGAAGTGATATGCGTGGGTAAGTCGTTTATGTATATCAAAAACAATAGGGGGCCAAGCACAGACCCTTGTGGGACGCCTGATGTTACTGGAAGAGAATCGGAAGACTGGTTATTAACATAGACAAACTGCCTGCGGTGTGCTAAAAATTCCTTTATCCATTCTAGTACATTATGGTGTAAATTTAACTGCGCAAGTTTTAGTATCAAGCGTTTGTGAGGCACTTTGTCGAAAGCTTTAGTGAAGTCTAGAAATATTGAGTCAGTTTGAATGTTAGAATCGAGATTCATATGCAGATCATGAACGAAAATGGCTGATTGCGTTTCGCAAGAGAATCCCTTGCGAAAGCCGTGCTGTGAAGGATGAAAAAAATTGTTCAAGTCAAGAAATTTCATTATGTGAGAATAAATAATATGTTCCATGATTTTTCATGGTACACTAGTTAAAGAAATGGGGCGGTAGTTAAGGGGGGATTCTTTGTTACCTGATTTGTAGACTGGAATGACCTTTCCCATTTTCCAATCACTGGGCATGTTACCTGTGTCAAGTGATTGCGTGAAAAGTAGTGAAAGGCAAGATGCGCAGACATGCAGAGTATTTTTTAAGAGTTTGGAAGTGATTTCATCAGTGCCCGCTGAGGATGACAACTTGATGTTTTCGATAATACAAGCGATCCCATGTGCAAAAAATGTGGTTGACGTCATTGGGGATATCGGATAAGCAGCTGCGGCAGATAGTCACACATCAGTTTCTTTAGTGAAAATGGATAAGAACGCAGAGTTAAATATATTTGCACAATCAACGTAGCTGGCCTCTTGCCCTCGTGTATTAGTAAGGGTGATAGCACGTGTCTGTTGAGGGCTTAGTATTTGCCAGAATTTTCGTGGGTTCTTGATTATTATTCTCGGCAGGTCTGTCCCAAAAAAATGTGCATTTAGCGCTGCGGATAGATTTCAAATACGCATCCTCGGCTGCATAATACTTGTTCCACGCTCATACGTTAGGTTGCGTTTAGCTGCACGGAATATGCGCTTTTTCCTATTTTCAAGCGTGTTTAAAGATTCAGTAAACCATGGCTTATTTTGGTTAGCACGAAACGTTATGCTGGGAATAAATTCGGTCGCTAGTTCTGTAATTTTAGTTCTGAAAGTCAGCCAGTTTTCTTCAACGGATCGGTCGCGGAAGCCTGTTTCAAAGATAGGAAAAAATGTCTGAAGTTGGTTATTGATGGCTTCATAATTACCTCTGTCGTACAAGCGAATCGTCTTATGATAATTTTGGCACGACTCTGGGACAAGTATGAAAATGGCATGCAAGACTGTGGTCGCTAATTTCGCAGAGGTAGGTAAGGGTTGATAAACTTTCAGGGTGATAGCACGTGTCTGTTAGAACAGGTCCAGAGTGTTAGAACATTTGCTCGTAACGCATGTCGGTTTTGTTATTAATTGGCTGAGGTTAAAATTTAAACAAACATCAATGAAATCCTTTGATTCTGCGCTGCCTGATGTCATGTTTGGCCAGTTAATCATGGGGTAGTTGAAACCACCAAAGAGAAGGGTGCTCGCGTTAGGGTATTTAGTGTTCAGTTGATCTAAGCAATCGCTAAGGCTGCACGCGAAGTTTGGGTTGTTGTTAAGGGGTCGATAGCAAACACCTAGTATGATTATTTGAGGAGTGGAACGGCAGATAACCCACAATATTTCAAGCTCAGAATTGATGTTAATGATAGAACACGGTAACTGTTGGTTAGTAGCGATAAGAACGCCTCCGCCTCTGGAATTTTTGCTATCTTTCCGAAAAACATTAAAATTGGGCAAGTCAGCCAAAACTTCTAAATCACTGATTTCTTTTGTTAGCCATGAGTCAGTTAGTATGAGTATGCTGCTTGCGGACGAGGAAACAAGATTTGAAATATGTTCACGCTTGGGGAGATAACTGCGAATGTTTGTGTAGATTATGGAAAAAAAAATGAACTGGAAGTTTACCTCGAGGAATACTGCAAGAACTATTAGCTGCACGTTTACGAGTCGATTGCTACAAAATTTCTTTTACTGTCTGTGCTGCTTCATCAAAAGTGTAATGTTTAGAACCAATATGCAGTGTTTTGTATCATAGTGAGAAAGCTTTAGTTGTGCTCCGAGCGAACGCAATGAGATGTTTGCGTGCTGTACGGACAGGGCATGAAAAATCTTCCCCGATGCTGTAGTCAGTCCCCTTTAGCATAGTGCCTTTAGAGAGGAGTGATTCCTTCGTTTTAAAGAAGGCAAATTTAACTATTATTGGGCTTTAAAGACCGGTTGAGTGACGTCCAAGACGGTGAGCACGCTCGATGTCTTTCGGGTCGATTGTTAATTGAAGTGTGTCATTGCAGTGGCGGAGGACTATTTCTTCAGATTGCGCATGCGTTTCAGATGGATTGTCGTCTGTGAGGTTATATAAGATTAAATTGTTATGGTGCGAACGATTTTCGGCATCGTCAATGCGGGCTTCCAAATCAGAGATTTGACTAGTTAGCTGACTTTTGTTCGTGTTTATCGTGTCTACGTCAAGTGTGTAGGGCTAGAAATTCTTAATGGTGTTTTTCAAGATCAGCTAGTCTCTTGCTTAGGTCGGAGATTGTTAATTCCGTAGATGTCAGCTGGTTTCGCAGACCCTGCACCTCGCTAATCAGCTGAGATTGACCGGCTGACAATGTTCTCAGCTCTTTGAGCACTTTGTCGAGGCCTGGGTTCAACTCGACGTCCCCAGCCAACAATAAGAGCGAACGAACGACATTAGCACAATCTACGGCAATAGAAAGGCAACACTAATCAGTGCACAACCATGTCACCGGCAAACTACCACCAGCCGGAGCCATGCCCGTGATTTTTAACTAACAATGCCAATACCAGATTTTCTGTATAACAGGGCCTATGATGCTACTGCATTAAAATGTTATTTACTGCACTTGGGCTCGCTACAGTTACCTGTGGAAAGGGACTCCACAGTCACTGAACCCAACCGGTACTCTCAAACAGCCACGGGAAACCAAGATGACAATCTGCTGAAACATGTCTGAGGGAATGACCTGCAGAAAGATAAAAAGAAAAAAGAAAGCATGAAGCCACACAATCAAAACATTAATACTGGAGCAGTGTAAATGTTGAGTGCTTCATTAGGTGATTTCACATTACAGTTGAATCCCGCCACAACGAATACCGCCACAACGAAATTTCCGCGACAACGAATAATTTTTTATTCCCCGCGAGTATCCTATAAGAATTAATGGCCTAAATTTTTCTGCACAACGAACCATTTTTGCAGAGCGTTTCCGCTTCAACGAAATTTTCGCGTTCAAAATCGAAACCGAAACTAGTTTTATTGGCGAGAAGTCCAAGTCAAATCCAAAGCCACATTAAGCATGAAATCACGTGATTGCAGTTCCGCCATTTTGGCTTTGTGTCGTGGTCGCGTTGTTCACTCGCTGCCTTTCTCTTCGACAACGACGAGTTTTCATCCGCAGGACACGATGGCAACGCAAGTGAAAAAACGCAAAACTCTTTCCCTTGAGCAAAAAGCTCAAATAATCGCCCAAGCAGAAAGCGGAAGGAAGAAAGCGGCAATTGCTGAAGACTTCGGAATTCCTGCAAGTTCGCTGTCAACGATTCTAGGCAATAAGGACAGCGTGAGAATGGCACTTGCTTCAGGCACATCCCCGAAGCACAGAAAGGTGACGCGGCCCCTCCATGAAGAGTTGGACAAAGCAGTGCATGCGTGGTTTGTGGAAGCACGAGCCAGCAACGTCCCCCTGTCCGGAAGCATCGTCCAGCAGAAAGCCTTGAACTATGCATGCCTACTTGGCATTGATGATTTTAAAGCCAGCATTGGCTGGCTAAACCGTTTCAAGGCCCGCCATAATATCGTTGGAAAAGTGTTGTGCGGCGAGTCAATGTCAGCAGACGTGGACGGAGCAGCTGCTTGGAAGGCGAGTAACATGGCCGGAATTTTAAGCAACTTCGCGCCTGCAGACATTTACAACGCCGACGAGACCGGGCTGTTCTACGAGATGTTGCCGGCTAGGACGCTCGACTTCAAGGGGCAGCGCTGTCACGGCGGCAAACACAGCAAAAAACGCATCACAGTGCTGCTTTGCACAAACATGGATGGCTCGGACAAGCGTCCACCGTTAGTCATAGGCAAAAGTGCCAAGCCGCGCTGTTTTAAGGGAACTCGTAGCCTACCTGTGCAGTACAAGGCGAACAACAAGTCATGGATGACCCGCGCTATTTTCACCGAGTGGATGATGGCATTCGACCGCGACATGAAGCGGCAGGGCCGTAAAGTTTGCTTGCTTTTGGACAATTGTTCAGCGCATCACTCCGACGAAGTCAAGCTCACTAACACGGAGCTGAGGTTTTTCCCTCCCAATTGCACGTCTGTCTTACAGCCTCTCGATCAGGGCGTGATTCTTAGCCTGAAGCGCGCTTACCGCGGGAGGTTAATTCAGCGGCTGCTTTTTAACACTGAAACCAGCCGAGACACGAAGGTGGACTTGTACGTGGCACTGCAGATTATGTCTGCTGCCTGGAGCACACTGGGGCGCTCAGTAATTGTGAACTGTTTCAGGCACGCCGGATTTGCCGAAGGTCGACCCGTACACTCTGCTGGCCTAACACCAGGCGTTACAGACGACGACGAAGAGGCGTCACCGGCTCCGGGGATCGCGGCCGCCTGGAAAACGCTGGGAGAAATAGGAACCGTGCCGCCTAATCTCGAGCTCGACGAATACATCGGCGCTGACGCTTGTGTTGTTGTTCACGAAGATGTGAGTGATGAGCAGATCATAAAAGCTGCCCGGAATGATAAGGACTCTTCCGATGAAGACGACGACGTACAGGAAGCGCCGGCTGCGGCAACCGCCGTACAGGTGATGGACGCTTTTGATGTCATCAGGAATTTCGTTGCTGTCCGAGACGACGATGTTGCAATGGGTTTGCTGACCGAGTGCGAAAATCGCGTGACGGCGTTGCTCGCCGTGAAGCGTAAGCAAACCAAGCTTACAGATTTTTGGCATTAAACGCCTTTGCTGCTGCTTGGGCAATTCTTTCTGCGTTTCACGTCAAATTTTTGCGATAACGAAGTTCCGCGAGAACGAATTTTTTTTCGTGCACCGTGAATTTCGTTATAGCGGGATTCAACTGTATAACTAGTAAGTATGCTAGTCACAAGGACTGAGAAATAAAGAGCATTAAGCAACAGGTGAAAAACACAGCAGGTAAAAACTGGATAAATTCAATGGAAAAGAAACAGTGTGGAATTATCCCGAAAGTAGAAAATGCAGATCAGGAAGGAAGCTTTTTTTGATAACTCAAGAGGCAGTGCCTACTTATTAAAGCTAGATCTGGGTGCCTTCGAACACGCAGCTAAAAAAAGAAATTTAACAATGAAGATGACGCATGTGCTGTATGTGGTAACTTCATTGAAACAATTGACCATATTATACTCGAATGTAATGATATACATCCGGAAATTGATGCATGCGCAGTTACTGTTCCTGAAGCTCTGGGGTTTAGAGATACCAGTGGCTGGGTGAATCTGGAAGATTGGTGGTTTAAAAGCAGAGCAGTGACATAATATTAGTAATGTAGAAAAAAAATGTAATAAATAAAATGATGGTTAAGTTAACCAATCTAAATCAATAATTAAGATATAGGGAGAAAAATGAGCATGATAGCTACTGCTACCACCCGGTTTCAAAGGGGACGCTCCTATAATCCATCCATCCATCCATCCGCCTGCTACTGCTGCCGAACCTCCGTGCACTCGTGACGAAAATTCTTGCCACGAGCTACGTGTTATCTTTTTGCCAATTCCAGCTATAATACACCACATGGAAGAGCCTTGCTACCATGAAGCCAATTATACAGCCTCATCTAGATTCACCGCGTCGATTCACGGCCAGAAACTGCCACAGCGAACAGACAAGAAATTTGCAGTTCACAAAATGACATAAAGGAAATGGCATGCTCTCAAATTTACTGAAACAATATTCAGGTATGTGTGCAGCGAGATCATAACTTATATGCAAGACTTATTCCACTCTTTTTGGTTGAATGATGAGCAAGCAGTCAAACTGCAATACATGTGTGAGATGTGTGACACCTGTGAAAGACGCTTAGCAAAAATAGTGTATTTTTAACCAGTGGTTTGTGATTCTAAGAATTTAAATTTGTTGCAAAAAAAAGGCCATTCTCAGGTGTGGATAATCAGACAAGTTGTCTAATTATACATGATTACCATGCCCCAACAAATATGCCATTTACGTAATATGCATATACTGTATGCAAAGGAAACAGAGCAATTAGAACAAGCAAAGGAGGTCCTGTGCTCTAGCTCTTCCTAGAGCTAGAGATACAAGAGATTCCTAGAGACACACCAATTCAGGCTATGTTTGCAAGGTTGAGGCGCCGTCATTCAAAACATTATTAGTATAGATACGTACTAATCATGTAATAATTGATAATGACTCCATAGTATGTACCATACAGGATTCATCATCAATTATTGCAAGGCAACAGTCAGAACATTGAAAGATATAAGCCTAATGTTTCACACGCGTACAACTGGTTGAATTTGTGACACATAACTAGTAGCACGTATTTTCAAGATCAACTGCTGATCGAGACATATGTACACCATAGAGAATTATCCCATAAAGTAAGGTCTCGAGCATCTGCTTCATTGCGTGCCTGAAATCTCTAAATAAAGCATGCTTCAGAGTGAAGTTACAGCGTACCATATGCCCAAATCCACCAGTAATGTAAGCTACCTGGTACCAGCTGACCTCTAAGCATGCAGCTACTGGGCAGGCTACCGAGGCGTGTTCTGAGATATCAAGCTGTTGAGCCTTTGGCAGCTTTTTCCTTAACAGCTCAGTGTTAGCACCTACCATGAGCTGGCACTGGAGGGCAAGTGCCCTATGACTAGATTTCTTCAGCCGACAGCAACAAGTCGGGAGGACTTGTTCCACCTTCCACCTTATAACAAATCTGGAAGTCTAGATATATTTGGGTGTTATCTCCATCTTGTTTATATTGTTACGCCCTTAGCGTCGCGACGGAGACGTTCTAGTCGGTTCAGTACGCTAGGTACACACGGCTAGCGGGAACGACACAAGTGCCACCAGACAAAGGTCGAACGGGCGCGCACACTTCTTCTTCCTCTTCCTTCTTTCTTCCTCCGTGCTCTGTTTGAGAACAAGTCCGTAACACTTCCCCCGTCGCAGGCGAAGCCCTCCGGGCGAGTCAATCGTCAGCACGAGGATGACAGGGTTTCAGACGCGCGACGTGGGCAAGCTCAGTTCGTGAAGAACGTCGGCCACTTTTTGTAAGGCGCGCAATCCGATAGGTGAGGTCACTAATTGCCTCGAGGATAACATAGGGACCAATATAATGCGCGAGCAGTTTCTGACTTAATCCACGCTTCCTTAGTGGACGCCAAAGCCAGACCATATCTCCAGGGAGGTAGGTGACGTGGCGATGGTGGTCGTCGTAGCGGGATTTCGAGCGCTTTTGTGAGGCGAGAGTTCTCAGGCGGGCTATCCGGCGGGCTTCTTCAGCCCGGCACAGGATCTCAGCAATCTCAGGTTCGTCATCTGTGGAGAACGGGAGGATGGTGTCGAGGATGTGTCGAGGAGACCGGGCATAGAGGAGAAAGAATGGACTGTAACTTGTTGTTTCCTGTTGGGCGGTGTTGTATGCGTATGTTATAAATGGTAGCACAGTGTCCCAGTCCTTGTGGTCGGCGGCGACGTACATTGAAAGCATGTTGGTGAGTGTCCGGTTGGTTCGCTCGGTCAACCCATTTGTTTGCAGATGATACGGGGTAGAATGTCGGAAATGCGTTTGGCACAAACGAAGGAGTTCTTCGACAACATCAGCGGTGAACTGACGCCCTCGGTCGCTGATCAACACTCGGGGAGGCCCATGGCGCAGTATAACAAAGCGCAGCAGGAAGAGGGAGACTTGGTGTGCAGTAGCCGATGGAAGGGCTGCCGTCTCACAGTAACGAGTGTGGTAATCAGTGCAGATGACGATCCAGCGGTTGCAAGAATGAGACTTGGGAAAAGGTCCCAAGAGGTCTACCCCGACTTTCTCAAAAGGGGATCTTGGAGGCGTCACCGGATGAAGAAGACCAGGAAGAGTGCCGGCGGGGCGTTTGTGACTCGCACATTGAGCACAGCTAGCCACATACTTCTCAGTGGTTTCACGCATCCGGGGCCAGTAGAAACGTTCTTGGATGCGATAGAGCGTCCGCGCAGATCCCAGGTGTCCCGAAGTGGGGTCGTCGTGCATAACGCGCAAAACAGAGGAGCGTAGGCTGACGGGCACCACCAGAAGGTAGCGGAGACCAGTGGGAGAATAGTCCTTTTTGTACAAAAGACCACTCCGTATACAATAGGGAGTGGAAGCTGTAGGGTCCCTTGCAGCGGTAAAGAATGGTTGGAGATTCTCATCTTTCCTCTGCTCAGTGCGGAATGTACGGGTATCGGGGATTGGAGGTAAAACCGCAGCGATGTAATGATCAAAATTGTCGGCGTCACATTCCGTTGTGGGAAGCGGTAAACGTGAGAGACAGTACGCGTCAGCGTGCCGGCATCCACTCTTGTACGAAACTGTATAATCAAACTCTTGTAAATGAATTGCCCACCGTGCAAGACGGCCAGATGGGTCACGGAGGTTTATCAGCCAGCACAGGGAATGATGATCAGTGACCACTGTGAAGGGCCGCCCGTATAGATAACAGCGAAATCGCTGAACGGCGAAAACTACCGCGAGGCATTCTTGCTCAGTGATTGTGTAATTGCGTTCAGGTTTGCTTAAGGAAGGACTGGCGTAAGCAATAACATGTTCCTTGTCGCCGTAACGCTGAATCAGCACAGCACCAATGCCAACACCACTGGCGTCCGTGTGCAGTTCCGTTGGAGCAGAAGGGTTGAAATGCCGGAGAATCGGATGTGACGTTAGTAAAAACTTGAGCTGGCAAAAAGAAGAGTCACACTCGGATGTCTACTCGAAGGGAGCGTCTTTGTGGAGAAGGCACGTAAGCGGGTTAGCAATGTCAGCAAAACGGGGAATGAAGCGGCGGAAATATGAGCACAGTCCTAGGAAACTTCGGAGTTCCTTCACGTTCTGAGGTGTTGGAAACGATGCAACGGCCGCAGTCTTTTGAGGGTCAGGTCTGACGCCTTCACGATCGACGAGGTGTCCTAGTACCAAAATCTGGCGCTCACCGAAGCGACACTTCTTCGAATTAAGTACTAGACCGGCGTTGTTGAAGCAGTCAAGCACGAGAGCGAGGCGTTCGTTGTGCTCTTCGAATGTCCGGCCAAAAATGACGACATCATCGAGGTAGCACATGCATATTTGCCATTTTAGTCCCCGTACGATAGAGTCCATAAATCTCTCGAAAGTTGCAGGAGCATTGCAGAGCCCGAAAGGCATTACATTAAATTCAAACAGGCCGTCGGGTGTGATAAATGCCGTTTTTTCCTTGTCGTCAGGGTGCATAGGGATCTGCCAATATCCCGATCTCAGATCGACAGATGAAAAATATGATGCCGAGAACAGACAATCTATGGCGTCATCGATCCGCGGAAGGGGATACACATCCTTCTTTGTTGCAGCATTCAGACGGCGATAGTCGACGCAAAAGCGAAATGTACCATCTTTCTTCTTCACCAGAATTACAGGGGCGGCCCAGGGACTTCATGACTCTTGAATAACACCCTTTTCCAGCATATCCCGAACCTGCTCACTGATGACCTGGCGTTCTGTTGGTGACACTCTGTACGGCTTCTGTCGAATTGGGTGTGAGTAGCCTGTGTCAATGCGATGCCGGGTACGTGTCACGGGAATGCACCGTGAGCCGCTAGGCTCGGAAAAATCAAATATGGAAGAATACTTGACCAGTAAGGCCTCCAAAGCGTCATGCTGGTCCCTGGTTAGAGAGCGGCTGATCATCCGATGTAGTTGCGAGTCAGAGGCTGGAGCGGCAGCACTTTCGCCAGGTGCATCAGTAACCAAAGCCACCGACGGGGCGTCGTCTTGGCTACAGGTCGCAATCTTCATATTCACAGGCAAAACTACTGGTTGCGAAGAACAATTAATGGCCCACAGCCGTGAGCAGCCCTTGACCACCGACAGTAGGCAATGAGGAACCAGAATGTATTTCTTTGCACAGTTAGAATGAAGCGGTGCCACTGTAGCGTCGAAGGTGTCGGAAGCACGGCTGGGGCACAAAACTGGGACGCACACCATAGACAAGGCTGGCACATTGGTATCCTCTGTTACACAGAACACATCCTCACGGACGGGCGGCTTCTCTAAGAGTCCAGAAGGAAGGGAACCATCAACGCAGAGTTCTCCAGAGCGGCAGTCGACCGTAGCGCCACACATTCTCAAAAAGTCAATGCCTAGAATTATGTCATGCGTGCATCGCGAAAGCACTGCAAACTCCGCTGCGAATACCGTTCCACCCAGGGACACCGAAGCACTACACATTCCCAGGGGACACAACACCTCACCACCCGCGCCATGAAAATTCACATTTCTGTCCCAAACAAACATAACTTTGCGTCCTAACCGCTTCTTAAACGATAAACTCATTATTGAAATGGTTGCCCCGGTATCCACTAAAGCCATTGTCGCCACACCATCCACAAGCACATAGACCGTGTTCTTTAACATAACAACAGATGGAGGAATTTCTTCAGGCAGCGCACAGTCTCCAGCGGCCTGACCTCCAGCAGCCACGCTGACTAGTTTTCCGGCAAAGGCGATGCCGACCGCCTTCGTGGCCGTGGTGACGGAAAGCGGCGCGCAGAAGAGGCAGGTGGTGGTGAGACACTTCGTTCGGAAGCAGGAGAGTTGTTGCGCGGTCCATTGGTCTGGGGATATTCATACGAAGATGGGGGCCATTGCCAATTAGAGTCGTAGAAACGGTTATGTGGCGGAGCATTTTGGACGGGCCGATCGTAACGGGTGAGTGGGCGGCTGCGGCAGTATCGAGCTATGTGCCCCTCAATGCCGCAGCGTCGGCACACGGGGGCTGTGCGACGAAAAACTTGTTCCCTGGAGGGCTCCGAGGAGACAGGGTGCATTGGGTAGCGAAACTCATCTTCAGGTCTTCAGGTTGGACGCCGGAAATAGCGAGCAGGTGGTGGTTGAGGATGGTACTCATAGTGCTGATCATAGGGCGACAAGAAGTTAGTCGGGCGCGAGTCGTAGCGAGGCGGGTGACCAGGGCTATCGAACCTTGGCGTCGGGCTGTTGGAGTAAGCGTCTGCCTGTGCCGTATTGATAGAATTCACAACAGGCATCGACGGGAGCAAGGAGGGAGGCCCTCGAGAGCCGACAACGTCAGAGGGCAAAGATGATGGAGACCGTACAGGGGGCTCAAATCGCTGCAGTTCCTCACGAACTATTTGCCGGATCGTCGACGACTAGTCCATGAAGTTGTCTTCAATGCTCGCCACAGATGGAACGTTGGCGAGCCGCCCAAATTTTGGCGTTATGCGACGAGTCTTCAATGTCTCGAATGTGCGAACATGCCGAATGACATCACAGACGGCGTTCAGGTCACCTTTGGCAATTAGAAAATTATAAACATCATCTGCGATGCCCTTCAGAAGATGTCCTACTTTATCTTCCTCGGTCATATTAGCGCTTGCAGTTTTACATAGCTTCAGGACCTCCTCTATGTAAGTTGTGCATGTTTCCCCAGGTAGCTGAGCTCTGTGCGTAAGCGTGTGTTCAGCTCGCTTCCTTCGTGCAAGACAGTCACCGAAGCACTGCCGCAATTCAGTAACGAAACGGTCCCAGGTCGTAAGAGAGTCTTCGTGGTTTTCAAACCAAACAAGAGCGGTATGGGTTAGGAAGAACACCACGTTTGCGAGCTTAGCGGCGGCATCCCATCGATTGTAGCGGCTCACCCGTTGGTAGTGGGTCAACCACTCGTCAACGTCCTTGCCTGCCGCTCCCGCGAAAGTCCGGGGCTCCTGATAGTGATGCGAAGAACTGTTCGCTGCGCCCGCAGGCCAATCTTCAGCCTGGATCACCGCGTCACCACGGGCTGCTTGCGGGTTTGCTATAAGCAAACAGCAAAAGCCAAACATCCTTAGGAAAGTAAGGTTCCAGACATGCTCCTCACCAACATTGTGCAATATCTGTATGCACTCTGGAACGGCATTCCAGACAATGTTGCTCTAATCACTTGTTCACATCACTTCGTTGCAGATGTAAAAGCTTTCCTGAAGCTGTGGATATGTATTTTTTAATTTAACTATCGGGTTTGTAGGGTTTAATGTCCCATAATTTTACTATCTCTTTTAGGGTATTTAATGAAATGAAGTCTAGTACTGCACACCAACAGAAGATATGCAAAACTGGATATGCCAGGGCATCCCATCATAAAGGGCCAGTGAGCCTTTTTTTACATTTAAGCCTTTTACAATTTCACACCACTTTACAATAATATTGCAGCTTTCAAGACTTCCATAAGACTTTTTTGCAAGCCCTTGATGAACAGTATCAAATTGTCGATAAGGACATGAGCTGCATCGACCGCACTGCTGATGGATAGCTTTCTTCCTTCACTTTCCTGTATGCTTTAAATTCTGGCTAAGCACTGTGAACTACAGTAATACTGCATCGGAAATCCTGCTCATGCTAAAGACTACCGTTGCAATGGGCACACAACACAGACGAAAATAAAACAAGTCGAGAGAATAACACGCAGCCAATCCTGACATGTCAACAATTCTGCACACATTCCTGCTGGTCAGCCGGTCAAGGTTAGGCAAGTAAGGAAGGCTAAATAAGTCACTCGCTTAGCCAAAGCATCTGAGGCAAAGCACCTGGTGCCAAATGATACTAACCAAAGCCATTTACCATGTGAGCACACTAAATGCATAGCAAAGAGGAAATTCACAAAAAAAAAAAAAATCTGATGAATACCGAGAGTAAAACACAGACACTTGCCAATCATGAATAAAGATAATCTCGTGGAACAACAAAGAAACCAAACATTTGTTAATACATGATACCACCTCAGTCTTCATATGTAATAATGCATACCCAGGAAATTTTTCATGTCCATGAATTGAAGTAGTACCTCAGCGTACATCACATTGTTGAAACAGGTCGCTGTTGAGGGCAATGCAAAGGGCATCTTGCATTACCAAACCTTCAATTCCTTTCTTTTACCAGAACATTGCCCAGCTTGATACATAAAAGACAGGTCTCTGTTGCACTCTTGGTCTTGATTTTGTTTTATTTTTGTGTTTGCTCATTTCATATACATATAATCATGCTCCAGAAACATATGCACTTTGTTGATAGCAGTCTTCCTACCTTTGCGATTTGTCCTGCACTCTTGGTTCAGTATGCTTCATCACTAACTTGAGCAGCCGCACACATTGATAGTGTGGCAGAGCAGGGCCCACAAATTCTCTAACTTGCACCCCTTTCCAAAATGTCCCCTTCGGTGAAAATGTTGCTCTAATCACTTGCTCACATCACTTCGTTGCAGATGTAAAAGCTTTCCTGAAGCTGTGGATATGTATTTTTTAATTTAACTATCGGGTTTGTAGGGTTTAATGTCCCATAATTTTACTATCTCTTTTAGGGTATTTAATGAAATGAAGTCTAGTACTGCACACCAACAGAAGATATGCAAAACTGGATATGCCAGGGCATCCCATCATAAAGGGCCAGTGAGCCTTTTTTTACATTTAAGCCTTTTACAATTTCACACCACTTTACAATAATATTGCAGCTTTCAAGACTTCCATAAGACTTTTTTGCAAGCCCTTGATGAACAGTATCAGATTGTTGATAAGGACATGAGATGCATCTACCGCACTGCTGATGGACAGCTTTCTTCCTTCACTTTCCTGTATGCTTTAAATTCTGGCTAAGCACTGTGAACATCAGTAATACTGCATCGGAAATACTGCTCATGCTAAAGACTACCGTTGCAATGGGCACACAACACAGACGAAAATAAAACAAGTCGAGAGAATAACACGCAGCCAATCCTGACATGTCAACAGTTCTGCACACATTCCTGCTTGTCAGCCGGTCAAGGTTAGGCAAGTAAGGAAGGCTAAACAAAGTCACTCGCTTAGCCAAAGCATCTGAGGCAATGCACCTGGTGCCAAATGATACTAACCAAAGCCATTTACCATGTGAGCACACTAAATGCATAGCAAAGAAGAAATTCACAAAAAAAAAAAAAAACTGATGAATACCGAGAGTAAAACACAGACACTTGCCAATCATGAATAAAGATAATCAATCTCGTGGCACAACAAAGAAACCAAACACTTGTTAATACATGATACCACCTCAGTCTTCATATGTAATAATGCATACCCAGGAAATTTTTAATGTCCATGAATTGAAGTAGTACCTCAGCGTACATCACATTGTTGAAACAGGTCGCTGTTGAGGGCAATGCAAAGGGCATCTTGCATTACCAAACCTTCAATTCCTTTCTTTTACCAGAACATTGCCCATCTTGATACATAAAAGACAGGTCTCTGTTGCACTCTTGGTCTTGATTTTGTTTTATTTTTGTGTTTGCTCATTTCATATGCATTTAATCATGCTCCAGAAACATATGCACTTTGTTGATAGCAGTCTTCCTACCTTTGCGATTTGTCCTGCACTCTTGGTTCAGTATGCTTCATCACTAACTTGAGCAGCCACACACATTGATAGTGTGGCAGAGCAGGGCCCACAAATTCTCTAACTTGCACCCTTTTCCAAAATGTCCCCTTCGGTGAAACCTGACTGAATAAAACACTCGATCAGTGTGTTTCCACCTGCTCTGGCCTGCACTGCTGGAGCTGTACACCATATAACAAAAAAGTACCTGATATAAAAATGTGATGAGGCACAATGTATAGCTGCACTTGCCTTCCTGCCTGATCAAATTTTACAGCAACGATACCAATGTTATATAATATTCGACAACTTGTAACTACCAGCTGCGCATTCTTGTCCCATGAGTGCTAACATGCTAGCAAAATGATGATGTATAGTAGGATTTCCACAGTACATAAGCTTTACTCATTTGTTTTCTGATAGGGGCCTTTCATGAGTATTTTCTTCAAAATTTATAAGTGAGGCTCTGCTGTATGTGTATAGTACTAGTATAGTACTGGGTATAGTATAGTATAGTACTAGTAATCTCCCTACTGAAGGTGTCCACAGTAGACCTTCCGGTGAGATACCCATAAAGCTGGCAACGAGTTGGCCCGATTATGGGGCTTAGTTATTGCCCTTAGCGACCCAAGCTATGAGGGACACGCCGCAGTGAAGTGCTCCGAATAATTTCAACCAACTGAGGTTCTTTCATGTGCACTAATATCATACATAAAGGTTCGCACTGCATTTGGCCAGGATCAAACCCAGGTTCCCTGCCCTATAGTAGCTGAGTGCCCTATGCAACAAGCTTAGCAGCATGCCTTGGGGTTCAGAACAATGGGGAATGTACAATGCCTAAAAGCACTAAAATAGAATGAGTCACTGTTGTCATTGGTGTCACACCGTTTTCTTGAGCAGGCTGATCAGTCTTGTCACCAACACCATTACCATCTCATGGACTGTAACAGCTGTTCTGAGCAAGGCACAATGTAATTTAGGATGAATTACTGCATTCATTGGAGGGCTTCCATACAAGAAACCGTTTCGGAAACTTCTAACCAACATCAGTGCCCCAGTTAACAGCGATCATTTAGCCCAATTAACATGCGCACAACACATGCAGTCATTATCTGCAATGCACCATTTTGAGTTCCATACAAGATTTTTACTCAGGAGCTCCTATCATATATATGGTGAAATAAATGAATTGTTATAGCAGTATTGTTTTTGCGCTATACATATTTACTTCAGTGCTACTATCAAGCAGTGGTACAATTAATACAGAGCACAGTCATTTCCAGTCGCTGTCTTTAAATGACATTATTTGCGGTAAACGCTTCCGCGTTCTCCATAGAACTCTCCGCAACAATGCACTGCAGCTGATCCACAATTTGGAACGCACATATGAATTAAATGAGGCGCCAGTGTCGCAGCAGTATTCCGTTGCACACATAGTCGCGTCACGAAAGGCTGAAACAACTGCGCCTCAAAGTTCTGTGCATTTCTCGAAATTGCATGTTCATCCCGCATTATATCCCAGCAGCCTTGTTTACAACGCCGCGACAACG